>NW_026623279.1:1058654-1174294 GCF_030028575.1 Malurus melanocephalus
TTATGTTTGTCACCAGTTAGCTATTGAAACAGACAGAAAACATAGTATGTATAGACCTGTGTTTCTATCTTTCATACTGTTGATGAAGTTGYTCTTCAGACAGAACTATGACGCTCTTAGAAGGATTCTGATAATATGGTCTGTAAGGTTGTGGTTTCTATATCAAAATCCTTCCTTTTCTAAATGATGGCCATTGGRCAGCCATTTTAAAACATGTAATGTATTGGTATAGCAGTGAACAAATGAATGCAGTTGCTATTCGTTACCTGCAAATGACAAAGGCTTCCAGTCACTCAGGAGAAGCTAAAGTAGAAAGATGAGATGGGGTTAGGGACAGAAGTGGCCTGAATGGCACAAGGTCCAGCCTTGGCTGTGAACACACCCATGGGGAATACAGAGGTGGAAACAGACAACTTTTCCTAGTGAAAATATCAGCAAATAAAAGAGAAGACTGAAGGTTTCAAGGGACATAGATGAGGGGGCAACATGACAGAAAATATAATTGAAAGATAAATAAGAAGCAAAAGATTTCTAAATTCAAAGATTCACAAGCAACTTCACGTGGTTCTAAATTGTGCCGTCCTCAAAATGTGCCAGGTCTGTAGAATCTTGCGCTCAATGTACCTTCAAAGGGCTTAAAAACCACTTCTTTCTCCCCCACCCCACAGCCCAACAGTAGAAACAGCACCAAGAGATGGCAGCATGTGGTCTCAAAAGTTGGAGTGCACCTTAATTAACACCAACTCCTCTCCTAAATGATGCAGCAAAATTTACACATTCAGAGAAAAAATGAAAYGTAATTAAGGATCTGGAAAAGTACACATGAAAAATAAGGGAACTGAGAGTAGAACACAAAGGCAATAGTATACAGAAAAGATAATATTCAACTTTTAACCATACTTGAAGGAGATGCAGAACCTGAAAAATGTCAAATTCAAAAGATTGTATCAGGTCTTTCTCAGACAGCAGTTAGCTTACAAGTTTGCTTCTACAAAGAATCAAGATTTCCTCAACTTCTCTTCCTTTAGCATACATCACTGAAGCTGATATTCAGTACAAAAGTGTTTTAAAATAAGGAATACAGGCTCTAACTCCTCATGCTTTTGGCCTTATATTTCTGCATCCAKTGGCAGCTTGTGCTACTGGATATCAGAAATAAATATCCTTTACAGAAACACTAACTGAGCACAGAGTTTTTTCTACCCTGCTCAGAAGAATGCAACTCCAATCTAAACAGGGCTCTGGGTAAGGTCAACTATTTGATGCAGTTCTGTAGTTCTAAATGTTCTGAAATGGTACATATTACATGYAAGAACTAAATGAATCCTTTCCTATTGCCCAGTTATTTCACGCCATTCTCCTTTTAACCTTCTTYCCTGGATCCAGATAGGATTTATCATTGAGAGTACCTATATAGCTAATTGCCAAGGCTTAGATGAAAAGATTTTTTTCTATCTGTAGTTCTTAATCTAAGAACAGAAGCATCCCATGCAGTTTCTTCCAATCATACCAACAATAAAGTTCTGCAAGTGACCATTCTCYCTGCCAAAACCTCAGATCTAATTTCTATTCTGTTCCAGAATAATCAATTTATCATTCCAGAAAATGACTGAAGGGTCTTGAAAATAATTTCGGGGCAATCTGCCCATACTGTTCCGTCCCTGTTCCAAAAAAAAAAAAAAAAAAAAAAAAAAAAGTTCTGCATCTACTGAGTTTCTATTTTGTATCTTAATGCAAACACCTTTGCAGACACTAAAAAAAATTAAAAAGAAAACATAGCAATCTTCTTTAAAGCCATTAAAACCAGAGATTTTTTTGTCATTTTTGTTGCTGTTCTTGACTCTCTACTTAACCACTTTCAGCTCCTTCACAATCTCATGGATAAACTGATAGAACTACAAGTTTAACACAAAACTAGTTAGTACTGGTAGGCTTCTGCTTTTCTATATTCTCTGTTGTGTCCGTTTCCGATTTGAAAAACTTTCTCAAGTGACTTTGTCCCTTGTGCTTGTGAATTGACAGAACATAATTTCTACCTGTTCCTTACAGCTCCACTRTTGTCTCAAAACAAGAAATATGCTAATTTGCTAAAAATTTCTGCTCTAATTATCAACCAACTGAATGAAAAGTTGGACAGCCCGCAACTAAGAATAGGATTAAAAGGAGTCAGGTACKCTATTTGCAATAATAAAGTTGCTAAAGTTAAACAATTAAACACAGTTCATTTTTTCTTATTTAATAAATTATATAAAAAAGTGAAACTTTTTTTTACACATTATTAAAAAACAGTTTCTTATCTAACTTCAGCAATAATACAAGCAATAATGAAACCAATTTAATTTTTGGGTGGACATTCCATATCCCATTAAGTGGAGTCCAGTGCGCACAGCCTCACAAGTACTTGACGACTTTTCACTCCCAGGGTTGGTCTTCTTTTGTGTTGTTCTGGTTCCATAGGTGACCTCACTGTTCATTTGGGGGAAAAAAAATGAAACAAACAAAAAACAAACCCACATTCCTCAGTTAACAATGAAAAAAAAATCAACAAAAATGTGGCAAGTTTCAACACCTGTTCAAATCGTAAGTACTTTTGTATCATCGTACAGATGTTCAATTATATTTGTCACAGAAACAGTAACATGGCATTTTATCTTTAGCCTTGCAGAAAAAAATGAAACCCAATAGTATATGCACATACACACACAGAGTACACTTGACAAGAACACTTTTATGTGGTTTACATTTCACTTTTATTTAATCCTCAAAACTGCCCATATTGCAGGGGTTTTCTTGATGAAATATGGAACTGAGCAATTAATTCTACAAAATTATGGTAAAAACTTGCTCATTTTTCTACCTTTATTGCTAAGAAACTTTACAGGTGCACAGTTTGTAAAAATAACCCTTTTAAGACTGAATGTATACACATGCTACAGGATTTTAAAAAAATGACATTAGCATAGCACCTCCAGATGGGGCAAACGCAGTGCTGAACACAGACAGAATGTTTACAAAGTTAGAACTGCTCATTTATTTTACAGCTTCTAAAGGGAAGAAATCGTTCAGTCCTAAAAGGGTTAAGTAGAAACCCTAATATACTTCTTTTTCTAACAAAGCTGCCACTCAATCCCACAGTACAGTGCTTGAAAACAAAGTCAAAAGTCTGGCACAGGAAAATATACACATTTGTTCAGTACTYATAAACACAGCTGCTTTTGAAAGTAAGTAAATAATATGGTTAATAATAGAAGAGCATCTTAGTTTCAAGATGGACATCTCTACGGAGTCATTTAATCCACAAGTGGGTAGCTYACTTCCAATAGATAATTTGTTTCACTTGGCATTAATATGTTCTATATGGGGAATTCATCAATTTATGTCTTGAGTTAATGTCTTTTCAGGTAACCATTCTGATCTTAAAAATCTGTGCAATGAAAACAAGTACAGAATACCATTATTAACACAGTTGTGGGATGCCCTCAGGGCAAATAATTAGGAAAAACATCAGCAGCAGATTATTAAACACTACGCTAGTGTTGAATTCTGAAACGCAGTTCCAAACAACAGAAAACAAGAAAAGGCATAGCTAAATTAGAGCACTCACTTTGCTTTTTCTTCCTATAGTTGGAACTATAACAACATTCTGAACACAGACTCAATTTCTATGTATACAGAATTAACAGCAGACTTAACAGCTAGACTTGAAACAGTTATAAGAGTTTCATACTGAAACATTCTATAAGTAGTTTTATCAAAATCTTGAGATATTGTTAATATAATGAAAATTGAAAACAGCTCACAAGGCCGATATATGTAACAATATTACCCCACAGAAAAAAAGTTCAGGAAGATAATATATCTGAACAATTAAACGTATTAACAACAGTAAGGACCTGGAAGACCATTTCTGTACTACAGAATAACTACTGGCAACAAGAGAGCCACAAGCCGAACGAAAAAATGTGGTTTAAAATGGTCTTGTAAGCAGAATAGGCTTTTTTTTCACCCACTTGGCTGTAGTGTGTAGAACAGCAGATATTAGGCTAAATCTTTACAAGTCAAGGGATATTATATCTATTGGGCAAAATTACTGCACGTAAAGAAACTGAATACAAAAAGTATTGCATTTATATGTAAAAAATTTAAAATAATGAGTATAAAAGCACGTGTCAAGTTCTGAAAAGCTATTTTTAAATAGTCTTTGAAGGTTAAAAGGCTTGTTATGGTTTGCCTGCTGTGTGTGTATCATGGTTTCTTGAATACCTTCTTGTTTATTTTACTTCTCAGTCTATTTAGTGATGAAAATCTGTGGCTCTTGAACTAAGCTGTACTGTAAGATATTTATGTGCTTCTAACAAAAACACTGTGAAACGATTCCTGCCACAACACAATAAAACAAAATTTTACAGCACGTACAAAGGTAAACAGATTTGCAAGTAAATGCCAGTAAACAGTTTAAAACAGAGATAAGGCCACAATGAATCCTGCCCTTGGTCACTGAAATGGAGATGAGGTGAGGCAGCATTCACTAGTGCTAGGAACCAGCATCGCGACTACGTCACGGGAACAAGTTTTGTAATACAGAATAACGAGTATGAAGGCCTGTGGTACAATACAAGCACATTTCAGGAGGACAGTGGCACTGATTTTACTATTTGCTAACAAGCTTTATAACCAATTTCTTCCTTTAAACACATTGTTTCCACACATACAACAGAGCACTAAAGCAAASAAGAAGAATGGAGCATCAAGAGTACACAAATATGGTACAGAGACTATGCCTTAAAATGGCGGTGGGTGTTGAAACTGGAATAAGTGGTCAGAAATAAAAACCCYATGAAAATGATCAACAGGTAAGCTTGTAAGCAATGCACTGTAGGAAACCACAGGTTCACATTTAGACAGCAGTTGTGACTCTTGCTTCAGGGTACAGAAAATGCTGAACACACCATGAAATTTGCATTTTGGCTTTTAAAGAGGAAGATCACACTATCAGAACTTGTCCTACAAGTCTATACCTAGCTCTGTGACTACAAATGAACTACTGGGGTATACTTTCAAATACCAACGAAGCAGGCAGGTCTACAAGGAGGGACAAAACATGGTAAAGTCAAAATGAAAAACAAATGCAACAACCAACAAAGTCAAAGTGCAAATGAGCCTTGAATTCATGCTGGAGAGAAGACTTGAATGTTGCACAAGCTGTTGGCAGGGAAAGGGAAACCCACAGGAAACAAGGATGGGAGGAGTTGACATCTTCATAGTGCTTTTATGATTTTCTATTTGCCCATTTCTATGTAATAAAATGTACTTCTAGTTATTACTGTATGATCACTTCACAATGAAAGCACGTTCTCAATACAAGTGTTACACAAAAGTCTGGCCTAATTTACTGAACAGTATGAAGAAAAACATGCTTGTTSTGATTCTCAAGTGATGAAGGGCATCACCTACCAATCCCATTTGTAGCACATACTTCTCATGGTACTTTAGTTACATGCCAACAAGACAGAAGACATGCTGCCAAATGAAGTTATTGGGAACATTCCACTTTTGAAATAAAACATTTAACTTACACTTAATACAAATTATGTACAAGATTAGAAAAACCTGAACAGATCCTGAAACGTTTTAGGATGTAATATGACTGAGCAAGGAAGAGGGGGAGTAACCCAGTAACAACCCTTCAAAAACACCAACATATGCCTGTGACAWGAACAATCATTAATATGACTGCTTGAGATGCCACTTTTAGGAAAAAAAAAACTCATGTAATGTTAGAACCTCATGAATTATCACTATAAATACATATTTAAAAAAGAAAAACAGAAATAACTATTAACAATGACTGAAAACAGAGCACTAAAGTTAACATACATTGCATGTATTGCAGGCAAGGCAGAGGCATTTTTTAAAGCTTTTGCACAGACTTCATATAATCTTAAAAAAAATATGCTGGCCTTTACAAGGTTCTACTTGCTGAAATAAAAACAATTTCAGTTCATAAAAAGTCACAAGACTTCAGTTTAAAAAAAGGAACAGTTCCAGCCACAGACCAAAAATATATATTTTTTTTTTAAAACTGGAAGAGTATGGTAATTAGATTATACAAGCATGGTCAGGCTTGGAACCTGAATATACTTCRGAGCAAAAGCTCAGAGGAAAAAAAAATATAAACTATTTGGTAACAAAAGTGTACTATATGTTGTGATACAAAAAAGGTATGGTGAAAATGTACCTTTTATACTAAAGCTTATACAAGTTCCTTGGTCCATAAAAACTATGTTGTGTTCATGTTTTCTAGTTTGCTCAACATGTATCCCAGCCACATTTTTGTTTCTTGCCCACTAAAAAAAACACAGCTGAAAAATAGATTTTCAATAAAGTTCTTATGTTTCGGATGTTGKTTTTTTCTTTTTTTTTATTGTGGCTTCTGTTTTTAAGATCAGCACTTGCAGGTAACAAGGTTCAAATCATATCACCTAAAATGGAAACGTGTTTTCCCATGAAACCACAAAAATTGTTCAGTTCTCTTGAATGTAGCACAAAAAGTCAATTAAAAGTCCAGACAAACAACAGTAGTTAGGAAACTACAGTTGCTGTAGATGATGTGACATTGGTGGGGTTTGTGCTGACATTTGTGTAACTTCCCTCGCTGTTTGTGTTTGTTTCACTGGAAGCCATGAGGCTTGAGTTGGCTCTGAGGATTGCTCCAGCAGCACTGCAGTGTGGCCGTGGCCCTGGTTCCGGTGTGTATGTAAAGGTAAGGCTGGTGGAGTAAATTATGCCATCATTACGGACCAAAGTTACTGGAACTTGGACTGGCTGTCGGACCCACCTCCAACCCTCTCGAAAAGCAGAAATGTCTGGAACAACACAAAGCATGCTCTCTGCACATCTGAAAAACAGGAGAGTCAACTGAGCACAATGTACTTAAGTTGAAAAAATACAATAGAACGGAACAGTTCAGTTGGAAGGGACCTACGATATTCAACTAGCACACACTGACCACTTCAGGGCTKACCAAAATKACAAAGACCCAATGCCCTTTATCTGCTTAAACACAGAGAAGTTCAGGGCATCTCTACCTTTCTAGGAAGTCTGTTCTAGTGTCTGACCACCTTCCTCAGTAAAGAAATGTTGCCCAATGTCCAGTCTAAATCTTCCYTGGTGCAGCTTTAAACCATTCCCATGTGTGTCCTGGCACATGTCACAAGAAGCAGAGCTCAGCACCTTCCTCTCTACTTCCCCTCCTCAGGAAGCTGCAGAGAGCAGTGAGGTCACCTCTCAGCCTCCTCTTCTCTAAACTAGACAAGCCCAAAGTCCTCAGCTGCAACTCCTAGGGCATTCCAGCCCCTCACCAGCTTTGCTGCCCTTCTCTGGACATGTTCCAGTACCTGAACACCCTTCCCAAATGGGGGGGGGTGGGGCGGTCCAGAATTGCACACAGTTCTCACAGTAAGGCTGCAGCAATGCAGAGTGCAGTGGAATAGTCACCCCTTTTGACCAGCTCGATGCAGTTTGCCCTCCCTGCTGCCAGGGCATATTGCTAACTCATATCAAGCCTCTGCAACCAGCACTCCCAGACCCCTTTCTACAGTGCAGAAAAGTGTACACATGTATACACTCTTCAAAGTACCCAGTAGAACACAAACACCATGAAAGTAACAGAAAATAGTGTACCTGTACATGGTTTCAGCTTCCACATCCCCAAACCAGACACGTAAATTTGGAGTGAAGTTCTGTCCTGTAAGTTCCAACATTGCTACATCCCCACCACCATTCAACTGGAAAGGGAGCAAATAGAAAAAGAAGTAGAAAATCCCCCCCAACATGTATTAATAAAAAGGAATATTCTCCTCTCAGGAGAAAAACAAACAAACAAAAAAAMCCCAATAAACAGAAAACCCCCACCAACCAAAAAACTCCCAAACTCTTCACATGCAGATAAGAACTGTAAACAATGCYGYTTCTATCAGCTGGACAAAACCAAAMCACACACACAATCTACACAATTAATTATGAAGAAGTAACACATCCAAAAGATACTGCCCATTAATTTGATACTRTGAAGGAATTTCCAAGTTTTGATAATGGCCACTTAGAGTAGATGTCAACAAGACTTTGTAAATAGAGAACAAAATCTTTCAGAAAAGGTGTAAGGGGAGCTTTAATTTTTTCCTCTGTGAAATGCTGATATTTTTAGTAAAACTCTCTCWGAGCTATAATTGGCTAAGAGTCAAAAACAATTCCTAAATAATCAAACAGAAGTCCTAAGGGTATCACCACCATAGTACTTTCAGAAATAAAACTCGTATTGTACACAACAATATTAGTATTATTCCTATGATTGACAGGCTCGTGTATTCTGAAATGTAAGTAAGAAAAATTATTACAAAGAAATAACCAGCATTAATAAAGCTATTAAGGCAGTTTTCCTACAGTATTTCACAAGGGTACATATCATGAAGGTTAAATGAGTATGACAAAAATAATTTCACATCAAAMAGTTTATTAAAACAAACTACAAACTTACTTGAAGACTTTCTACAACAGGCACAGGTGTCACTGGAGCATGGACCGGTCCCATCCCCTCATAAAATGTATATTCAGCTTTGTCTGTGCTAATGATTGTCCAAGAAGCTCCATCATTAATCATTTCTTTATTTGGTTCTTTCGGGCATGGAGTGGCCTTAGAGAGAGAGAAAAGTTTTAAATCTGATCTGTAGACATGTTTGTCAAGTCACAGACCTAAAAAACAASTCAGCCATCAATTAATGTCTGTTATTTTAAAAACATGCTTCCTTATGTTTTCCTCTAAAAAATGATCAAGAGAAACCCTCACAAACATTTCAGAAACACAGGAAAGCTAGTATTTGTGAGAACACCTTAACTCTCACCAAGGACACTGTCACCCTCTCCAGCTTTATATTTGAGTTTTGTTTTAGTTCAGCTTTCTAAGTTTGAACGTTATTCAAGAGGAATTAAAAAAAAAACTACAGCAACTAGAAGTAGGTGCTTTAAAACAGATCTTTTATTTATGTAAAGTGTCTAAAACAGCTATAGACTGAAGTGGAATACTTTTCATTAGATATGATTTACATCTGGTCGATTTTTTTTCTTTATAGAGTTCTTCACCSTCCACAAAAGAATGGAAAACACAAAAACAGTGTTTGTGCAAGGACACAGGAGGGAAGCTGAAATGCCAGCCTTGCAAATTAGAATAATGAAATCATAGAATGGCTTGCATTGGAAGGGACCTTAAAGATCATCTAATACCTCCTAAAGACAACTAAATTAGTATATGCATATATAGATAGATAGAAACATAGAAAATATGCAGACAATTTTTTTTATGGMAACAGAAGCCTCTCTGAACAATTTCACCACCTAGTGACCCCTAAGAAAATTCAGCATAGGTTAAACACTGGCGTAGAAAAAAGCAGGACTAAAAAATTCTAGTAACTAGATTGTGTTTTACTCCATTAAACATTACGGATATCTAGGTATGTAACCATAACCTTCACTCCTCAAAGTGGCACATAAATTTAAATTAGAATCTGAATTGTTCCSATCAGATGTTAAAAAAATCAAAGCTGTATTTCCATATGGACTCTTCATTCTGGTATGATCATGCAAAAAGCATTGAAAACAGCTTGCAATGGAAGTGTGTGACATGGATAGTAACTACAGGTCTTTCCAAACTCAAGATRCCAAACTCAAGAAATGATACTTTCATTAGAAACACATGGAGCTTCTGAATTAATAGTCTAACTTCAAAAGAGGAACTGTTGTATACTATTTTTAACTGTGACACCTTTCCCACAGGCTGATTGCAATTATTGTTGGCATGGAATGACATATAAAACCATGGATATGAAAAAACGCATGACCCTGTAAGAGACCCATGACTGAATTTTTTCAGATTTCCTAAACAGACAAAGAGAAAGGCAAATGCCATAGTATTCTCAAAATCCTGTTACATCATGAATAATTTCAGTAACACATCACTCCTGTTACAGAAATCTTTGAAAGATTTCAATTCTTCTTCTAGAGAAGCATTCCTCCTTGTCACATCCAAATAGGACTCCAGGGACATTTCTCATCCTTTCTTTCCTTTACTAACAAAATTTTCTCAACAGGTGGCACTGGAAAATTGGAATGCACATTCAAAGGTAATCAAACCAATGTACACATCTACAAAATTACAGGATTCAGGAATGTAGCCTTTAACACACTTCGTACAAGAACTGCAGACGCTGGCAGAGTACATCTCAATGTCTTCTCAGTGATGGTTCATTCTCCTTTATAAGAATATATATTGACAGGTATGCATTTCTGCTGTGTGCTGTGGGTAGAACAATAGGTCTAGCCACTTCAGAACCACAGGAGATGACTGTGTTTACTGAAATAGGAACAAAGCTTCTCATATTTTCTTTCCATTGTCCCAATTCAGGATAGAATTCAGCTGAGCCTTTACCAAGCCTTCCTGTCCCTTCCCTTAAATGAAGGGAAATCCTAAATGTCAGCTTCTCGTTTCCTACCTCTGCTTTTCTTACCCAAGAACATACAGCTGCTCTAAGGAAGTCCTGAGTCTTTCCCAAAGGTGGCCATMTTCCTGGAGCTCAGAATTATCTCTCAACACCCTTTGTTATTTGAGCTGCCCCAAAATATTTAAAGAAAATCGCAATACTTTTATGTAATCCTGAACTTGATCAAAGTCTTTACAGAGCCACAGAATATTCGAGCTGGAAGTGACCCCAAGGGTCATCAGGTCCAACTCAAAAAAGGACTGAGCCCATTCAAGGATTGAGCCCATTCAGAACCTTGGTGTTATTACCACCCTTCTCTGACCAACTGAGCCAATCGCAGGGTCCTTGTGGGTCTGGTAGGAATTTCCATGTGGAAGTGCTACAAGCATGCTATCACACAATAGACCAAAACCCAATGTTTTTTTCCACCTTCTGAGACAGTTATTTTCTTTACAGAGAAACCAAATTCCTGTGGCTTTTCAAGTTACTGTGGTCAACTGCCACAGCTGTCTATATTTACACTCTTAGCCAAGAACAAGACATGGCTCTGCTGAATTCATAATGAAACAAGATTATGATCAACTCTATTGTTTTCTATTTGCTGTAACCTAGAACTTGACATACAARTAAGTGGTGCAACTCCACTGGCATACTGCTAGCATGGAAAGCCACAGTATTACGATGGCATGCACAAGCTTCTAGTGTSTTTTCATTTTTTCCATTGGAGAAAMCAGAATTCATCTTYTAGACAGACATGGAAGAAGGTCATGAGGAAAGAAAAATAGATTTGGAAAGGMACAGATAGAAATTTATTGCTTTCCATCCTCTCTTTTCAAAACAAAGTACTAGACTCGCATTCAAAACCTACTGCAAAAATGGCATTCATACATATTTTGGGAATATCTGGGAAAACTTTGCAACCATGCTTCTCATCCACAGAAATAGTTTTAAACAACTTACTTGAAACTGGATTATTCTCTCCTGGGAAAGGCACAAATACATTCTCTCAGTGTCTTTAAGGTAAAATGCACATTTATGGAGCTGTGATACTGGGTCATCTGCATCCAATAATGCTGTYTGTTTATCTACTTTTCGAATTATCTGTGAATGAAAATTGTACATACATAWTTAGGACAATTTCTATACTTTATTACACATATACTGTTAGTAAAGGAAGTGAAAGGTAATTTTTCTTAACATTTCCATGCCTCTCATTTTGATAAACATCAGATTCATAATTCTTAATGCTTTTGAAACAAGAACACAACATTAAAGTGACACTTGGTACTACATTAATGTGTTGCATGCATATATACTTTATCTATTTCTGCTGAAGGAGTGGGGAAAAAAATCGAAGCTTCAGCAAAATCTATTTTTGTTCCATTTGCTGGTGTAAAAGAGCAGTTACTAATTACATTATCTTTAATTATTACTTATTATTATTCTTAGTAATTAATATGGTTGTATACAAGCTTTCACCACTGATAGGATCAACAACATTCTGTGGCAATCTGGTTACTGAAGGAGAATAATTAAAATCAGGATTAAATTTAAAGGTATTGAGATGTCCTTAAGTAGGTCTTGGAAACAATGATTACAGCATATCTCAACAGTAGCTGGTCATTAAATATTACTTAAAGACAACTGCAACGAACAATTGCTCCTTTTATCTGGCAGTTCAGTGAAAAAATATCTGCTGACTTAATTCCGACCTGTTCTACTAATTTATTTCTAAAAATCAAAAGCTATTCTTTTAGAGACTGAACATTTGTAGCTTGTAATTTTAACTCAACTCCTAGAAAGAAGTTTAATACTTTGTGYAACACTAATAGAGGCAGCAGCCAAAGTGCTTGAAGATTTCTAAGTTGACARTCACAAAGCCAACTATGTCCTCTGCAATATTTAATGATAATAAAGGGTATTATTAGCAATATAAAGGTTAACTTTTTCTTCTATGCTCTTTGCATTTGCTTCTAATGTATCTGCAAGTTACTTTTTTAATTGCATAACCTTCAATCAGTCCTGTAAGGCAAATGCTCCCAACGGCAAGCAAAACAAGAACCTTTAGTCTAATCTGTTTCAATCTATTACTACTTAAAAATAAGGTTTCTGGAATAATAAATGATGGCATCTCCTTACAGCARTAAGAAAGTATGAACATGAAGCCCACAAAAAAGGGACATCTTCTTACTGAATTTCAGTGTTTGAACCAGATCAGGAGTGTAACCTGGTCTASATTTTACTGTCAAACAATGCAATTTAAGGGGGAAAAAAAAAAATCTAGTGAATTTTTCGTTCTGTACTATTTACACTGAGCAGGCTATTATCCTTTTTTTTCATTAAATTTGGTATTGGGAGAGAATTTCTCATGACAGTCCTAGCAAAATACATCTGCAGAAAGACTGTTTTTATATTTACGGATTCTAAAGATTGTTTCTAGCTGAAGTGGAATTAGCAAAGCCTTGTATGAAACTCCTAATGGAATGACAAACCACAATTTCACAGAAGAKCTCATATGAACCACTACTGATTATTAATCGCATAAAATTCCACTGAGGCTGGCATTAAGACATAAAACAGMCCCTCTAATTATACTTATTTATAAAACTTAATACTGTGTATCCAGAAGTAGTTYTGTATTTTTTGGTTCACAAACCTTAATGGTTGTTCCAAAGGTAATCCCCATGTTTCAGATTTAAAACAGATAGTATTAGTAAATATGAAAAAAAGTTTTTGCAAGCTGGTACTGGTATAATATAACCTCAGGTGTACACAGACRTGCTTTTAGATCCAAATCAGTTGAGTATTTTTAAAGCTGTGATGAACTCAACACATGCAATAGTCTTACTGGCTCCAAATATTTTACTCATCTATTCAGTATCAATATTTAAAGTATTTTAGTACAGGGGGATCTACATTGCTGTTTTTAAAATAGATAGATTAACCTATTTCGGCATGCTTGAATTCTGAAAAATTCCCTACACTTATTTTGCAAGTTGTTCTTTGTTTAGAGAAATAATCGGCAGATACAAAAATGCCCTTTCATTAAACTGAATGCCATTTTCCATATAAAACGTATTACCCAAAGGGAACACACAAAGCCAAAAACTGTAAACAGTGCAAACCCAACTACAGAACTACATTAAGTTTCCATCTATAAACTAATTACAGCATTGGAGAAATTAAACTGTACCAGTCTCGGGAGTGCCATGCCAGTAACTGAGCACACAAGTTTGACAGTCTGCCCATAATGAATGTAGCCATCTCTCACTGTAAATTCTTCTCCTTCTGATTCATCATCATCCACTGCATGAAACAGGAATTTTCAGAATTACTTGTTTTAATCACCGTTTTTCTTGATAAGAAAAACATTTAACATTACACTATTACAACAAATATATACCCAGTAACAAGAATGTATATAAGCAATTAACATGGAGGAAAAAATGCAGGATGTTTTTTTGTGWGGATGGAGGGAAGGAAGTGAAAAAATACATAGATTTGCTTTTACTTACAGAGGTGAATGTAAAACGCTCCCCACTGTTGTGAACTGGCATGGAAATTACCACCTTCTACGTGCAAATATCTGGTACTAACTGTTTGGGATCGAAGTCTATTAAATAGTGCCACTTTTGTCCCTGATGCAATACATACTGCAAGGAACAAATACAGACTTGAGATTACAAAATTACTTCATTGTTATAYAGAACAGTAACAAAAAGTCACAAACAACATAAACCATAGAATACTTGAAATCAAGAAATAATTACCAAATACTGGTTAATTTAAAAAATATTTACATATGACCAGAAACAGTCATAAAATTATGAATGCAATAACATACATAATGGCTGTTCTCCAAAGGCATGCTAGCTCACAGAATTTTGCCATTTAGCCAAATGGGCCAGCACTTGCCAGCTGAAAACTCCTCCTGTTCATAGTTCTCCAACAGCTGATCATTAAGCAGAAGCTTTAGCTTGCCCTTGTGAAGTACTTAAGACAACTTGCATCAATCATTTGAAGAATATTTGAAATACGAAGAGAYATTACTGTTACAGATCACAAGCAAYTGAAAGGACGACRGATTTAACTATGTCAAATTATAACCATGCAACTTGAAATGTSCTCAGATCTGAACTTACTTATCATTCAAAAGAGAGAAATGTAAAGTTTTCTTCCCTAAAAAAAACCTCAGCAAGTAAAATTTTGCCTTCAGAACRGGTATGTTGTTCTACTTGGTTCATATTTACTATTGAAGAATGCTTGGTTCGTCTTCCACTGTCCATAAAAACTATCTGTCTGAATAAAAATTCAACAGTGCATACTCTGAGCCCATGGGTGTGAATCGCACAGCAACAGATTGCCTTTAGTCATGTGCCAAGCTAGCGGCCCCGAGATCCACATTCCATAGGTGCATGGGTTCCAGCCCAACACAGATGGAAGAGCCTTTTAAAGCACTAGTGAAGAGAGAGAAAAACAAACAAAAAAAGAGGGTATCTCTTGAGGTGCTCCAGCGGTATGCAGGCAAAAAACGTTGGAGGAAAAGCAAAAACGTTCCCAATTATGCATTAGCAGCACCAGAGATATCGTTAATTGAAAAACATGGTAAGCAAAATAATCCGGGTGAAATATCACCACACAGATTTTTTAACTGACTACTTTAAAAGAACCATGCAAAACAAAAACAAGAACAAAATGAAAATGGYGTGAGACAGTAAGAAGGTGGCTGTGACGTGACAAGTGCAGTTTGGATAACAGGATGATACTCATTTATCCCAATCTGAAAGCAATCTCTTTGATACCGATCAAAACGTTCTAAGCACCAGACATGGCAGTTAAAGAGATCCAAAGGCTTAGAAAGCTGAGGTAGAACATTCTTTATACACCTGTCTACAAGGATTCATTCCTCAGAATACATGGGGTTTTGGGCAGGCCTTTTATATTTACAAGATAATGAATTGTGACTGCAAAAAATTCAACAGGATAACCTATCTATATTGGAATATTTCAAAATACACTGATGCGTACTAAATATAACAATCTTTTTTCATTGTATCTCCTTTGTAGTCAGACCTTAGAACACAAAACAAAAAATTGGTAGGAAACAAAATTACTTGCTACATAAAGAAAAAAACTGAAATACTTACAGTCTGCATTTTTCAGTGACTGTTTCTTTTTAGAAGGTTTGGAGATGACTTTGATCCGTTTACTGAGGAACACACCGATGTCATCACTATTGCCATAGAACATTTTTACTGATAACATGAAGTGCTTTCTCTTGTCTGAGTCTGATATGTATAATGTTTTGGCAGTGCAATAATTCTGTAAGTGAAAATACATTGTGGTTTCTTCTTTGAAGTTAACTGAGTTCAAGAAAATATGCATATTTAATTATGAATAAAACAGACAAATTGAGGCAACAGTTATTAAAACAGATGAGAAACTGCTTTTTTCATTTCTTCCATATGGATTTATGACTACTGTTTAACTTTAAGAGAGGTTTGTTATAGCTTTGTGTTGGGTTGTGCACCCTTAGAATGGAAGAGTGTAAAACATGACTGATTAGATACCACAACTGTCAAAGTTTCCTTTGAAGGGTCAAGAACACTATTAAAAATTACATTTGATTAGGGCTGTACAGACACTAAACTGGGCATAAACAATGGGTTGCCTGTGCAGCAAATCTGTTGAGCCAAATATTCTTGAAAGGATGGGAAATTACTGGGTTTTGAAACACAAGGAAGTTATTTTGGCTAAGTTTTTATGCTAGGTGACAACAGACCAAAAAAACCTCTCAATTATTTTTTTCCTATTCAGCATGTAAGAAGCATTTCTGATAGACTGCACTGGAAATACCAGGTAGCTATAAAATACTGCTTAATAAAACAACCAGCTAAAATGAACACTTTTGCTGCTAGTTCTATTCCAAATGCTTAACTCATCACAAAAGTATTTTAAAAATATATTGTAAGGAATTTAYACACTGTAAAAATAATCTACTAAATTTTTAAGATGCTACTTCAATTAGGCAAAAAGACTTCAAGACTACTTCYAGCAGCAGATGTTCTGATACTTCTTTGATAAGATTATCCATTCATGCAAGTCAAGGAGGGGACAGAACTGGGGCCAGAAACCAGATTTTAATTAGCCACTGATGCCTACCAAATAACCTAACAGTTTATTGACTCTGTACGAACAACCTAAAAATTAAAGGTTACTATCTTTCTATAACCCTATGAGCCAAATCCAACTATTCAATTGTCCTAAATATTTTTGAGGGATTTTTTTTTTTAAACCATTACATAATACCCAAAATGTAAAGAAAGTTATCAAAAACCAGAACACTCCTTGAAATATGCACCATGTAGCTGTAATATCCTTTGTGGTTGTGTGAGTAGTTTATTTCAGTTTTTCTACCTTTCCTTCCAAGTTCAGCTGCTGCATTTCTTGGTCACTGTTTCCTATCCCAATAAAGGCGCAAGGTTGTGACTCCTGCTCAGTGCAACCATCCCGTTCCATTTGCTCTTTTTTTTTCTTCCATCCACTGCCCATGAGATACACACATGGAGGAGGACAAAAGAACCTGAAAATGAAGAACATTATGGAATTACACACAGTTTTCCAGATAAACGAACTGAGAGGTATGATGGGTATCCAATGCTTTCACATTCACACTTTGCATTTGAGACCACATAGGCATGCTCTTCATTTGTCTTGAAGACTTGCTAAAAAAAAAAAAAAAAAAAAAAAAAAAAGAAGAAAAAGCTAGAAAAATCAGTAGATGCACTGATGCACTTTCAATGAGTATCTTTCTAGTTCAATATATGTCAGGTAACAGTCTGCATCTCTATAAAAAACTTTCTACTTTAAAAAGATATTGTGAAAGAAAGGAAAAAAGGTTCCAAAAATTATTATAGTCTTTGCTTTTGCAGGTGCTTAACATGATGCAGCCATTAATACACATAGAATAGTTCCACTATTCCACTGTCCAAACTAATTTCATGGACAACTGCTGACTACAATTCCTAAACATTTAGAATTTTGTCATAAGTAAGAAGGGCCTTGATTCTGTCCATGCATAAACCTCTCTTCAGCTTTTAAACGGAATAGATGGTTTTGTCTTTCACTGTCTTCATCAGTGTGTGTGAAAAATAAGGTCTACTTTTCAGCAACACTAACTGTGATCACTCTAGATGCTATTTATAGCAGTATGTTCAAAATTAGATTCAGCATTATAATACAATTCATTAATCTTGAAGTTTCTGCAAACYGTTGAAGCCCAAGCTTAAAATGTTTGGTTTTAGTTAGCAAACAAGATGCTGTTTTTTTCATCATTTCACTATGGTTAAAGATAAAGTGGAATGAGTACATCCAGTTGTGAGGTTAGCTATGAAGGCATGAAGGGAGAGGAACATGAAAAAGTTTCTAATTACTTTATTGACTTCAATTTGTTGAGCAGTGTTAAACTTGGCACTTCTGAAACCAACAATGACTCCTTATACAGGTGAGCAGCTTTTGGCATGGCTCTTTTTTTTTTTAACATCTGGCTTGGGACAGTCGAATTCAGGGCAAGGGGAGCAGGCTCCATGCCGAGGCAGCAGCCAATTGTGCTGCCCTGCAGCGGTGGGCAGGAGCTGGCAGGGCAGGGCGGTGAACTGAACTGTGGGCTCTGAGCCACGGAAAATGATCAGAGGAGAAAATTGTTCAGTTTCTGAAGTGTCTGTGGGAGCCCTGGGAAAGAGAGGTCAGTGACAAGTTACCGGCTGSACTTGATGTCTTTTCCAACCTCAATGTTTCTACGATATTATTTCTATTGAACACCATGGAAGCTTTAGCATGAAAAACCACTGTAAAACACTTCTTTWTCTCACCTACTCAGCATTACTTTTCTTCAGCATCACATTTATTTAAAWGATATAAAATCTTTTTCTAAGTAACAGAATTCGTAATAGATGATATCAAAGTGTTGCTAATAATACTATAATTAAACAYATATCTATTAAGAATACATACAAATAAATACAAGTATTTGTACTATTTTTGTTAATGGACACAAATAATGTACATTCTTTGCCAGAGAAAGAAATCACCAAATTATAACTCTTACTGCTATTTAAAATGTCTCAGTGGTAAAATTAYTGCCTACAAACCCCTCAAACTTTATTTCTTGACTAAATCTGCATTCAAAATTTTTCACTTACATTTGTTCTTTTTTCAGCACAGCAAARCAGGTGTTATACCAATATATATACAGCTGAAATATCTATGAACCTCTTTCAAAAGTATCGTGGTCTCATTTGAAAAAGGACCAGTTATRAAAGAGAATCTGCAGAAAGTATCTCACTATATGACATTAAAATTTCTATATTTTAGAGGCATCCAAATTAAATTGCTTCTTAAATTTAATTCTAAACAAATAGAAATAAATATTRTATTTCCTCCATTTTGATTATCCATTTCAGCAAAGAATTAAGTATGTGCTCCTTCTTTTGCCCTCACATGGTTCAGAAGCATAAGAAATGTTGATAGAGAATTGTGAACTAAGAGAACGCCATTTGGAGAAGCAATCTATTGGAAGTTTAACGATTAGTATTTTTTCATGTGCTTACTGCATCAGTTTTTACTACTTGTATTTTATTTTTGGAGGTAATCACGAGCCATATGAAAGCTCTGCAATCTTTTTCTTCCAACTGAAAATGCAGGGCACAGGGAACCAAAGCAACAGGTAGAAACGTGYCAATTTGCAAAGCAGATGTTTCCTGATGGAGCTGTCAACTTGAGAAACTACACAATAAACCCACACAAAAATAAAATTTAACACTTTTACAGTAGCAGCACAAGAGAATACTTGGACTAGCCCAGCCACGAACAAGAAAGGTGAAATTTACACTTATCTGAAATTATAATGACTTATTGGAACTTAACTGATCTAAAAATAGATTCTGAAATTTGAACATCACCATGAATAGAGCAAGCAGTAATAAATGTTACCATACAGCACGCATTGTATCCCTTTTAGCTTGTAATTACATCTTTTGCTTCCTATCTTCTGCTCTCTGACCTGTCACAGCTTCCCTCATGTAGATATGTCATGATATAGTATGGGTATATTTAAATACATCATGAGTTTCTGTTGCATGCCAATTAAGTCCTTTTTTTAGTACCACACATTTTTGATCTGAAAACCAAGAATGCACTTTCTACTTTTTAACTGCATTTACTTCAAACAGCACAGATGACACGACCTAATTTTTCACAAAAATTTCTCTACCCTAAAGAAAAAGTTATCTTAAGAGGACTTATATTTGTGAGGGAGACAGTGCAAYGACAGCAGTCAGGATCATAAAATTTGTATTAATATACAACATGTAAATTTCACAAGTTTAATTTTTAWGTCCCCTATCACTCCACACCTATATGTAAACACCACAACTGTTGTTAAAAATTACTTTCAGTCTCATCTACTGGTAGCTGCAACTATCAGCATGTTTTAGGAAAACAGAAAACCAAATCCAAGAAATGACAGCTTCAAGAAATTTCTACTGCAGACAATCATGATAACATTTAAAAATTATAGATGCACACGCACACACACACAGACATGTGTGGGTGGAAAGGAAACAAGATAAGCAGGAGTCACATTTTTATTAGACTGGTGAGGGCAGTGATGGTGYCCAAGTACTGTTGGGAGCAAAGCAGAGACCTACACTACTTTCCACCTCAGAACTGGGAATCATGGCAGTGGTCRTTTACAAACAATACTTTTCTAACTCCAATGTTAGAAAGTGCAATTTAATGGGGAATAAATTTTCAAGKAACAGATGCATTTACTCATGAGTTTGTATTTTGGAAACCAACTGAGATTGCCAGAAAATGCCCAMTACATACCTAGTCARCTTCTSAACCCTCAAACTGAAATGACAATACAAGATCCTTTCAGTGTTAATGTTTCTTTTCATTAGCTATAAGCTATTCCTGAAGAATAGTTATACACAGATTAAAAATCAGTGTCAAGCTTTATCAACAGAGCAATGCTTTGCTTAAAAAACCTCCAACCAAACAAAATCAAAACAAAAATCCAACAAATCCCTTCTATTCTAAGTAATACTGCACYCTATAAAGCACATAACATTTTCCTTTCTTCTTCATGTACTCTTTTCTATTTGTCTTACTGGTTAAAACACAAGAAAAAAAAATCCCAATTTTGTTTCATATCCTTTTTCATTTCAGCTTTATTCTAAACCARGTCCTTTGAATGACTACAGCCACTAGATGGCAATGAAGACCTGTAAGAAACAAGGCGTAACCCACCGATGCAGAGAAAACAAGCCGCAACAATGAAAGCACTCTATTTGAAGCTGGTAAAATTTTAAGTAAAACTATAAACATGAAGAAAGAGTTTGGACACTCAAAATTTCAATGAGTTTTCTTATGTATCTGCCTCTTTCTTAGCTTTCAGACATAAACAACTACAGTTTGGGGGCTTTYTAACATTATATTTACAGTTCCAGGAACTCATGTACAGAAGAGATTAGCTATGAAYATTCTATCCAACATAGAAAAAGTAAACCAGGTTTGAACTTTRGAAAAATTGTATTAAATCAGATAATCAAGGGAGAGAACAATACTCCTTCAGTCAATTCAGGCCAATCAATACAGAGAACATGTGGTACTTCAAGCAGAGAAGCTACCCTAACTGAATTTCCTTGCAGGATGCAAGGGCTTGAAGTGATGTTATTGCTCAGCTCTGTTATTGTTACCTAGCTCTGATGCACTCAGTGTTCTCCTCAAACCACAGGCTTCTGTCACAAAGGTTTACTAGTTCAAATCAGCCAAGTCATCCCTGTGTTCATCTTATAGAAGCCCTTGCCTTTAGGAGAATTTAGATGTTTCTACCAGSTAGTTATTTTATATCCAGAGTGACTTCAGAAGGGAAGTTTCTCCTTTGTATCTCYTGATCAATTCCAGGCCGGTCAAGCAGGAGGGTGTATTTGTCAATTACCCACACTGTTTTGAGAATGAAACTGCTCAGACATCTTTTTGCATAGGAGATGAAAAACTAAGGACATCCACTAAAGAATTCARTGTGACAACAACAAATGAAAAAACATTAGGTACTATAGTGCTAAGGATGAAGCAGTGGAGCCACGGGTTAAGCCCTGGAAAAAGCTGTGTGCTCAATAACAAATTTTATGCCGAGGACAGGAACATTCATTTCAGCRAAGAGAAGTATTTGATCAGAAATTACAGGAGCTCCTTCACTAACAGCTGTAAAAAGAGATGCAGCTACAGTGTTCTCATGCTAATCAGYAGTGATCAWGTTTAAACTCTGACCAGCACAACASAAGTATCGATCTGGCTCACAGTCTTTACATGAACTGTGCCTTGGAATCCAAAACACTTCAGTCTTTGCTGAAAATTCACACTGCTCAGACTTWAGAGAAAAGTCTTAGTGAATGGTAAATATAGAAAAAAATAAAAGAAGCACAAGCCAAACACCCACACTCRCCAGGACTAAACATCACCAGCTTCTCTATCAGTTGAATGCCCTTGAAAGGTTACAGTCATCCAACAGGAAACATCAGGCACAAAGTCTGAAACTCRACCAAAGCCCAACCCTGAGCTTCTTACATCCCAGCTCCTTTGTTAAGCTAAAACCCATTCATATTGTGAACTGCAAGGCTAATATGAAGGGTCAACTCAAAAAAGWCAACTCTTTTCATTCCTGTTACTTAAAAGTATCGAAAACTCTCTAATGAACCTAGAAAGTCTGCATACATGTACCTGGAATAATGTTATTGTGATGCCTATTTAAACCAGACCACACTAGATGAGATCTGCACCATCTACAGTGAGTTTCATCTACTAACCCTCATCAAAACACTGAAAGGTACTTATTGTGCTAACCTTTTAATTATGATGTGCAAGGTTTGTTAATGCCAAGTATTTTCTATGACCTCACAACAARTAAGACTTAATTTAAGACTGGAACAAGAGGTGCAAATTTGTCTAGGCTTTTTTAAGTTCTCTATTCACTTGAAAGAGATGTCAAATTTAAGAAATAATTCCTTTTGTAACTTGAATTCCTAGTGACAAAAGTAATGCAAATTAACTTATTAWGGTCCAAAAATGAACCAGATTATATCTATGCCATAATGAAGTCCCATGGAAAASAGGAAATTTCTCCATAAAAATAAGTACGAAATAGATTTCTTTCTATAAAGATGTAGGCAAACCAACTCACTTCAGAAATGGTAGTGAATGCAAAAATGATGAAAACTTGACTGTCCAGTTGCATTAAGCACCAAACTTTGCTAATTTTGCTTAGTCCTGAATTATGAAGAAACAAGGCCACATTCTGCTATAAAGACAGCAGAAATAATTTAAAAAAAAAATAAATATACTAATTTACCATTCAGTTTCACTAAGTACATTAGGGCACATGGGGAACCAAGGATTTAAYAACTGGCCCTTTCCTTTATGCTGTCAACATCGGACATCATTACTGATGCTGATGGTCTGGGAACTAGCTGATACTAGAATAGTTTCAGAGGCAGTCTACATTCTATGTTAAAGCTTRAGAAAAACTAAAATATTTAAACTGAAAAAATGAATCCTCAGTATGTAYAGGACAAGAGGGAACAGGCAGAAACTGATGCACAGAAGTTTTACTTGAACATGAGGAAGAACTTTTTTACTGTGCMGGTGACTGTACATTGAATAGGTTGCCCAGGGAGGYTGTGGAGTGTCCCTAACTGGAGAAATTCAAGAACCATCAGGACACAATCCTGCACCATGTGTGCCATGTGCTCTCGGTTGGACCAGATGTCCCCTGTAGTGCCTTCCAACTGGACCAATTTGGTGACTGATTCCACACTTTATTTCATAAKCCATACCACAACAGCAATCATTTCAGCACTGTACTATTTGATAACCAATAACTAATTATTTTCATTTTTTATCTCCTTCTGCAAAGCTCTGAAGTGCTCTACATTCATTTGACATGCTTCCATTYTTAAAGAGGTGGATCTGAGATAACCTGCACGAATAAATGCAGTTGGGCTAAGACACTGAGCCGAACCTTAGAAAGTSTGGTAAAAGAATGCTTAATTCCAGTTAGCAATTGTTTCAAGGAGTGAGAAACCAATRATCAGTTATGAAACATTACCACTGCCCTAGGTAAGGTAGGTGCCATGGTAAAGCACCAGGTGAAATAAACACATAGATGCAAGTCAACTGGAATTTATGGAAATACTATGAAATGCACACAGGAGCTTTCAGACACCAAATACCAATTTGAAGCTTTACCTTGGATTCCTGAGTTTTCCAAACAGTAATGAAACTTTTAATACAAAGTAACAGATACACTGTTTAGAAAGTCACTTTCACGTCTGCAGACACACCCCTTGTTTCTGGGAACTAATATGCTAAACTAATCTACAGTGATGAGTTAACTATGCAACTCTTCAATGACAATACAAGCTGAGATAATAAAAATTGGAGGTTTCTATACTGTCACAATAAATCTTTTTGGTTGTTGATTTTGCCACRAAGGGTTACAGTTATTTACTGCTAGTACGGCGTGCCATTGCAACCCTTCGGCATTTAAACACGGCAGAGAGCAASAGAGCTGCAAATACACTTGTCTGCTTTTGTGCACTTACTCCTTCACTTGACTTCCCACTTGATTCACATCAGGAATTTCAGAAGGATCTAAAAAGCGCTTTGAGTAAACAATACCACGGAGTTGCAGAACCTGGACACTGMCCAAAATAAAGAACCTGAGAAAGACAAGTACTCAGGCACAGAATAGTGCAAAAGTTTAAAATATAGTCTGCATCTCTGACTCACAGACATCAGAAARTGTGATTGAGACAGGTAGCAATGAACTGAGAAATCTGCAGGTTTAATGATAACATTTGTGTTTATACACATAAATCTCTAATCTCAAAGCTATAAATGATGCAACAGGACTTAWATAATGGTGGGAAAAGAAAGATTAAAACTTCAAAACCATTAATGTGCTGAACATGTGGTCTTTTTATGGTGAACATGTATTAATAATGCAAAGTATCTGAAAACTAACAGAATACCAYACTATTCTAGTGAAACGTCTGGTAGAAAAGCATCACTTACAATTAAAGAAGGCTGTATTGCATCATAACAAGTCYAGAAACCTGCATGTAAAGGAGTAACCTACTTGCTTCTACTAGTCACGCAACAAAAACATGACACAGAGAAGACTGCAAGAGAAGACAGCAGGAAAAGCATCTTTGCCTAAAAAGTATTCTCACATATTCTTGCAGATTCTGTCCCTTACAAAAGTACCTATAATTGTARCATGTACTGTATGGATTTTTGCAAGGGGATATTCATCATAAATATAGTCATGACTTACCCATCATTTTTTTTAAACCTATTACAGATATGATTGAGAAAATTATCTTACTGAGGCTAGCAATTTCTCTTGTCTAATAATTTGAAATTATTCAGGAAAAAACTCCTCTACAAATATTCACCATTGATCACCTCATATATTCCAGAATTAAAATGGAAGGTTTAAAATGAGAGTGATTTTAGTTCAATGGAAGAAAAGCTTTGCCTTTCAAAAGGGAGCCTCTTGGTAGAAACAAGCAACACTCTCATTGAATGCTACCGGTCTGCAGCTCTTGCTACATAATTAAATTATTTAGGAGGAAGCATTTTGTGTTTCTTCAGACTACAGTGCAATCTGCAGGATTCTGCAAAGTGCTGTGCACCTGACTATACRCCACAGTTTCCTTAGCTGGCAGCTGTAGAGAGACTTCAGGAAAACATAAAAACTCACCTTTTTTCATTCCCGTATGATTTCTGCGCAACTTTTGCATGGAGTATTAGCACTGTTTGGTCACCTCGCTCCTTCAGATAATTTCGCATTGCTTCCCTAAAAAATCAAAACAATATAAACTTCAAAAGTTCTTTTGGTTTTGTTTATAACAATACAAAGACATCTTTAGGGGAAAAAACCCCAAGGACCTGAAATTCCGAAAAGGGCATTACCGCAGGGTCAAGATATGCTTGTTTAGTGTTTAAGACAATTACAAAGGAAAAAGAACTATCGTGCATGAAACTAACAATATGGGGTCTGTGATCATTTACAATTTACAAAGTATTTTCTTCACGACCAATTTATGATAATGGCAAACTATATAAGCTTTTAACCAAATCAGTAGAATGCTTATATGCAAGTTTTCTTTTGGTTTTGAAGATAACTAAGAAAAAGTTTACTCTCCAGCATATTGTTTCACTTAGTTTTCTAGAGAAAACATCTACTTCCTGAATATAATCAGGTAAAAAAAATCACTAAAAAGAATTTTTTATTGTTCATCATCACTGTAATTACAGATGTTATATAAATGCTGTAATTACCTCAAACATACCAACAACAATTCCTTGAGAGAAGAGAGAGAACAATAACACCCAATCACTCTTCTGTATAATAGTCTAACTGTTCATTAAGCAGCATGCCAAATTCAACACCCTAGGGATCAGCTGTGCTAGAGTGCTGGCAGGAACACAAGTTCCTGAAGGAGCTTTTGTGGGTTGAATGCCCAGCAATGCACTCATCTTCAAAGTCATCTACCAGAGAAATTAATTATAAATTTATCAGGAATTTATATGAAAAGRTAAAACCCAACATAAGAAGGATTTTTTGTTTGGTTGTTGGAATTTTTCTCTTTCTTCTGTGAACTGCGCCAACTATTGTATTCCCTTAGGACAGATCTAGAAAACCAGACATTTCTAGTGAAAAAGTGATGGAAGATAAAAAGCAGTATTTTATTGACTAGACTTTTTCCAGAAGAAATCCCCACACACAATTTCATACAAAAAAGCAAGTAGATTGAGCCATGGTTGGGTTRGACAACAACAACTCAGCTTTGCTAAAGAAGTTTTGCAAATTCTTGTGTTTSTCATGCCTGCATAAGACATGATTAATGTCTAGTGATTAGGGTGACAATTTTCTGTGTAAATAGCATGATAAAAGAACAGAGAAAAGACTTGAATTGCTGTTTTAAATTTGGACTAACTTCAACTATTTACATTTGACATTGGTAAAACTTATGTTTATCCATGAAAGTACGGCTGTAATAACTGTCTCAAAGCCCACAGACTTACTTATTTACAGCCATTGTTTAGGAATATATTTTAAACCACAAAACATAATTCACTGTGAAATTATTATTATACATTTCATTATGATATGTATTAGCTGCATTTAAGTTGTTTAAAAACGTTTAATCTGACAATTTAAAATATTCTGTTAAGAGTATTACCATACTAAATTAAGAACATCTGTCATACTGAAAACTTCTTACTTGACTACTATAAAAAAAACTACCTAAACTCAGCAACCCACACAGAAAACTGCTTGGTGCTATCTAATCTTTATTTAGCATCGTATGAGAAAGAAAATTTGTTTTCTACTACTCTGTTTCTATACTGGATTTGTACAATCTAAACTCCTGTGAGAACAAGTGATGTTTCCCCTCCAATCCCTCCCACTGATATCTTACATGACATTTTTAATTATCCAATCTTAAAACTCTTCATTTGCATGACAGTGAACAGACTAAACGTAAACAAAAAAGCCACACCAATTTTCCAAGAATTGAACTAAATGCTTTTAAGGATTTACAGATACRTTTTCAGCATGACATAAACAAATAAATCTTAAAAATTCGTGTGACAGCTGTTCTGTTTCATGAGTTTACTCTTCAGAGGGAGGTTAGGTTGCTTGTTTCTAGCCTCTGTCATCACAGGAATGGTTTTCAAACTGCTGCTTTGAAGGATGGATGGCATTTATCAGATGCCTACCCTGCATTCACGAAGAGTAACTAGCATACCTAGTAGCTGAAACCCTGCATTCACGAAAGAGTAACTAGCATACCTAGTAGCTGAAACCCTGCACATGAAATTTAGAGTAATTATAGTAAATAGAAAACTTAATTAAAAGTTCTCATTGCATAGTCTTTTTTTTGGTTGCTCTTCTAAAATCATGTAAGATACATTCTATTTTTGTTCATTTTCAAAAAAAAACCAAAGAAAAATTACATGAGTAACTTCAGGATGATAGTAACTGGTGTTACTACTGAAGATGGAAAGTAGCTCATTACTTAAAACATAGTATCTTCAAATATCCCTCAAGACTGACAGGCCAACAAGAAACTAAACATGTTTATTCGATTACTTGCAATTTTGCATTGAAATGATGAYAAGCTAACCTAAAACTTATCCAGAAATGCAGTGAGGCAGATATTCACAACACAAAATGCAAATGCTCCTCCCAACCCATGTGCTAACATAAGGTATCACTTCATTTAAAACAGAGATTGTCAGGGTGACAAGGGGCTTCCTCTATCACCACACAGAACTCTAACACAAATGGCATATCCTTTTTTGCTTTCAAGCAAAAAGTGTATTTTAAAGTCAGGAGCTAATTATAATTGGCACAGTTCGTGGCACAGAATAATAAATCTTTGCATAGACTGTGTTGCTGTAATTTGCAAAAAAGAAAGTGACTACTGAGCAGTTTATGGTGTAAATACTTCCCAGGCAGGCCAGGGAAAAATCAAGCACTGTACCCCAGTCACTCTAAACACCTCCCAGAATGGATTGACTTGATAGTGCTACTTGATATTCTGATTATTTGGTTTTCACCAAAAATTGGTTAAGATCACTCCTTGACTGCACTGTTTTCAATTCTGGCAGCAAAAAAATGTTAATTTAGATGACCTCACAAGACACTGTTACCCAAGAAACAAATCAGCTCATTCCCGAAGATTAAAAAAATAAGCAGATGCACATCCTACTGAATAATCTGCAATAACTGATATGTAAAGTCAACACCATTTTTAAAAATGCATTTTGACCTTCATATTAAAAATACACCACTCTGTCAAAAATTGTACATCTGGCTGCTGATTACATATATAATTAAAAGCTTTGCTATTTAGAATTCTAGGGTTAGCAACCCACAAATTTTTAACTTATTTTTTCTGCGAATGAAAAGGGTAACTTCAGAAAGCTGTTAAATACAAAGTTTCTTTAATGCTTACCTTGTGAGCCGTTTCGGTTGAGGTCGCTCTCCAAATTTCCTGAAAAAAGAAGCAGTTGCTAATTTAAAACAAAAGTGTTTAGTCATAATTTTACAGCAAGATACTATCCCAATTTCATAATTTTTGATATTGTATTAGAATTTGATATCTTCGTAATTTCCTACATAGATCACTATTAAAATATTAACCTTCTAGCAACAGCTTTCCCCACAAGAGCAAAAAGGCTTTTAAAATTTTATTTWTTTATTTATTTATTTATTTTAGACAACCTTCTTTGTTGAAGTCACTCTCAAAATCACTTTTGAAAAGGTCAGACACTACAAGAATACAAAGAAGCAGAAGATCTTTGCCACAGAGGTGACCAGCAGTGCAACAAGCAGCTATTATCAACATACAGAAATTAACAGACATATCTGTGTTGACAAATCATAGTAAATGCTTTCCATCAGGACAATTTCTCAAAGATTTGGTTTTCCTTCATAACTTCTTACAAAAAGGATGACAATGTTTTCATACATGCCAGTACAGAATTACAGGAAAAATCTCTCCTATGGAATRCAGCCAAGCTTGATCCATAAATAGCCTGCACTATACTCAACGTTTTTTCGCCATAAAATGTTGTGAGAGAGCTGTACTGCTTTCAGTGCTTCAACAGTATCCTTGAGAGAGAGAAGACTCTTTACATTAGGTTAAGACTTTCCACGAAAGTCTTTATTTACATAAGATACCAAAATAACACATGGCAGATACATCTTCATTATCAAAAACATCCTCAGATTAAACCAAAATGGTCAAGTAAAAGATCTGAAAAAAAGGAAGGCTGCACCCAGCAATGTACATCTGTTAAAGCTGGTGAGGAAGTATAACCACAAGCTAAAATGATGACAAAGTTAGGAAAAAAAAACCCAACATAAAAATAGTATAACCACAAGCTAAAATGATGACAAAGTTAGGAAAAAAAACCCCAGGAAACCCGCAACACAAAAAACCCAAAAGGCAGGCTTGACTTAACACCTTTTTGCCTAATAATAAACAAAAACATAAGAGACTGTGCTTTTGCTGCCAATATTCATAAACGTCCCTATGACTTGCCAAACTCATTTTGTAAGTGGGCATAGTTTTCCCTTTATGCTTCCTTGATAGGGAAAAGAACCCTTTCCTACTATTGTCCTGTAACAGTGTTGGAGGCTCCCTAGGACAAGAATTTGATCATTAAGTGATGTGACAAGAAATTCCCCTGTTCATGCAATGGATCTGTCCCCGACTCTAACAGCAACTGGTGGTGGAATGATTTCATACATTCCAATTTAATTTCAGTAATCCTAGAAATGTACAAATGTACAAATACATAACTATTACCATATATACAGTTGAGCAAAATAGCACTCTCCTGACAAAGCAGTGACAACATTCAGCAAATTTGAAAATTAATTTTTCAAGACTTCAGAAATATGTCTTCTAAAATACTGTTAAGTCCACTCCACATAGAGGAATTGAATAAAGGACATGAAGTCAAATTTTTTTCAGCCYAAACAGCGAAATAAAAATTTATTTTTCCAAACAGATGTAAGTGCCCTTCATGCTTTACTTTGTTGTTGTTAGTATACTGTTGACTCCTCCAGTTTTATTTTAAATGAAACAATGATACCAGAATTCTTGTTGTGAGATTTATTTTTATATATTTTAAGTTTTGAGGTGTATTGGACACAAACTTCATTTATATTTTTCTCTGTGGTGTGGTATGCATCACTGCRCTGTTGTATTTATAATGCAGAAAGGCAACTAGAAAACCCAAACAGCTTTGCAGTTTGGCAACAGGAAAGTTACATCCAAAGTCTTTCTGCTTCCAACACTGATCTTTTTGGGATCTGCCTAGCTTGACCTCCTGAGCACATTCTGTGCCTCTGATTTTTCTCTAGATAACAGTGTGAGTAGGTGTGTATCCCACCTCCCCCACAGTATCTATGTAGCTGCTGTTCTCCCCTGAAGACCCAGGATCATCCTTTGTGGCAGAGAGTTCCACAGCCTGTGACTCACTGACTAGACAACACATTACCTTTAAACAATACTCTACAAACAACATCCCGATGGATTAGTTCCCTGATTTTGAGCACAACTTTTGTCTTTGTTTCAACCCCCCTGCACATTTCAATTTACCGCAAAAAAAATTACGAGGTGCTTATTTTGAAGCAAAGAAGGCATTAAGCACACACCACTWGTACTGGAGCCAACAGATCCAATCCATGATGAGGACCCCAGYACACCAGAAACTGCATTAACACCAAAAAAACCCTTACAGACAAAACCTCACAGTGCCCTAAGGCAACAGGTACCTTGCAGAACTCCTGAGTGCAGCAGWTACATTCCACTTGTACATACATTTAATTGTTAAAAAGAGTTTTATTAACAAGAGATCTACACAACACAATTGCAATTACTGAAAGAAATAAACTCCATCTTTTTCTTTAGTCAAATCCTGAACATACAATGCAGAGAAAAGGACCAAAATTCCGGTTCTTCAGAATCAGAGCTAAAGCACTGAGTSACTTCAGGAGATACACAGGACAAACTCTGATCTGATGCTCAGTGCAATACCTTTCTAAATCATATAGTAGCTTTCCCCAGCCTTCTCCACACAAAATAAAGTTATTTATGTCACTGTAACCAACTTGTGAGCACATATAAATGCTACTCTTGGCAACATGAACCTTTCAGAGATGATGTAAAGTAAATTGGGTAGAACTTTCATTATTCTTCCAATATACATTAGAGACAGGTAGAATAGGAGGAAATTGCATCTTGATATTTCCTGTAAGTCCCATTTTAACTGTTTCTAAATTAAGTTCAGCTACTTTCCCTCAATAATGTTATCTTGACAGATGACTGAGGATTATGTACCCCAGCCATGGTGTCAATGAACAGCACTTCCCTGCATCATTACAAAATCATTTCAAAGATCCCATAAATATACACCTCCCTAGCCCAACAGCAATAGTCAGAGAAGTCACAATTCAAAACTGAATAAGAATGAAATAGGAAATGGAAACATCACCATGTCATGGCAGTATTCTGCCACACCCTCACAATTCTGAAACTTGCAGCAGTGGATAAAAGTAATCTGAGAGAGAAGTCAGTATAAATAATCAATAGTTTTCATATGCAATAGGCTAAAACTCCAGCCTTCAGTGCGAATGAGAGTACAAGACAAACAAATCAAGACTTAAAAAGCTGAAAAAAATTACGCAAAATGTGGAAAGGAGGTAGTAATTCTCTCTCTGTTTCACAAACACAGGAATTGGGAAATACATCCAATATAAAAATTTTAATTTTAGAATCTTTTTTTTCCCTTGCTCTACAAATACAAAACTATGTAGTGAAACATATTGCTAGAGAATAATTGTGGAGGCTGAAAGCAGAAGTGGGCTCAAAAGATTAAACAGAAGTTTGGTACAGAACTCCATTAGATTCTACTAAGTATAATGACTTGTTTTTTACAATCTCATTCTCAGGAAAACCTAAACTATGTTCTACCAGCAGCAAACAGCATGAGTTAAAAAAACCCAAACCAATCTACATTTACCCTGTCTTTCACATTCTTTCCTTTCCCATCCATTACTGATGAGTAGTATGCATGGGCCAGTATACTACAATGAAGCAGATATATTCCAAAACAGGAACTGCATCCAGGATGGCAAATTTTCAGTCACACTACAAAACTCAAATATACAAACAAGACACTGGTTTTTTTTTAAACAGTATCCCATGTATTTCATTTAATGGTTCATCTGGTTTACTCTTTCCAAATGTTTGCAAACTGGTGTAGAGATGTGTACTGATAATACAACCTGAATGACAGAATCATTCTGTCCTTCCATCTACAACTACTATAAAGAAGAAAAGACTAACAGTCTTTTTAGTGTWTCTGATGTTAAGATAGATGAAAATACAAGAAACACATCTATGGTTTTGCACTAAATGACAGCAACTGCACAAGCTGTAATTGCTGCTATTTCAAACTTTCATATTTGACTGGCATGTTGAAAAATAAGCCAGTTCAGACATTATACAGTTACCGGTCAGAATATGACAGAGACTGCAACACTTTGTTGTGTAGGTTTTCACTGGATTTCACCGTTCTGGAATTTCCTTTTATATTCAGTATTTCAGCTTCTCCTTTCTTTCATCTTGAAAATATACAGATTGATGGATAACAAAAAATGTACAGGTGAGGACACAAAAAATATATCATAGTTCTATTCTTACAGTGGTTGTTAGACAAGGTAAGTATATATAAGCTGAAGTCCTAATTACCGGCTATATATCATTATATCTGAATGCTTACCAAATTCCTTTGATTTCCTGGGATTTTTTAATTTTACTATCCAAGACTAAAGTGCTCCCTCAGATGTCCTGTAYTGGGATTCTAGATATACAGTTAAGYTGCTGTTTCATTCACATCAGTTCAAGCTGTATTCTATTAGTATTCCCTAACACACTGTACTGGAAAGATGAGTGAGRGTGTTAGTCACAGCACTATCACTTGCTATTGGAGTATGTCATACTTGTCCCAATAATTTTTCCCAGTCCTGTATTTTTTTTTTCCAACCACCAGTTAGTATTCTATTATTTACTGTGTTTTCTCTTATGATGTTTTGCATAAATTCACTTCCACATTTCACACTATAAGCATAACTCTTTCTTCCACATCATGTCCCAAATCATTCTTCTTTTCAAGTCCACCCTTTTAATTTAGCAAATCCTGGATTGCCATTTAAACTTCTTTTTCCCAGTCACAGAAATGGAGGTGAACATAGACTTCCTCTTTTTTTCTTTTTTCTTCCCTTCAAGTAAATATGGAAGTTAACAACTGAACTAACAGTAATCKCATAAATACAGTAAATAGTTTTACTCAAACTTTTAATATTCTCAGGTTAGGTACAATATACAGGATAAGTTTCAAATGTTTTCAGACAGTAACAGAATGTGAAATCCTATTTGGAATTCCTAGCTCAGATACAGTGTACACTATAATTTTATATGGCTGCAGSAGTACAAATTTTCAGTTTTCAGCAGCAGCAGCATGAAGACACATACAAAGAAAATCTATCAGCAATTGTATGCCTTTACTAGAAATGTCAAACTTTTTTTTTGTGTTACACAGTCTTATTTTCTGGACTTAACTGTTTTGGCTTAATTTTTTATTCAGTGGTTCTCTGTGTCAAGTCAACTTTGGACACAAAAATAAATAAATGAAAATTAACCAAAACAGTTTTGCTGTTTGTGAGAAATAATTATGAGAAAAGACTTTACAAAAATCACATGTGATCCTATCTTCAACTTTGACTCAAGATCTGTGGTCACTGAACAGCCCTAGCATCCTCCTGCCTGGAATATGAACTTTAAATTTTTCYAGTATTGGTCTTCAGCCAAGAACATCCTTTCAACAGTCCCTCAGAAAGACCATTCACCTTTATGTACTGAGCACAGAAGCCTTAAAAAAATATCTCCACAATATACRAATAGAGACAAACTTCAACAAATAGGTATTCTATCTTCACTTGGCCTACAGACTCACACAATTTTTGGCATCTAGTCAAAACAGCACAGATCTTTCTGTAAATGGTCTCCAGAGGAGCAAAAAGCAACAGGGAGTCATCAAATTCGACTACAGCAGAAACAACAGCTGAGCAGAAAGCAAGCATGTTGGAGAGGCCAACATGGGGAAGCAGCAGAAACAGTGTGCACTAAGAATGGGAAGACATGAGCTGCAAACTACGACTTGCTAAATGAAAAACATGGACCCAAGACCACCATGGGAAATGGGACACCAAAAAAATCTGCAGCAAGGCAAAACATTCAAATTTAACTTCAAAATATACAAAGCCTAGTAAAAATACACTATAGTTACTGTTTTCACTGTCGTTTTTTTTTCTGTGACAGAAGTTTCCCTGGTATCTTAAAAATTTCAACACTGAAAATAAAAGCAAATATTTTCCTTASCCCGATGAATCCAAAAACATATTATCCAAAACCAGGTTGCCCAGAAAGCTGGTAAATGCCCATCCTTGAAAACACTCAATGGACAGGGTTCTGAGCAACCTGATCTAACTGAAGATGTCCCTGTTCATTGCAGGGTATTTGGACTTCATGACTTCTAGAAATTCCTTTCAAAGCAAATATCCATGTGTTGAGATCTCCATTTCCTTTTTCCCTTACACAAATATGAAGATATCATGTTGTGCTTAGCTGCCCACACGTAACCAAACCACACAGATACGTATTTCCCCCCACCACTGGACGGGTGAAGAAAAAAGCATGAATAAAGGGCAAGAAAACTTGTATGTTGAGATAATAAAACTGTTAAAACATACAAAGGAGAAGTGGAAGAAGAAAGAAACAAAGTGAAATGAGCCACTCACCACCACCCATGATCAATATCAAACCACTTCCTAAGCTRGGTAACCTCTAAATCCATCCCACTTCTCTGCAGTTTATTGCTGTGCATGACATATGGCATGGAATATCTCATAAGTTTGTTTGGGTCACCTGCCTGGTTGTTTCCCCTCCCAATATCTTGTACCTCCCTCAATCATTGTGAGGGGACAGACACCAGGCAGAGTGAGAAAGAGAGAAGGCCTTGACGCTGTGCAAACACTGTTCAGCAAGAGCTAAAATATCACTGTTATCAACACTGTTCTAGTCACAAAGAACACAGCACCGTAACAGCTCCTATGAAGAAAATTAACTCTGTCTCARCCAGACCCAATAAAATGAAAAAAGAAAAATGGATGCTTTCTGCATGGGAAATAAATGCTAGATTTGAAAAAGACACAGAATGCCTGATCATTGGAAAAGTATCACCCTGAAACATCTGACTGCCAAATCATTTCCAACTGGACCTACACAATTGCTGGTGCTTTTGACTGATCTAGCAAAGGCCTAGCATCATTCCTGAACCACAAAATCAATTCTTTATTAGTTCTGTTATATCATAGTACATATCACCATATTTGCCACAGAACATGTTAGAACTCTTTAAAAGGCTACAAGAGATAACTATAATACCCCAGTACAGATTTTGTAAACAACCCCCAGACAAGTGTCACAGAGAAACCTCCCTGGMAGGAAGTCACCTCACACAGTTCACTTCAATGGTTTCAATTCCCTCTCCCAGAGCACAAATGTCTCAACATTGTCATAAATAAAATAGGATAATCACTGATGTAGGGCAGTATAAGACCCAGAGTATTAAACACAGAAATTCAATACAGAATAGAGTGATTAAGGAAAGAGGAAGAGGAGAGGATCTCCCTTCCTCAGAAGAGATCCAAAGGAAACAGAGCTTGAAACAGGAGGAGTCTAATAAAAAAAAAAATCAGATTTTTATATAGTCTTTGGGAATGTCTCAGAATATATAATGCAATTCAGAAAGAAAGAATGTAAGAAAATCCGACTTGTGCTCTCAATGATGAGAAGTGAAGTTTGGTGAGAGACTCATGTTAAGTCCCAACATTTCTAATATCCAGCAAATAGCTGGTATCCCACAAGCCATTACAGGATGGGATTTGGGAAGAATACTGCCATTTGAACTACTCTAAGGGTATTTCAGCCAAGAGCGCAGCAAAAGTAATTACTGTGCTTCGCTTAACTCCAGTTCTAAAACCACAGTAAACTAACTTTCAGGTGCAACCTTTTCCTAGACCTCTTACAATGCCATGTAATTTGTGAATGAATGTGAAGAGTTTGTGACTCAAAAGTCAGACAAAAGCCTTTTGAAGAAAGAAATAAAAATAAGAGAAACAATTTACAGGTATTTTTATCATTCTTCCTCAGCCTTAAAATAACWGCTATATATCTGGAAAGCTAGAAAGTCTGTCCAAGTATTTGTTCACACTTTAGTTATTTGGTACTAAGACCCTTGTCATTACAGGCTCTATTACTTTCGTGAGAAATAAAAATACTTGTCAAATAATTCATTTCAAGTTGTTTTGTGATCCGTTACCACAAACTCAATATACTACAAGCTCACCAGTATGGCATCTCAAGGGTTTTCTTGGCCTACTAAGATACAGGAAAGCTAAATACTCAGGTTTCCATTCAAAGTTTGAGGATCAATATAAAAGTATTGCTTTTCAGCCGCTAACAGAGACATCATCTAAGAAAAGCTGGAAGAGGCGGATTTAAGTAGCATGCTGGGACTCTATTTTCTCTYTATAATTGTCTGTCTTCTGCCCATTTCCAGCTTCAATTTGCTTACCATAGACAATTAGTGAAGAACTGAAGAAGCACATACTTATGGACTCAAAACATGCTAGAAATTGTCAAAGCCAATGTATGCAACAGTGCCCACGTACAGGACATACTGATCAGTTCTCAGGAGCAATCCCTTAATCTGGCATTTGCTAAAAATGGTCCATTCAGATTGTAGCATAAGACAACCTACGTGGTAAAACTCAGCTACTCCATATCAGACTTAGTTTGTGATTTGCAGATTTCTACATTTAAGATAACATGTCACATCAACTGCAAAAGCAGATGCACATTTTAAAACGCAGGATTTTCTGTTAATGTAAGTATACTTTTCTGTGCACAAATTTCAGTGAAGATAAGATGTAAATACTGAAAATATTTCTGTGTATTCACCTACACAACCATAGTCTATTCCAAACATTTTAGAAAACAACGCCTAAGGGAAAGTATCATCTGTCAGTAGAAAACATTTTCCCATCTGGTGGTTTCACAGACCCAAAGAGAATTTCTATATATTTAAAGAAAAGCCATTTAGGATCCAGCATGAGCTGACATATAAAGACCACGACAAGATATCATACAGTGGCTGGATTCACATCACTATAAACATGTTTCCTGTTGGAGATAACTGCTGGATTTGAKTTCTATAAATGTACCTTATTCCACACTGATATCCTTTATTTTTTAAATGAATCTGATAACAGTGCACTGCTATGACCTGTCAACGGTAAAAATGCAGAGTGATGATCTACAGGTTTAACACATGATTAAAAAGTCAAAAACACCTAAAGGACACAATTTTAAAAAGATTAATGCAAAAGATATATAATTGTATATATTACTTTGGTTAACACGGAACTAAACACAAGCAATTACCTATGCTCAAAAAGAACATTTCACATTTATCTTTTCAATGGATGTAGATAAATAAATGAACCATACAAATGGCTAAGACAAAGCCTTCAGAAGGAAAATTTTATCTTCTCCAAAATAAAAATGGGTTCAACATACACAAGTCTGATTTTTATGGGAAAAAGAAACAGTTGCACTACCAGTAACATCTAGCACTAAACAATGACCACACTGGAAACACAAACTAAAGAACTAAAATAAACAAGTTTATTTGTCAAAAGCAAGGACAGACGATGAAGTAATTCTTACTCACTCTATACTCCACAGCCTATCTCCTTACACCTATCTCCCCTACTGCTCCATCCAGACACAACCATGTTTGTAAGAGCAATCCTCCCGAGGCTGATAGAGTCAAACTGACTGACAGCTTCCAGCTCACCCATCGCAGGCTGGTTCATCCTTCAGGATGAACACACACACTAACAGAGTCACATGCAGTCATGAACTCACTCACTCTCACTTTTGCCTGCCAGCAATACTTAGGCCCTGATTCTCATTAGGAAGTCTACTGTAACAAACATTGTTATAAAGACTTTATCCTGAAGGCTAGAGTTGAATTAAAAGCTAACCTATTTTTTAAAAGAAATAGTTTTCATATTCATATACAAAGAACCAATCTCAGCCAACTTGCTTTGAAACACTACTGACACAATGTACTCTTTTTCTTATCCATCCTGCAAAAGGAGATAAAATTAATTAGAACCTCACCATCAAGAATGTCTAACAGACATGAACAATGGATTTCTACTACTCTTGAAGTCCCTTTCTCCTCTGTAAAGAGTGAATGATGGGTGGTCCAACTGCACTGTGACTCTTTGGAAGTAGGGGCACAGCAGCCCCTGAAATCACAAAACCAGAAAGTTTTTGATCAATACACAAAGCATTCCCCCTCTTCAACAACAAAAACAAAAAAAAAAAAAAAGACCCACCTGCTCCAGGGTGAATGCCACCAACCATGCACTATCACATCTTTGTACTGCATGATTCTGTATTGCCCCCGACTATACTTGAAGAATTTAAGTCCTCCAACACTGGGAGCATGTTACATATTTGAAACAAGTCTTCCACCCTACAGCACTGTACACACTTTTGGCACTCTATCAAATAATACTGACAAAAACACAATAGAAAAAGCTCTGTTTCATTTAGTCACGCCCTCTCACTGCAAGTCACTGGCTCAATTAGAAACTCCCTCTCCCTTTTCTGACCTGCTTTCATCCTCCCACATTGCTTTCATTATTGTCCTCTCTTTTCCAATCCCCATAAAATCACAGAACCACAACTGCAATTTAAATACAGCTTGCACTGTGTCAGGAAGGAGGCTCACTTTTAACAACTTACAGAAAGTAAACAAATTCAATTCTTTATTGCAGTCTATCTACATTGGGAAAAAAACTCCATGCCAGTGATCACTAGACTTGTATATGACTCTAAAAGTCAAAGGTCTTGTCCAAACAKAACACAATTTTAATCCAGACAGAATTCACACAACTCTGCCACACTAAGTGAGGCAAAGAAGACAGTAATGATAGCTTCTTTAATGAGGAAGTGCCTAAACATACACCTGGAGATGTGTTCTCCCTGGTTTTGCYTTTAGCTGTAGGTACCTGAAGCAAGAAGCTAGTAGTACTAAGATCTCAACTATACTAAAGAACTTAAAGGATATCAACTTTAAGGATAAAGCCATTAAAATGTTGGAGTGACGTAGAATGTGAGAAACATAATAAAACATTACTCAATTTACTATGTTTGCTTTATATTCAYATGCTATTATTTATTTTTTATAATTGCCTACTAACACTGGCTCAAATGTTTAGTGCAAACTGCAGACTTGGACACATGTACCTTAGGAACTGAATGAGTTATCAGCTTGAAAAATCAGCATGCCAATAGAATCCCAGTCCCTAAAACACAGTATAATTTGCTCAGCTATTTTAACTGCATAGGGAATATGCTCATTMGTTTTATCTTTATTCATTCAAACCAAAAAAGAGTGAATATTTGGATAAAGGAAAACACCTGCACATAGTTCACAAAACTGACTATTAAAGTAATGGYAATACATAAAATCAGTCTGGCACATGATTCCACACAAAACATCCCACAGTTACAATCTTCACTGACAATGACTTTTTTCACCTTACGATTATTAGGACTCTTCTTGTACATCTAACACAGCAAATCTTCCTCGGAATCTCACCTTGCACATCACCTTTGAGTACATACTTCACAAGCAAACTTGACCTCTATTTCCTAGGAAGTGATTATATATCCCCTACTAAACAATAATTTAAGTATCAGCAAGTCCTTGGAAAACAAGCAGTTACCTTTTAAGAAATTAAATTTCTAAATATGAGAAGAACAGTGCTGTTGAGTACTAAACCAGTGCTTTTTACAGCTACTGTTTTCCCACAACTGCAAATAAGATTTGGTCTGAAGAAATTTTTTTAGAAGTATGAGGGAAAAACCCCTAAATTATTATCTCTGTTGTCTGATTACTTGAAAAAACTCACAAATTAGACATAAGAGACTTTTTTGACCACTTTCCTGCCAACAGAGGAACCCTGCACTATAGTATAGTATCCAAGGATTTGTTCAACCTTCATTTCAGTGACTGAMCTCCTGCAATGTTCAAAGAACAGTATCCCCTCTGTAAATATAATTTTCATCTTTAACTGGAAGATAAACATTGATCTTCTGCACAGAAGATAACTTTAAAAAAAAGCAAATAAAAGGAAAGACAAAAACTTAAGGTTCATGGTTTTCTTTTAACTACYACTGTTCCCTGTAATGCCAAAAATATGTAATAGAAGGAGAAATTGTGCATGATTTATAGGGAAGTGGTAAAGAACCGTATTGAACTTGCAAAGGTGGAAGACTTTCAARAAGCCAGACTAACCATAACCATAAACCATAACCAACTCACTAACCATAAAGGCAAATATGTAGTTCTTTGGAACATCTCTTAAAGAGATAACAGGGTCTTGACAGGGACAGTCCTTGGCCAGCTTYAAAATTTCTAACCACTGCTCTATTAAAGTAATAGGATAATCACTCTTCCATGTCCTTTTCTTTACCCTRTATGCTCACAAACAAAGGAGCTTTATTACTACAGCAACTGCTTCCTATGAGCAGAAAAACAAGGAGAATGGACTAATCTGTCTCTAARGGGCTTACTGTCCCTGCTCCAAGCTCCTCAACCAGCTTCCCCTGTACCACCTGCAGAGCTCAACCTTCAAAAGGAGCTAACTCAGTCCATCAATCTGGCACACCACTAATACATGGGGAAGGAGGAGATGTGTTGGTTGCAGAAAGCTGTTTAGTCACCTCAGTAAACTCAACAGAAGCCAAAAAAGATCACAAAGAAGAAGCAGCTAAGCAAGCCTATAACTCTCATGGGAAAGAACTATAATGCAAGAAAACACAGAGAGGTATTCTTCAAGGAAAATGACTTGCAAAACTCCAGTCTTMAGCAAAATTAAAAGATCTTACCAAGAGACTAACATCTTTAGTCAAAGTTTAGCTTAGGATACCTATAAGACTCTCACTCCAAGCACAGTCAGAACTTAATACAGAATGACAGCTAAGTAAACTAACATCTCTAAGGTTTAACCAGACCAACTCTGACAAGCCTTGCTGTGACAGTTTAAGTCACCAGTGTCTCAAATGCCTTTTCCACCTCTGCTAGGTCAGAGCAAGCAAYTGTGCCTGTGTCCACATGCTCCAGTTCACAGATGGACTCCAGCTTCAGAGGCAGCTGATCTGGTTTGTCACCACCAAACAGGTCTTGCCAGGCAGCTTCTCTCAGCTGCATGGACCTACCCTCACACACCAAACTCCAGCACATATTGGACCTTTCCAGAGACAAATTCAAATCAGTAACCCAGAACAAGAACTWTCTATTTTGGGAGGCGGGGAAGGGAAGGTGAATTTCATTGAATCAATCACAAACCCAGAGAATGCCAGCACCACCTCAGTGCAATCAACAGGCACACTGGAGAGTGTGACCTCCTACTTCGGTAGCAGGGCACTGTTGGAAAACTGGTGCACCTCTACCTTCAGTTTTGACCCASTTAATGGTATTTTAAATAATGTAAATAGTAATAGCAAAAAGCCACCAAAACCACTTCATACATTCCCTTAACTGATCTTGCTTTAGGAACTGTAAGCTCTGACTGCAGTGCCTAGCACTCCAATGTTTCGAGAGACATTTTTAAATACCTTTACTGTATTTTCACACTTCTAAAAAACACTTTCAGAATGGGGACATTTAAGGAATGGGGACAATTCCCTATCATCTCTGTCGTCCAGCAACTAAGTAATTTCAGTCAACTCTTTTTATATAATTTTTTTTAAAGACAGTATTATTGCAGTATGTACCCTCTCCTTTCATTCCCTTTATTCCTCCAACTTCTAYATTGTGCGCCTTCAACATACAATATGGAAGCAGCTCCTTATATTTAATAAATGTAAATTGCTAGAGTTGTATAAGCTTGTTTTTCTGAGCTATGTTTCACCCACTGATTCTAGACTTCTAAAACAATTCCAAAATTCTATCAGTATKCAAGCAGAGAATAGGTTATCAGTGCCTGAGAAGGTTGCCATGCAAGCAGTAACTTCCAAATTGTCAAACAGAATTGATCTCTTCAGCAGATTAAAATGATGACACAGAACCTGTGCATATGTATACCTTTTAACAAAGCTGTATTTGGCTCCAACCTGTGTTACAAAATTATAGGGTTTCCTAGATATCAGATGTTTTCTTGCATCACTCCAGGAATTACGTGGTTACACTAACATTAACTGGGTGCAGTTGCAAAACAAGCTGTCAGTATCCTAGAATTAATCAATCTCAAGTATATTGTTTCGTAATTAAGCTTATGAATACATCATCCCATGAATATAAAAACAGCTGCAATAAACACATCCCAGAAAAGAATGAGAATTAGAAGCCTCTTTTTCAACTTTCTAGGACAACTAAATCAGTTGGAGGCCATTCTTCACTGTTAAGCTTTTTCACTGTGATTGTGCTGAAAGTTGCTAACTGCGAAGCATTTTATATCAGCATATTAATCTTAAACCTTTAAAGTCACGTAAGCAGCAAAATCAGGTAATATTCCATCTGCAGTTTACAAACCTGTGTTTTAAGAAAAATAATTGTTTTAAAATATTTTAAAGCTTTGGACATTTTTTCACTGTTGTTGAATTAATTCACAGTTAAATTCTGAATTTCTACTATATTAAATTATACCGCAGCTACAGCCCCTACAGCAATAATCAGTAGAGCATTCCAACATAGGAAAGACACAAATTCATATTCCCATTCAAAAAACACTTGACTTGAAGGAGAAAGAGGAAAATAGGATAAGTACCACAAAACCTATATTTGTTTAAATTTTATAAGCTACAAGCTCCTTTAAATTATTGCTAGTTTTAGTTGTAAAACGAAAATACTTAGAAACAAATTGTTACAGAAATATAATCTCCATCAAATATGATAATACTTTTAACAACTGTTATGGTAACCAGGTCAATGATCSCTGTCCAAGATAATTAAATGGACACTCCAATAATAAACTTTTACTCCTCCTTATCACAGCACATTTACAATAACCATATGAAAAGATTAGATTACATGGCTAGAATGTCAACAAGCTAACACCTTATCATCCTTTCTTCTTGTATTATAATATTACAGTTCTCTTTCTTCTGGTATTACAATATTACAGTTCTCTTACATAGTTACACATGCTCCTATTGTGCCCTATCAGCTTTTATGCGGCACTTTTCATAAGACAAAAAAATCTGAAGAGCACCAATGCAAAGTGGTTATTATTGTCCATTTTTTAAAATGGAAATGGTGTGAATCATACTTAATTCAAGSCGGCTTGCTTTTCAGGTTCGTCAAGTTTAAACTCCACACAGATGCAAATTACTGGCAAAACTTCTCCCTGCATCTTAATGAGGTACTCTATAAACCAGGAAGCCAATTTGAAAACACAAATGTTTTTAAGACAAATTCTACTTGACTTAGGTATTCTAAGTGTTTAAGGAACAACTATTTTAAAAGAAAATTTCACCCAACAGCACTTAACTTCTGCATGATCTTGAACCTGTGACTGCTACAACACTAGTTTCCCAGAATAATGTCAGTGTTGGCACAATTTTTTTGCAAGGATTTTACAGCATGAAAAGCGTGCCTAAGCAGTGTTGTGAAGACTCCCAACTGCTGAGCTTTGAACCCAGCCTCTTTTCAAAACATTGTCTCATCCTTCCAAGTACATTCAGGCCAGAAGAGAAAGCAAATTGTCAAAAGTGTCTTCAAGTACTAAACAACCAAATTTATCATTTCAGTTAGCAGCTACAACCATGTACCCTGACCAGTTTAAAAATGATTGTCAACACAGGACTACCATATATATAGTATGTGGAACGTACCAATTTATAGGGAGATCTCCTTCCTGAAATTTCTGCCTACTGCTGCTTCAAACAGGGCAGACTGAGCTCCCAGAATGACAAATGCAATCATTAAGGTTTAAGAATTATAACCTGAACTACCTGAACTATGGAACGAAAATATACAGATGGCCACGAAGCCAAGATAAATGAACAGAAAAAGTCTCATCCTAAAGAAAATTGGGGGACAACACATATTAGAAGTTACCATTTAGAATTCAGCATTTTAGAGAAATGGTATGTTTTCTTCCAGTGCATTAATGCATTCTGGAAAATATGGCACACTGTGTCTACAGAGCAGGCTTAGTACTATATAAGTACAATTAATAAATTAAATAGCCATCATTGCAATAACTTTGGAGCCCATAAATCAGTTGGAAATTACTGTTTCACAGCTGATCACTTTGTATATGCCATTTGGATAGACAGTGAGCATATGCCTTAGCTCTACTACTGCTACACTTTGCCCATTAGGGATGAAGGAGTTGCTAGTACTGTCCCGTAAACTCTCCCCACCATACAAGTGCACAAGATACAGATGATCTTTAGTACTACTGTTTATAGAACAACTTAAGAGGCTAAAAAACCCACAATCTATTACTCGACAATAACATACACAAAATGTAGTCTAAACAAAGGAAGGAAATTCAGAATGCCAGTTTTAGATTGCTTAAATTATCTTATATGGTTATGGGAAAGATTAGATACTGTGAAGACAGCATCCATATTGAATACAAATACCAGCATTTCYTTTTGCATGTTATCTACATACTGCTCACCTAGGCATAAGAAACAGAGAAACCGTTTGCTCCACAGTCAGATTGTAAACAGAGCATCTCCAGAACTTCTAATGGCAATAACACATTATGAAATGCAACTTAGCTGTAGAGTTACACACAATTTTAGGGCACCTGCCTTAAGTGGATTTTTAAACAGAAAAAGCCCATGAGTTGTATACTGAATTTATTTATAATTATAAACCTCTTGGAACAGGTATCAAAGTTATGCTATAATTACTAGCCTGAAAAAAAGCCTAATAAAACATTCTGGCAATTTAAACGTCAGAAAAGTGTAACACTGTGTAAATTTTTTTTTATTTCCCCAGTGGTTCACAGGTTGTGGTAATAATTTGATGGGCCAAGTGAGCTACCATATTTGCTACAATAGTATCTAGCTTTTTARATACTGCTATGGGGCAGGCGAAGGACTGCTGGACTATTTGTGTGACAAGAAAGGTAAAGGGAGAAATGAAACGTGAGCAGCAGGTTTGGAAGCCTGAGGTATTTTTCACTTCTGTTTTGTATTTTTTTCCATATACACAGGAAACTCCCTCGGGGGAGAAAGAACAACTTCCCTACAGCTAAATAAAAGAACATGTGTAAAACAGAAAACCACTCAATGTTTCCATACCTCAATAAATAAAAATGTAAAGAATCAGACAAAAATTTTAACACTGAGATAGCAAAATCTAGTTTCCCACCTCCACAATTTCTTCAATGTCTTTGCAGTAGTAGAAAATTCAAGAGACTACTGCCTTCACACACATATATGCACATCATTACATACATCCACAGAGTTCATTCTGTTCCCCAGCCTCAGACCAACATCCATCCATTCCTCTTCATTCCTTTCTGCTATTACAAAGTGAGGCAAAGATAAGGAACAAGGACAGAGTTAAGACAAACCAGCCAGGGGTGCAGGGACTTCTGCTCCCACTGCTAGTGAATGCAAGGGTTATTCTTACTCAGGCCAAGGCTCCAACAATCCATTTATCCATTTCCAGCAGGAGGACATATGAAGAGTAAGAACCATACAAACCTAAATGGTACCTCCCCTCAGCATTCTCCTGTCTGTGATTATTTTCAGTTCAGARCAAGGAAGTCCCAAGGCAACTTCACATCATCAATATGATCAGCATCGAAGAGCTGCCCCACCCCAAAACTAAAATTTAGTTTTAACAGGTCAGCAAACCAGTTTCATGCTGGAATGACATTGGAAAAGCCTGCAAATCACACAGCTCAGAAGCCACAGACGCTCACCACTGACTGAAGTGCTGTGACAGAATGGCACTGCTGTCTGAAGGTACACACAGAAACCAGCTGTCAAGTGCGGCATGATAATACAAATGCTTATTAATAAAATTAACCACAAACTTTCAGGCAAAGCATAATAAAACTCTACTAGTATCTTTAACGGGGGGCRATAGGGAGGCAAAGGAGTGGTGCTATGGAGTTTTCTGGATCAAATTAGTTTTTCAGGATTATTTCAAAAGTAACGGATTTTCCAGTTTTCCCCCAGAGACTGTCAGCTACAAAGCACAATGCCCTTTAGGAAATCAATCTTCATTAACCACACAAACAATGCCATGGCAGGCACCCAATAGCTTTTACTATGCTCCTTTTACTACTTATAAGATCTGGTTGACCACRCCAGCACACCTTGGGACAAAACTGAAGTATACTCAACCATCAGCACACCATTCTTCTCAAAACACAAGGTGTATAGAGAGCTCCAGTTAATCAGTCTGGTTTTATAAYGAAAACCCAAGTCCATCCTTTAAGGAATAATAGAGCCCTCTTTAAAGAGCTCCCTGGACCAGCATGCCACCCAACAGTCTGCAAGCAGCATGAGTGACAGSTGAACACAGATTACTTACAAAAATGACAGTATGCCAAGACCTAGAGCACTTCGAACTCAAGAGTCCTCAAGATGTTTTTAACAGCTACAATTAACTAAAGACACTGCAGAAAAGAGACAGAAGAAGCAATCAAAAGGACTGAGACAGCAAGTCAAAAGCAAGTGGACAATGCAATAAACAGCCTCAGGCAGAGAAAATGTAGTGGATTCCATTACAGATTATTTGGCAAAGGAGAAGCTGATAAATGACTCAACTCTTATGAGAACTGCATGAAGCCACTTTTGGCTTCCAAGAAAGAAATTAAGAAAGCAGCTGAAGTAAAGGAAGAGGCCACAGACTGAAAGAGCAATGGTGCTCTGGAACAATGCTTAAGTGTTTGCTTCCTTTTTCTTCAACTAAGGACCACTGTTTAAGACTGATACTTTGAAGATTCCTTTTACTAAAGGAAAAAAATCTTTAACCAAAGGAGAAARGCTGCACACATTAGCTCTGCTGGCTGGAACCATTACTCAATTCTGATATCCAAAGGAATGCCTGACACTTTCTAAATTTTGTTGCAAAATGAAGTGGAAAGAATGCTTTAGATAAAGGGCTACATCAGCTGTTTAATCAACAAAAGTAAACTGAGGGTCACTGTTGAAAGAAAAAGCACACCATTGTTATACATCTGGTTCTAGGATATCTTTATAYTAAGTTTTCAAATACATGTTTTTTGTGAAACAAAAACAGACAAGATCATGATGAGTATCACTGGTAATGATGCCTCCTGTAATGAGAGCAAAAAGTGTAGGAGAGACCTATGTCAATCAAACCGGTAATTTTYAACCTATTTAAGACACCATGGTATGATAAATTTCTCTAAGGTTCTGAAAAGGTATTAAAAAGTGCAAATCTGATGTATTCAAGCAGTGAACCAGGCAAAAATAAAAGTTACCATTTTATACAGAACGTCAAACATACTCTTAACCCATCTTATGTTACAAGAAACTGTCTGTACTGTAAATATTAATCCAAGCTGTATATTAAAGCTGTATAGCAAACACTCTTAACTGTATCTGTATACACAGACACACGCCCACCACTTTTTGGGCAATACTTATTTACAGAATTTAGCTTTCAAAACCTGATCTCAGCTTTACTTTGTTGCTTTCATCACTTCAAAAACAATTCTTTCTCCCTGTTCTGTTGCTTTAGAAATACACCACGTTAGTAAGAACAGAGTGTCCTGCTTCCTCACCACTTTCAAAATACACCCTTAAAGACTGCAGTCTGTATTCGAGGTTCTATTTTATCCATTCTCTTTGGAGAAGTAAAAGGATAAAAAATTAGTAATGGCTTCCCCTACATGATTTGGACTGAAACATTTCAAAAGAAAGAAGGGTGGTAAAAGGAAAAAAACAAAACTCTTCCAAAATAAAGTGATCCTTCACTAGGTCTTCTTCCCCCTCCCAAAATATATTTTCCTGCCTTCACAACTATAAGACTGGATCTTTCTTGGGCTTTACCAAAATAACTTAAGATTAGTCTTCTCTCTCCATGTCAGTGTTTTTGTCTCTTGTTATATGAGATATCTCAGGTTGTTGAATCCTTTAGATTTTATTTTGTCTCCAGTCCTCATCAGTTGTTTACAGGGAAGACAAGCTGCACACAAATGCTCATTAGACAACACCTACAGTGATAAAGTGAAGTTTCAAGTTCCCAAAAGTAAGGAACAGGGTTTGGACTTGATTTAAAACATACAGTTGTTAGATTATCACACTAATTGAGTAGCAACAGTGACTTCCCGCTCCGTAGTTAACAATGGTGGTGATACTCTAAGTACACCAAAAGCTTCACTGACCAAGTTACAGCAAAATTTAGAGGGCCAAAGGAACAACACTGCTGGAAAATAGTCTGAAAGTACTCCTCTGGACAAACATAACTGAACATGGATGGCCCAGGAACTAAGAGAATAGAGCTCACACAGCACCAAGTATTCTGGCATGCTATGCCTTTGAAAATAATGAAAGGAAAAATAAAAACATGTAGAAGCAAGACTAATTGAGGGCTGCTCATGAAATTCAGGAGAGAACATGACTGAAAACGACTAAGCAAAATCCAACATCCTATGTTATTTCAAACTGCTTTACATGTAACAAGAGGAAACACAATTGACCAGATCTAAACTGGAATCAGAGGAAAGGAATGTCAAGCAGTGGCTATACGTTTTTCAACTAATGTCAAAACAAAAAAGAGAAAATATTAGCTAGGGAMGCAATTTGTACAATGGCAAAATTGTATTTTTAATCTTATAAAAATGTAATATCATTACTGAAAAAAATATTCCACAATCAGGGGYATTAGGTAGAATACTGAACACAACAAAGAAAATATCAGAATTGCCACCAGTAAAATCTGCTGAGTACTTCCAACAATGATATTCACAATTTGAATCCTATGCAGGAGAAACACATAGCAAAACTTTCAGTAAGTGAAGAAGTCTCTTATCTCTACACATATATTCATCACTGCCTAGTAAGTTCTGGCAAACATAGGTCTGTTGCTTTTAGTTTGATTTAAGAGAACTAGTCAAACTGAAAAATTTGAACTGATGCAATACAACTTTCATGACAATGCAAACGGACAAGTCTTACCAGTCTACTCCTAACTCTAAGTGCCATCCAGCAACATGGTGAGACAGTAAGGTCAGTTCAATTTTTCTGATTATTTACTAAGTATTTAATAATAAAAAAAAAAAGTTACAATTTTATCCAGAAAAACCATGGAAACCAGAAGCATTGGAAAAACAAGGGATATGCCCAGAGTTTCTCTTCTTATATATATTTTATTTCCATATGGAAATTCAGGCTACATTCAAGGAACACTCACATAAGGACTGGCTTGAAAATCTATCTTGAAAGGTACCTTCAGTGTATCTTCTGAGGTCACCTTTTGCTTACTGAAGTCACAAAAGCCACATGCAGATGCAGCCAGTCAAAAAGAACAACTATTACCATCATAGTACAAAGGATCCAGTAACAAGAGTTGCCCTATACTTTCCAGCAGTCTTCAATAATCACAAATGACTTTTAAAGCCTGGCCTACTTTTCCACTGCTACCATTTGAAGTATGATTTATCACTTCAACAAGCTGATTGGGAGCAAAACTTCTCAGTAAAACCTTTTYTAAACATTGTTTCATAACAAGTCCTTTGTTTTGGCTGCTAACTGTTGTGAAATACAGGTATTTTGCCCATTGCAAAAAAAAAAAAAAATGCAGAAAGTTCTGACGTTTGTTTTGGCATAGCTCTCACATTTGTTTTAACACAGTTCTTGGTATTTTCAGAGGGCTGCTATCTAAACGTAAGCACTGGAAGCACTAACCTTATTTACTGTATTATCAAAACTGAACATGAGCCTGGCCAACATCTATACTATTAATTAAAATAGATTATCAGAACAGGTTTTCATGCCTTTCCTGTTCCAGGTGACCTTTAGAGCAAAAAATTTACTTCAGCTCTAGAGAACTGCCTGTTTTTTGTCTCTACATAACACATTCTCCTATCACACAAACTAAGACATTTATCTCTGTAATCAACAGCAGAACAATTATCATAGGAGGACATTCTTGTAAATTTAGTACTTATACAAAGATGCCTTAAACTTTTATATTGTGATCAGAATTCCATGTCAGTATCATCCATGCTGACTGAAACAGTGTTACAATGCACCTAACATGCTACAAGCCTCTTTCAAAGAGGAAGCCTGATCCCAAACACTTATTTTGATTAACTGCTCTGCATGACTTATTAATGAGAATTTCGTAATGAACACAAACCGAAAGCAACATCAACCAGGCAACAGTAAATGAAAATTGGAATGTAAAAGGAAAWTTTTTTTWAAAAAAGCAAACCCCCCTAAACAAAAAAACATACACAAAACCACAAACAAAAAAACAAACAAACAAAAACCAAACCAGACAGAAAAAAAACCCCAACAAACCACACCAAACCAACAACACCCCAAGACTCAATGCTGGCAAAGAAGTGCTGAACAGCAGAAGGAAAAAAAAAATTGGCCAGAAAAATACTTGGACAAAAATACACGTCCAAAATAGTTGTGCTGTAACTTCTGGAAGACATTACATTATTGAGGATTTTACTAGTCGTCACTGTATATCTACTATAAAACTAAGAGAGCATGAGGAGAAGCACACACATGCAGAATAAAAGCAGTCTTGCTACAAAGCTTTTTCTTTTCTGAATTCTGACACTCACGACTGAAACCAGAGGTGGGTGGCAGATTTCAAAAGTGGTAAAATATTTCCAATTTTGAAAATAAGTACCTATACAGAATAATTTCTCCCAGAGTATAAAGACATGAACACACCACAATATCATTTTATTACATGGCACATTTATCTACTGGTCATGCCCCAACCAAATTGACATTTGTCTCAATTATGGAAGAGCAGCATCTCTCTAGTGTCCACTTTAATATCCCTCACTATAACCAAAACACTTTAATGATGACTACAGTCACTCAAGGCTTCTTTACCAYACCTTTCTGTTATGCAGATGAAAAACCTAAGGAAGTCTGATTTCTCCTGACCAGCTTTCACAGCTGCAGTTGGGAGAGAAGACATGATGTCTCCAGCAAATGACCCATAACTACACTAAGTGCGAGAAYGGAGGCAGGAGACAGTAATTCTATTTCCACCTCTCCACAGACTCTATTTGACCTTGGTAAGTCACTGTTTTTTTGCACTTGTTTTCACATGTTCAGGACATGAAGAGCTTTCACACAGACGGCTGGAACAACAACAATAACTGAGTAAGGCTAATTATTATTTATTTTGCCTGGCCTTAGAACTTTTCCACAATGGCATAAACTCAGGGTGTGCACAAGCACCTCCAAGACTCTAGAATCTAATTTTGAAGCTCCCTTTATGTAAGATCATCAGTGAAAGCAGTAACACTCCTTATCAAGACAACCTCCCCCGTAGTCAATAACTGATAAAAGCTTCATTTCACAAATTCTTCTGCTGAGCAGACAACTTTAACCTTGTTTTCTACATTGGCAGCTCCTAATCCACAACTTGCAAACACTGCCTGCAAGACCCTTTGCCACTGCTCCCAGACAAAATTAAATTACAGAGTTAAAATAAGAGCTGCCAGGAAAAGGAAACCAGGATATTTTCTGAAGAGTATCTTTCATTCCGTGCAGTTTCTATAGTTTAGCAAAAACTAGGGACCAATATTTTGCACAATTCAGTTCCCCCTTTCAGGCTTGGAAAATTCTGAATTTCATGACAACCTGATCAAGTTTCATTCCGATACCAAGTTTTCCTGGTAATCTCCCAAAGCACCACACACTGGAAATATGCCACAATACACTTTGAAAAAAATAAAGTGCAGATGAAATGTCCTACAGACAAAGCAATGTTACTAAGAATAAAAGCAGAAAAATACTTTTTTATGGCACATTCAGAAAAGTATCTATATTTGTCAGTACTCATAAAGGAAAAAATGTAAGTGTTCATTCCTCTACTTAAATAACTGTAAAAAATCAGATTAATAACAGAAACACTAACTAGAACCCACTGCAGCATATACCCTTTAATCTAACCTACAAGAACTAGAAAAATTAAATGAAGAACCAGGTGTGATCTCACACAGAGCAGTTAAAAATTACTAGTTGCTGCCTATTGGAGAATGTGTTCTGGATTTTCAATGCATTGATTAAATAACACTGCATACAAGTTAGTCATACAAGGTAACTAAATGGAGATGAGCTCTTGCTCCTGAATAAGAAACAAACGAAGTTATACCATAACCACAACCACTGTAAGGKCTTCATGTTTTCCAAGTGAAGCATTGTAAACAACTTTAAAATMATAGAATCATAGACTCATAGAACACCGTGAGCTAGAAGAGACCCACCAGGACCATCAAGTCCAATTCCTGGCCTCACGCAAGACATCCCCAGAATCACATGATGTGCCTGAAAGCATTGTCCAGATGCTTCCTGAACTCTGCCAGGCTTGCTGTTGCAACCACKTCCCTGGGGAGCCTGTTCCAGTGCCTAACCACTCTCTGGATGAAGAGCCTTTTCCTAACACCRTACCTAAACCTCCCATGATAAAAATTCAAGCCATTCCCTCGGGCCCTGGCACTGGTCACCAGAGAAGAGATCAGTGTCTGCCCCCCTGCTTCCTGCTGTGAGGAAGCTGCAGGCTGTGATGTGGTCTCCTTTTGGGTTTCCTCCAGACTAAAAAGACAACTAATCTCAGTCATTCCTCATAGCTTCCCCTCTAGACCCATCACCATCTTCTTGGTGCTCCTTTGGATACTCTCTAAGAGATTTACATCTTTCTTACACTCTGGTGCCCCAAACTGCACACAATATTCAAGGTGAGGCTGCCCCAGCCCAGAGCAGAGTGGGACAATCCCCTYCCCTGCCYGGCTGGCGATGCTGTGCCTGAWGCCCCCAGGACAGGGTTGGCCCTCCTGGCTGCCAGGGCACTGCTGACTCAGATTCAGCTTTCTGTTGACCAGGATGCCCATGTYCCTTTCTGCAGCGCTGCTCTCCAGGCTCTCATTCCTCAGCCTACATACAAGTACAGCTGCCCCAGCCCTGGCACTTGCCCTTGTTAAATTTCACCTCTGGTGATTGCCCTCTTAATTAGCCAAGATCACTCCGTAGGGTCTCTCTTAGTTTAAATAACTATGGAAATATGTACTTCAAGTCAACACGATGTTTCAAGACTTACTACACAAAAAGACATGTTCAAAGAAGAGCCTTGAAAACTTCCTGAAGACACATGCTGTTGACTSAAGTGTTCAGACTGCTTCARAAAGGAAAGATCATGCTCCAGCAGCATGTCATTCATTAAACAATCTTATTAATCAAAATAGTAAAACATTATCACAGTTTTATCTTATGGTAAAATTTTACAGATCAGTCAAGCTTTTAAAAAATAAAAATACTAACAACAATAGTGTTTCTTTTAATCTCTATTATATTTATATAACTTATAAGTATATAAAAGTATATTATACATACACGTTTATTTTAAGGATCCAAATCTGCAAACTTAATCAAGAGATTTCTCACACTGTTCCGACTGAAACCCTTACGCTCTTTTCTTTCTTGGTAAAAAAGTTTACCACTGCAAATATGTAGTTTATGCATTTACAAGCATAAGAGCAAGAAGACACATGGCCGTACGTCACCATCTGGATAGCTGAAGTGCAGTTCAACAGTATGAAGTATTTCTCAGGAAATGAAATTACTTTTAACAGTATAACTAGGCTCTGAAAAATGGCTGTGATGTGACATAACAAAAGTAACAAAAGTTTCTTCAGATTGTAAAGGATACTTAACTTTTTTTTTTAAAGGTAGCAACCACAAAATACACACACACACACACACACACACACACACACACAGACTCGAATTATGAGTAAAGAACACCACAACATAAGCAGAACCCCCGTCAATGAGACAAACTCTAAGTTTAGCCCTTACTTTTCCGAGACTCAATAATATAGGGACATGGAAACTGCTTCTATTAAAAATTTTCTCTTCAAAAAAACATATTGGCTGTTTTCTTTTCTGAATTTTTAYATTAGAAGAGATAACCATAACTCCATAATATTTCCCTACCTCATATAATCTTGATCATTAATTAATGCAATTATGTTCAAGGAAAGTATAAAGTGTATAATATTATAATGCTATAGGCATTTCTATATTAAAATAATGGAAGTTCCCTAAGATCAAGAATATAATTTATAATTATAAAACTGCCTTGAAATACTATAGACTTAAAAAGCATAGCCACTTTTGTCAACAGAAGTAAGAGTTCATCTGACAACAAGCATCTGAAAAGCTAGTGACATTTTTCTTTCTCTTTTCTTCACCTAAACACAAAGGAAAAAAATAAGCAACTCTATAAAACCAGGCATATACAATTGCTCAATTTTTCGAAACACTGAAACAAAATAAAATTTTAAAACTAAAACAAACTTAAAAATACATCTTCCCTGTGAAATGCTCTTGGGAGGCAGTATTTCAGCACATTAGTGCTGTGATATAGGATAGTGCTCACAATTAACATCCAAAGAATTCAAGGTTTCAAGTATTACAAACACAGAAAATTGATGTCCCGGAACTTCTGAATTCTGCTGACAAGATTTGCTCTCCAAATTTGAAACTAATATTGTGCATAAACTACATTCTTCATCCCAAGAGAGATCGTAACAAGTTGYATAAGACAGAATATTTGTTCATATTAAATATGTATTTTCAAAATCCAATTTACAACTTATCTCTTCAAGTTTATCAAAAATCAAATATAGCAYAGAACAGGTATGCTTTGCACCTTAACCGTAATCTTCACCAAAAATGAATTAGTGACTATAAAAACCTCTCTTCAAAATCTTTACCTGTGAAGGCACAGCAAGTGTTTTAGGAAGACTTTATTTGCATCTACAGGCTACTTGCTCCCCTTTTCACAGTATTTTTAAACATAGAAATTTGAGTTTAAAATAATGAAAAATAGTCCTAAAATGAGTTACTACTGCAAAGTAGAAATTAGCAAGTCAGAGGAAAAAAACTCACTCTCATTCACAACTCCATGATCATTATGTAGMTCATAGTATAGAACAGAATACTTAAAAGAGATTTACTTCGGCAAAGAGATACCTGCAACGGCTATTTCCTTTTAATTGGCTGTTAYGCTGCACAAATACTGTGCCAAATAYAATAGTCTACAGATTATTTCTGGAGAAATCAAGCTGTAGAAAGATTATTTTCAAATTTTCTTTGTGCTTTCTATCAACCAGAATAAGTCAAACAACAAAGAGGTACTTAATACAATGAATAAACAATGAAAGCAAATAAAATCCAAACTAAGACTTTAACTTCGCAGAATTCCTCCTACTGAAACTACTAAAGGTTAAAAGAGTATTTGCCAGCACTTCAGAAGACTACTTCAAGAATATAGTGCTTACAAGGATTTCCCAATMGTCATAGGATGGCTCATGCTCCTTGATAAGCATTTAAATGCTAGTCGCACAAAACCATCTACTCATTTGATTGTAAACAAGCTTTTCCCAATCTTTAACACTCATCATGTGTATATACACAATACAATACTGTAGTTATGCTATTACTCAAATCTTAATAAGCACTGTTTAAACCTTCAGTGACAGWAAGAACTGTAGCCTGAAKAACCCATCCATGAATTCTAGTGCTGTAGTCTACATAATTCTGTTTCCATTCCTTAACCTTCACTGAAGCCATTCTGACTAACATCTCTTGCAGCCTAGCCCTATGAGGAGGCTCAGAATCAATATGCAATTGTTGTCTTCCTAGACCTGTCAATCACCCAAGACTACCAGCAATGCTTCTTGCCCAGAAATAACTCTCCGTCATTTCCTTGGCCTTGTTGCTCTCATGATTCATCCYTTATCACTCTAACTGTTCTTTCAGTGAATCCTCCTAAAGGAGCCTCCTCCTTCACCTGTATTATGAATCACTTTAAAGGTTTTGTCTTGCATCCCTTTCCACTCTTCTTTATTCTATCCATGGCCAGGATTCAAATTCAACTRTGAACTCCTTGCCATCAGTMAGAAATATCCTTTCTACTCCCTATCTCCTGTGTTTGTCCAAGTYAACAGCCCAGCTTAAGTCTCTCCCCACACTGACACCTGATTATCAGTTCAGTTTCAGCATAGGCAACACACGGGTCTCACTCATTCTACCACTGCTTCAGTCTCTTTTCCATYATTGCAAGTCTTGAACTTAACTAAGCATTTGCCCTCAAATTCAGGTTCTCTAAAGGTTATAAAAATAACCTGGTGCTGAGATCCTAGCAACACCCATCACATCTCTAAGATGACCTTTTATTAGCTGAAATATTATCACATACCACAGAAATTCACATCTGAAATACTGAAGCACTCTTCTTCATCTTTCAAGATCCAGAATTGACGCTTATGAACATTCACCTCTTGACAATTTTTTTCACCCTATGGTCAGATCCTCCAAGTCCTCCCCCTCCTCATCTCTTGAGCAGCATCCACTTCACTCTCTACTTCAAGACCCTCACTGGTCAATGACTTCATTCTAAAATTACTAATCAGGATGCAGATGAGGTTAAAGTTCCGATAAACTGTTATATTTTCTGCTCTGAACTTCTCTTCCCTTGCCCTTGTGGTTGGGAGAGTTCCACAAAGCAGTACCTTCTTCTTTCAGAAACCTCCTACAAGTTTTGTCATAGCTYTCATTAAAAACAAACCAATAAAATGATCAGATGGCTGTCACATCTACACCACTACACTAAAATTCACAGCACTGATGCCATCACAGACCTGATGAGTCTTCCCTTACCCTTAAATCATTAAGTATTCTGGGTCAGGAAACCCCTCATAACCACTGAACTCCAGGATGACTAATTCAGACACGGAACTTCAAAAGCTTGTTACTTAGAGATGTGTGACTAAAACCATTTTCTACTGTACAATGCCTATGGAAAACATCATACCAGCAATAAGCCTACTCAAGTTATTTTTGTCTTTTTCAAGACTTCTGAACTTGTTTGAAAAATAATTCAAATGCTATATTATATACTGCTATTACACAGGTTTTCACTCGTAATCAAGTTCTCAAGACAATGCCTACTATTTATCACTTCAATCTCTTATTTCTAAGTTGGTTTCTAGTATTTTAAAGATCAGGTTGTCTGAGGCTACTGAGAAGACACCATTCCACACTTTATGTCCACACTCCAAAATTACAAAATTAAGTTCATGGCATTAGAGATTCTCTCCGTCATATGGCTTTATTAGATCTAGCACAGCAATTTTCAAACTAATGGATTTACACATATTTTTGTAGTATCAGCAATTATTTAAAACAAAGTGTTTTGCACTCAAAGTGTTATACAATTAAAGAAGCAAGTTTTCATTATTATCATCATCTTAAAATGGTATTTTCCTACACTGTACACAATCAAAACCAAAAATACTACATRAAACCCCCAAAATACTATCCTATAATCCCAGCCATAAATTATCCACTTCTTTTAAATAATAGTTGTGAATAATAATTCACTTTAAGTTACTTGTCTTACATTTCCATGCACTTTCTCACTATATCTGGTTCTGACACTGTGCAATTTAGGATCAGTCACACTGCACATATGAGCAAGTTTAATCAAAATACCCTTGCCATGCAGCAGCATCGAGTGTGCCACACACGGCAAACAACAAAGTGGTAATGTACTCTGACTGCCCCCCAAAATTCCTGCAGTAAATTCCTCCTATTCCATTCTAACACAGCATACACCTACATACCATAATTTAAGATCAGGCATACAGTTTTCACAGGAAAAAAGAAGGGTTTTTTCATTCAGGTAACAGTGACTGCAGAAGAACCATAAGGTTTACCTCAAAATTTGAGTGCCCATGTGATGCCCACTCAAATGTAATGCAGGATTTGCATATTACACTCTTCAGTTACTGCTTTTTAATTTCAACCACTTCTTTTCCACTGCCCAAGTAACTTTTTATAGAACAGTCCAGAAAGAAAACTCCTTGTATTAACTATTTTGGAAAAAAAAMCAACAAAACACCAGCTACTGGAGAATCATCAATCCACCTAATACACACAGACAACTCAGTATCAGACCTGCACTCCAAAAACAGGTCATATAATAATAATAAAAAAMCAGGTTCCTCAATGCAATGTAACTATAACATTAACAAAAGTTAATATATTTTATTTTACCTACACTGGAAGTATTTAACAATAAGAAAACAAAACTATTTTTCCTGAGAATTGACTTAAAAGTTTAAACAATAAATGTAGCATTAAAATCCTAAACAACACACTATTCTTTCACACCTGTTAAAATGCTATTTTTTCCTACTGCTCTAATTATCTGATCACTGATTAAAAAAAAAACAACAAACAAACTATAGCTGTTTTTGTCAATATTTTAACAGATGTCCAGGAAGAATAAAAGTAATGTCACAAATATGACAACACTTCTGTCAATCCTGTAATAATCAATAAACAAAAGGATATTGAGCCCAAATATGCAGATGAGTAAACTAACAGAAACGTGGAAAAACTTAATTGCAAACTAGAGCACAGGTCAATAGCTACAGCAAACTTTCAAAGCATTTGTTCCCTTCTTTCAACTCCAACCTCTAAAATAGTACACTCCAGGAATCGTAACAAACAAGACTAGGTTCCCTAAAGAACGTTTAATAGGGAAATTGTATATGAACCACAAGATGTCAGGAGAGAAATCAAGCAAAAGCTTCCATTTATTTCTTGACAAACAAGAGTGAGGAATTGGAAACACTACTACAGCCAAACAAAACAACAAAATACCATAATGCTACCTTCTCCACGAGAACAAAAGCATCAACCACCAACTACACCCCACCCCCAAGCAGGCTGTTGCTCTCTAACCACAGAGCCAACGCTGTAGACAATATAATCCCATAGGGAAGACAGAAGGTCACAGAAACACTGTGAAATCTTAAAATAAGGTCTACGTTTTAGAAAGACATAGCAGTACTTTAACCAGTCAAAATTTCATTTGGAACAAACAGGTGGAGTATAGAAGCAGCCTGTTCTTCTCCTGTCTCTTCCCTCAACAGAGGGAGGTCACACATACTCAACGTAGTCCAAAATTAAGGACACGGCACTTAAAATAAGCAGCAGCAATCAAGACGTGGCGAGGATGGCAACGTGCAAGGTGTCACACTGCAGGTGTGACTGTGCACTGTATACCAGCAGTGGATCTGTTATTATTCATCAGCTGTAGGTGGCTAAGAGGGTGTCACTTATTACAGTGACACATGCTGCAGCTGGCTAGCCACGATTAAGTATTACCCAGTGTGRTTGAAAGGATGGAGACTACCATTGATGATGATCCAGCGTGGCTTAGTGGGGTAGAGAGGCTGCTATACTTCCCTGCACCGCAGTACCTGAAGGAAGGCATCTAAAACTCAACAAAGCCCTGAGAATGGTGTGCAGAGAGGAGAGAAAAGGAGCCTCTGTCGCCCAGCCTGAGGGAACGGGTGTCCTGCTAGCCGGGGCGGAGAGCCCGCCCGCGCTCGGCGCAACCGGGAGCGCTCCGCCACCAAGTGACAGCGCCGGGCCGGGCCCCGGCCAGCCCCGCCGTGCAAGGGGCGCTGGGGCACCGCGCTCAACTTCCAACCACAGAGGCGTAAGCCTTTGTCCGAGCGCTCCCTCTCCACGGCCGGGGTAACCCGGGGTACCCCCTCATGCAGGGGACGAGCCGGCGCGACCGAGAAGGGGGAACAGCCCGTGCCAGCCCCAGGTCCCCTTCCAGCAGGGCTCCACCGCTCCCCTGGGAGATCTCAGAGCGAGACCCGCTCCGGAGCAACCGGGATGAGCACTGACCCCGCACGGAGTCCCGACCGGCGTGTCCGCGCCGGGGAGAAAGAGACCAAAGTGAGCGCCCAGACCCGGCAGGRCCCCCGCGGCGCGGGGCTGCCGGAGAGCGCGGCCGTTACCGGGCCGGCACCCGGGGCGCCTCCTCCGTGCGCCCACCCGGCGGGACCCCAGCCCCGCGAGGTTTTCGCCGCAGGGCCCGCCCGCAGGCCGTCAGAAAGGCAGCCCCCCGTGCCCCCGAGCGGCGGTCGAGGAGCGGGCGGGCGGGCGCGGCGCGGCCTCGCCCCGGCAGCCCCGGGCGGCGGCGGCTCCGGCGGGCGCCGCGAACGCCCCGCACTCACCCTGTCACAACAGGCGCCATCTTCCACAAACTCTCGCCAAAACTCCTACTCTCGCGAGAGCGCCCCCCTCCCGGCGGCCCAGAGCGCGCGTGCGCGGGCCCGCGAGACACGCGCGGGGCGGGGGGGGGCGGTGCGCGCCGCCCACTCAGCGGCCGGGCTTCTCCCCTCAGACACAACAGCCCGGGCGTGGGAACCGCGCCGCTCTCGCGAGAGCCTGCCGCCAGCCGGCACTGCGGAGCGTGCCGCAGGTCTCGCGAGAGCGGAGCGCGCTCCGGGGAAATCGAGGGATTCCCTCTGCCCGCTCGCGCGTCTCGCCCCCGCCGGCGCGAGGAGGGGCGGAGGGGGAGGAACCATTCGGGGCGCGGCGGGAGGGGAGGGGCGGGGCGGCTGCTAGCACGCGGGAATCGGCCCGCGGCCGCCACCGCCTCTTTACCCCCCCCACCCGCGCGGGAAGCGCGCGTGGGAGCGGCCGCCTCGTGCTGCCCGCGGGCGCGGCACGTGCGCGGCCCGGCGCCACCTGAGGCAGTGGCGGAGCGCGGGGTCCGGCGGTGCAGAGCTGCGGAAAGAACTCCTTGTCACACCGTGCATAGGAAAAGCAGGAGGCTGGCAGCTGGAGACACAGCCTTTAGGAACATCTGGTTGGTTCCTTACGGGGAATTGTTAACACAATTTTTTTTAGAAGTCGGTTTTACGTTAAAAGCCCGGTTTCATAAGTTTGTTTTCATCTGCAGCTGAAGTGCGTAAGATGCGTTTGTTTAGCAAACAAAAACAGTGGAGCCTGCCAGAGCCCCAGCCAGCTGAGTGAACCCRGTGGTGACCGATGGCTGAGTGTGSGCACGGGGACAGGAGGTACCTGCAACACGGAGCTGCCGGGCTGAGCTCTCACGTTTTGATACGAGAAAAATAGAAGACCAGAATTTTGAATTAAAAAACATTACCACTTCAATGTGAGGGTCRGATTGTCCATTAGGAGACCGTGTTTGGAAACTAATCCTTTCACATCGAGAATCTTATCCATCGAATTTCCTCTACGTCTTCAGTATAACATGTCAGTCTAACGTCGAGACAAACATTACATTGATTTAAAAATTGCTGAGATTCCAAAGCTCACATCCTTTTTATTACTTCAGCTCTGTACCTCTGCTGTCTTCCAAATTAAGGAAAAAGATAACATTTCAGTACTCATGAATAAGATTTTGGGTTTCTCTCCCACATATGCTCTTCACTCCTCATGCTAATTCAATGAAAAATGTCTCAGATACCATATTTTAAGAGATTGCTTAGTGACAAAGTTTTCTGTACATCTCACTGTACAAACAGCTATTGTCTTCTGTCATTAAGGGACTTTCCCCGTCATGATTTCCCCCTCCTCATTAGATACAAGRGGACTTTGATTGGCTCCCTTGTARGCACAGTTCTCGGCAAAAGCACAATGCATACTGGAAATCCTCTGTATTGTTTGCAAAGAGCAACTCATAATCCCTTTGGAAATCTCTTCCTAAAAACATCTCTTTTTTTTTTTTTTTTTTTTTTTTTTTTTTTTTTTTTTTTTCTCCCAAGGCTAAAGAATGATCTCAGCTCATGCTAACTCCATTCCATTAAGAATAGTTTCTGGATGTTTGCCATGGACTGTCTCTAGATGATCATTTTATGGGGCCCCTCTTTTAGTGTGTTTTGAATCAAACTGAAAAATCTAAAAATATAGCACACAATAATCTGCAGTGTCTAGCCTYTCTCAATAGTTTACAAAGAAGCCACTTTGGTTAAAACTAGATTAATTGAATACTGGAGCAGGTATATTATTTCARAGAGTTTATAATTAGAGAAACCATTGTAGTCTTTTCCATTACTGACAASGGTACAGTGTAAAACAAATTTTTGTTTTTTTAAATTATAAATGATCTGCAGTTTAAATGGCCAGGAATACTATCCAAATCAAAAACAAGAGCCTGAACTTCATGTGAGTAGCTRATGGTAGAAAATATAATAAGCCACCAAATGTTTTTTAATATTGTTTATRCATTGGATTTTCTTCTTGCTGCTAAATGTTTGTATTTCACATAGAGTGCGAACAATTCCTATTGACTTTATTGGAAACTGAAAGCATCCACTACCTCAGGGAGCTAGACCTCACTTTCTGGCCTGTAATGAATAAGCACTTCCAGAGCTGAAGTAGAAAAACAAATCTATATACCAGGTTTGCACCGTTTAAATTTTTGTGTTTGCTATGCAAATCAGTAGTTTGACTTTTTCATTTAAGCTCAGCTGAGGCTGGTGAAAGGGTTCTGAGGCCTGTCACTTCAGAGACAATTTGAAGCACAGCTTGGAGGTGCCTTTGAAGGATGTGATTTCCACAAGTGTTGGGCTTCACCCATGTTCCAAGCAGATGCTCTGCCAGGTGACTCCAGCTGGGTGTTCAGATTCATTAGTCACCTTTGAAATGGAAGGCTGTTAAAGCAGAAAATCCTGTTCACTCTCACTTGTAAACTGGGGGATGGGACCGCCTCGAACTTACTTGGATTCAACAACATATGCCTATGTGGACAGAGTCACTTGGYCAGTGCTTGGTGCATCTCAGCAGCTTCATCTGGCAGTCCACACAGTTCCCCTGTCCTCTGAGTCCTACTTTATGTGGAAAGAGGAGAAAAGATAAGGAGCCTAGAAAGAGCCCACGGGATCGTTAGGGGTCAGGCTCTCCATGTGGGTGGAGAGGAGTTCTTTTGGCCTGGAGTTTTGTCCCACCAGTGGTTCTGCAGGAACTGCTGGTTGGTAGTGCTCAAGCAGCCTGGCTTTGGAGGAGAAGGGCAGAGCAGGAGCAGRGAGCATGGAATGGAAGCTGTCAAAACCAGGGCAAAAAATTCAACAGCTTGTTTGACCAGTCCAGACCAAACTTTCTCCAGCTCAGCCTTGGCTCTAGGTTTCTCTTATGCTCATTCCTTTGGGCACAGCACCAGCTAATATATTTCTCATTTGGCAACTGCTTCCTGCCTTGCTGGTTTGGAGAAAGATGAGAAAACAACAGACCTGCATCCTTTTGTGTAGAAGCAGTCCCAAATTTCTTACATGTTTAGCACAAGTGAGAGACAGGCAAGGAGACAAGAGACTCCTCAGATCAGCCTTACAAAAAAACTGCTCACAGTGTTTCCTGTGAAATCCCAGCTATTTTAAAATCCAGTGACCTTAAAAAGCATTGTAGGTAGTGAGAACCACAGTTATTTGGATCTTCATTAWAAGCATCAGGTTTATCTTGAGATGTTGCAGTTTGTATGTGGTGGTGTAAATCACACGTTCTAGTGGTAGGTGCTGTGATACAACCCTGCTGGAATTTCATAAGCACAGGATGTACAGTGTGGTTCAGCCGCATGTCTAGGAAAGAAAATAAACAGGCATTTGCCCACAGAACGTCTCTTAGATCTGAACTTTGGTGCATGTGCCAACAAAAGTTGTCACTTAAGCTGTTAGCCAGCCAGCTCGATGTCAGATAYCTCTGCTCTTTGAAATGGATGCTGATGTTCAACAGCTCAGAGAATTTGCAATGTAGTCTAAGCATGACAAGGAGAAAGAATAGGCTAGTTAGCAGTCTGCAGCAAGAGCATTGTTAAATTGTTTTTGCTTCTGTGTCATAGTCTCAAGGAATGGTAGAGCCRAAGAGAAATCTGAATCTGATTTGATGCAGGCTCAGGTATAAATATGACTTGGTGTGGAAGTCCCCAGAGGCTACAGTTGGGCTTGGGCCTTGCTCTGGTGTTGCCTTGAAAGGAAGTACAGTCCCTTTCCAAAGTGTTCTTTCAGTGTAAAGACAAGATGCAAGGAGTATAGGAAGCATTAGGAAGGAAGAGGGAGGAGGGAAGATGAGGTTAACAGTAATAACATCATGTGGTTATGTAGGTTTAACAGTGTGGACAGCTTGATGACTRACTTCTGTAACCTCTTATTTTTACRTGCTTTTCTAGAACACCCTTTAAGACACTTTGCATTGTATTAAATTTTGCTCCTTACCCTACCCCAGAGTAGTATCATCACYTATTTTCCATTGGTTGAAGATTTCTGTCTGTCTGCACGTAAGCTACCCTGTATCCCTTAGTTTTACTGGGCTCTTCAAAGAGCCCAGCTTGTAACTCCATGTTTCCAAAACACAGGAGAAGATACAGCTTCTTTTCAGTCTGACTGTGCTCTGTGACTGACAGCTGAAGGCATCTAAAGAAGTCAGTTGCATCCTACTAAAATTAAGAAGACGGGGAAGGTTGAACTASTTGATTAGACTGTCAATTATCACAAATAATTAACAAARTAAAAGGAAGATTTAAGGATTATGACTCCAGATGTTTTACTGATTTTATTAGTATATAAATACAAATTGAATTTGCAATGCTACAGTTCTGAATCAGTGTGAATACAGATGTCTTTTTGCAGAAAAATATTTTATCCAGAGGTGCTGTTGAAGTTACGTTGTTTTCCTGATGTGTATTAATTCACCATCTACACTGCCAGACATATGCTCATACCAAAGCCTGTAATTCAGTGATGGAGTGAGAGCTGATTTTTTTCAGCTAGTCTGCTCTCATTCATTAGGCTCGTTGAGAAAATGTATGCTGACAGGCTTCACCTCTACCTATAAGGTGTTTTTGAAAAAAAAAATAATGAAAACTCATTTGATTTGACAAAACACAAGAGAAACCCACGCTCTTGGTTATATACATTTTTCTTACTTACAGGGAATAGTGTAATAGAACAATGCTTAAGGGTATTTCAGACTAACAAGGTACAAAAAAAGAACTCATCAGCCTATTATGAAAGAAAACCACAAACTGCACATCACTTCTTGATAAAATTACCACCAAAAACCCATTTGCCATTATAAACCATCCTATTTTACTATGTAATAGGAAAGTCTTYGTCCCAGTGATAACCACACACTATGTCAAATAGGAGGAAATATGGGCAGAAATCCATAACCTATAATTCTACTTACAAATATGTGCACACAGGAATTCTGTCTATGGCTAGAGAGAGAAGTTAGGAAATTACTTCATGAGTGTAAAGCTGGATACCATAAAAATGCTKTTTGGAGAATTTAGTGACAGGTAAGCCTCCTTCTGATCCTATATAAAAAACGCTGAACTAATTTTGTGTTTAATAGGTGGCTGCAGGCTGTGAAGATAATACTTGGTTTGGAGCTGTTTATTTAAAACATTGAGGAAGTTATACACTCTTGAAAGAGAATATCGTCTAAAGGCATCACCAAAGAACACATAATCCTGAAAAATAATTATCTTGTAATTCTGCCTCRTTGATACGCATTTGGGTTACACAAGTTCTAGTTGTTCTGGACTTAGTCTAGCTTTCATACTACTATCATTTTGCTGTACCATAGACTGTTTTTCGTAATCCTCATTCTGAAAATAGATTATTTCTGGCTGGAATTACTGAAAATAAATTCCATACAAATTGCCCGAGAATATTTCATTGCTCACATCCAGGGTAGCTGACACCTTTTGATTTTTTTCCTCTTAGTGATTTACACATGACCTTCTAATGCTAAAGTTCATTAGTGCTTGGATATCATATTGATGAGCTTCGTATAAATGAATGGATAAACGGATAAGTCATAACTAAGGTAATGAGCTTAGAGTTGTTATGGAGGTAGCTGAAGTCATGTTGTGGGTCATAATGAATTAAAGAATTTCCCTATCATTTTATTTACTGTCAGTCTCGGTTCAGGATTCACTCTCTCTTCTTTAATCTTAACAAGCAGTGTTTCATTATTAATGTTTCAGACAGCCATATATTTTTCTAGAAATGCAGATATCCAGACATTCTTATTACTCATGGTTTCATTATCAGTTTGTTTTTTTCCTCATTACTGGCACTGACCTTGCCAAGAGCTAAGAACATGCATAATTTTACTAGTGCGATTAGACTCATTAAAGCTAATGGGATTAGTCAAGAAATAAAAGCTACTTCTGTTTAAGTGTTTGTTGTTTGAGGTAGTGCTGCTAGAATCAAGATGAGGAATGTTTGGAAGGAGTTTGGACTGCACTATAATTTTCATTAATGCCATACAAAGAGAAATTCAAACATTTTTCTCTTGACCCAGCCCTGATGCATTATGAAACCAACATGGTTTTACACTGGAAGTGAACAGGGATTTCCTAAAATTCTTTTTCTTTAAAAGATGGGCGCATGTCAAAAATTAGGCTGGTTTCAGCAAACTTTACTAGGTCTTTTCTCAAGTGTAGTTTGAAATTTCTAAATTAAAGATAATGAGACATGCATCTCAGCTACCAGCCCAGCAACAGAGGCTGAGTGTAACCTGATAGCAATGTTGTGATGCTGTRCCCTGGGAAACTTTGGGTCTTCCCAGGAATATTTCATTGATGTGGGGAGATTGAGACAGGCAAACGCAGACGAGATTTTCTGCACAGAAGTAGTGAGATTGCACTGAATTAAACAACATAAAGTTATCTGCTCTCACAGAGGAATGGTCTCACAGTTTGAGCATGGGCTTATAAATTGGGGGTCTTGTGTGTAAAATCCTCAAGAGGTGTTTCTGCCAGTATAAAGTGGAGAAAAAAGGCTAAAGGATTTCCTTGCCATTACTCCTACCCTGCCTTTGTTTCTAATTTCCAGTGCTGCAAGTCTGCTGTTCTTTGACCTGCCAGCTGAAAGCCTTGAAGAAGCATTATAGCAGCCAGAAATACAATGTTTAGAGTGCAGCTGGTTTTCAGCCCCTTTCTTTGACAGCCGTCTCAGCTAGGGCTGAGAGGGGAGGAGCATGGAGTAGTTATTCCATCCATTCCAAGGAACTTCCCTTCTGGACCATCAGGACAATTTTATGGAGATTGGTAACACAGGCCAGACACACAATGGGTGATTATTAACCCTAATATGCTACAATTTGTCATTTCTGACCTCTGATGAGCTGCCTCATAGACAGTGAGTTATAAAAAAATTCTGGTATCTTACTTACAGAATCAGATGCAAACTGCTCTGCTATCGTTCCAAATCAGTTAATCTCCCACGGCCTTGGAGAAAACATCACTTGTGGCCTTTTACCCACTTTATACCTTCTTTTCAAAACAAACATTATTTTCATCTCTGATAAATACAGGTAACATTTACTGAAGCTACAGAGGGGCTATTTGTAGTCTAAAAATTAAAATTCTTAGTTAATACTGAGTCCTGTATTGTGKTTTTTTTCYGTGCAGAGGTTAAAAACAAGCAAGTCCAGCACTGCAAAGTCTAATATCTGGGGTGGTAGACATTTGTGACAACTATTCACATTTCTCTAGGAGAGCAACTGATCTATGCCCCAATGCTCACAATTTTATTAACATTGGAAAGAGCCATGTGGTGTTCATATAGTGTTTGATCTCCATGAAGTCTCAGAGCCCAAGGTTTTCTGATTAGTGGCAGAGGAGGAGGACTGGAGTGACAGTTAGGGGTGCGCCGGTCCCTACTGTATATACAGCTGTTGCTGCGCAGGGGAGGGAAACACAGGGTCTGGCTGTCTGTTCCAAACAAAAAGAAATGGCACATGCTATTACTTCCAGATCATTGCAGTCCCTGCACCACCATCTGCTGGGGGTCAGAGCAGTTGTCCGGGTCGGCGTCAGTCATGCACAAACTCAATGCCTTCCACTGAGCTGCGCCAAGCAGTACATATTTACAAGAACAATAAAGCAAACCTGCTCCCTGGACACAGGCACCACAATGCTCCATCACATCGGGAACAAAGGGGCACAACGAAAGTTGATATGCATTACAAAGGAGGTTCTCGGGGATCACAGCTTTGTGATTTCAGGCTGTAACACAAATTGAAGGGAAGAAAAACTGTCACCAATAAGACCAGACCTAGTGATCATTGTATTTGGAATTGACGCAGCATTGCTGAAAGGGTGCCTGGGTCTCTGTGTTTCCCCTTTTCCTATTGTCAGCGTCTTCTGTAGAAAATAGTGAAATAGGAAAAGCTTTGATGAGGAATGTTGAAAACTTGGATATGTTATTCTGTAACAGAAGCAAGATAATCTCTGCCACTTACCCCGGCTTGTCCATGCAGATCTCTTTTTCTGGGGCTTATGCCACGTGCTGGAGTGAGGTGTGGAGAGCCCTGATTGACGTAAACGGAACAGTTCCTGGAAACCCCATGAGTACAACTGTGCCACTGTGATGTTGAAACCAAACGAGCAGTTCTAGCACCTCTTTGGCCTAACAACAGCTAGTGAGTAATTCATTTCTCCTGCTAAAAAAGGCTGCTTCACCACCACGGGAGTGACACATCAGGTGTCACTGTCGGGTGCTGCAAGCCTTTTGCTTAGTGCTGTCCTGCACCCTTGGCTGAACACACGCGCACAGGCGTGACACGCTTGGTGCCTAGAGCTCGAGGTGGGTTTCCTGGCACTTTATTAAGGCACGAGGTAAAAAGGTACAATCCTTCTCTCTGATCTTGTCAATCTTGCTGCAGAACTAAGTCCAGTGCTTTGGTGCTGCACCAGAATGGAAGCAGGGGAGTGATGGAGATTAGTGCATAGGCGTCTGCATTGCTTGGGAYGAACTCAGTGGCATTCGGCTGAATTTATTAGTTTGGTCTCAGCATCAGCACTGTTAAAACAGGCAGCAGTGCCAGCATGGGGTAAAAGAAATAGGCAGCAGCTCTTGAAAGCTATGAAAAGGGCAGGTGGAGCTGCACCCAGAACATTTTTTTAAGCGAGGCTCATTGCCAAATAGCTAGAAACTATGCTGTACCAGCRAAAGCACATGGAGGACTGCTGTAGTCACTGCCTCACACAGCTACAGTGTCTGTCACAGCACTACCACATACATAATCTTTGACATTTCATCTGATAATTAGTGGTTTTGGCACAAGCAAACACACTCTTGTTAGGTCCTATCCTCAGCTTCTTTTTACTAAACATCACTCGTCATTTTTGCATAAAACCTCTCCAGTCCATGTAATGTTTGACAGCCTTCTCGGATGATTTGCCTGAAACATGATATGGAAGAGAAGACCTCCAGGTGGCTGCAYACACATGTCTGCCAGGCTCCACCTTCCCGGCCTCACTGGCACCAGGRCACCCCAGCTGCCGGAGCCGCAGAGCTGGTTCTGGAGCCTGCGAGGGCATGCAGAGCAGCCTTTGCTTGTTTCCTTGGAAAACCTCACTAGCTCATTTACATATTTGTACTTGGAGGACACTTTTCATGAGCCATACCACACAGAGCTGTACTCCACAGTTTTGTACTGCAATTAGGCAGGCTTTCAACTGTGGGTCAGAACTAAAAGAATTTTTTTTTTTTTGCTATCTGGTCTTCTGTAACTGAGTTTGAAATAAAAGTTGCAGAAGAGTAGTCAGTCAATGGATAGCTTAGATGCATTTACATAATAAAATGTATGCAAAATGTAAATACTTTTGATTTTGGGGAGGAGAAGGCAGGGGATGGGAAGCTGGCAGAGTGACTGTGTGAGGATATTAGTAATAAAATGAAATGACAAAAAGTCTCCATCCTGTAAGTAATTGATATAAATCTGCTCCAAATATGTGGGGACAGAAAGCCATTCCCATTAGTAGTCCAACAGAAGTGATGTGTTGTCCTGTATGCTTAGTCTGCCATAGAGAGGTGCTACATTGTAGAAAACATCTTGTTTTGTGCCTGTTTGCACCTGTGCTGGAGGCTGCATGCTACCAGCCAGTGATAGATTAGTGTAGGGAATGGACTRAGATTCTCAGTATCCTTCTGGACACAGTTTAGACATAGATGAACTTGTTCTAKCAGAAGGTTTCCCTGCCAGTGGCAGGRGGGTTGTAACTAGATAATCTTTAAGGTCCTTTCTAGCTCAAACCAATTCTAGGATACTGTGATATTCTTCAAATAATGTCAGGGAAATTTAGAATTGGTTTCATGTATTCTGCAGATGAATAAGGGACTTCAGTATCCAGGAGGAACTTTACAGGTCTTGGTGGTGGAGTATTCCCTCCTCCTCAATCATATTGTGGCATACTTAAGTGCTACCATGGATAAACCATATTCTTAGCTTTTATGTTTTAAGTAAGTCTGTCATTGTGTGAAAAAAGGAGTTCAGTTTCTATTTCTTAATTGCATGCATACACCTTAGGRGTCTAATGTTCAAAGCCTGCAGCATCCGTGCCCCACTGGAAGCTTTTTTATTTGGGTACGTGGGAGGTGAGCTGTTGGAAAAATCTAGCCCAGAATAACAGTTTAACTTTTTATATTGCCTCTTTTATTTCATTAACATTACCCTTTATCTCTGAGGTTATAGATATGTTTTTATAAAGAGTAATTCTGCACATTGCCAGATCTCTGGGCTGCATAAATTCAGCCCAGATCAGGCAGAGCGTGTTGAGTCACACAGCTCACATAATTCATACACATGATGGCTGTTCATGCCAGCTTTATTCTGTATGCTGCTGTATGTATTCAATGACTACTATGGGAGAAAAAGTGACATTTGATCAAACTCGAATGGCACAGAGGGAAAGTCTGGGCCTTTTGAACAAATTTAATCTTTTACCTTAAGCTGTGCCAGTTGAGTACGTTGCAACAAGAGACAGTGACATTCTTGATCCAGGATTAACTGCTGCAACTTTGGATTTACTGCCTGGTGGAGCCTTGGTCTGATTTTTACCCCCAGACCACTTATATGCTGTTTCTTAACATATTGGCCTTGAACTCATTTTTAAATCTATCTATCTATCTATCTATCTATCTATCTATCTATCTATCTATCTATCTATCTATCTATCTATCATCTATCTATCTATCTATCTATCTATCTATCTATCTATCTATCTATCTATCTATCTATCTATCTATCTATCTATCCTATCTTCTTCCAACCTGTTCTCTGAATTTCATCTGCAATGTCTGCCAGTTTCGAATGCCTAATAGCCGGATAAATGACCATCAGGAGATAATAATGGATTCCTAAAATACAATTAGATGTTTTTATGAAAGCTATGTTTTAGTGATTTGCAGCTGAYGTAGGGCACATATATGGTTATTGAGAACTTCTGTTGCTTTTATSCTTCATCCTTTCTCCCTGCTTACTCTAACCATTTACAGCATTGTATTTTAGCTCCTTGATTTGCCTGATTGAAGAAGCYTTTGCATTGTTATTTCTTAAACATGGTACAGGAGGTTCCTCAAACTTATTGGAGATACTTAAAACTTCATAGAGGAGAAAAAGCTTTTAATATTTCAATACATTCCCATTGTTTGTGGTGTTACTTTTTGTTTTTATAAAAATGTTGTAAAAGGAATATTCAAAGGGTTGTCTTGCCTTAATGAACTTAGGAAACTTTTTGTTTTGTCCCTTATGTTGTTTACAAATGCAGCTGATACTACTCTATTTTTACTTGCATGTTTTAAACCATTGCACTGTGGTAGTGACTGAGAAGTACTTCACTGAGCAACAGAACTGTGCTCACTCTGCTTAAATACTGCTGCAAAAGTAGCACAAGATAAAAATGTCTTTAAGGTCCTGCAGAAACTCTAGTTAAGCTGCAGTAGTGGATTGGAAAGAGATGTGGCAGAGAGAGAAATCATGGAAGTTAAGGAAAAATTGGTAAAAAGGCAAAGGGAAAGACTGTTGCTTTGGTAAATAGAGAGAGGGATGGCTGAGCCAGCATCAAATTGCTCCCCATCTCTGTTCTGGCACTTGCAGATCTATTGAAAGCAGGCCAGAAGGACATGCTGAATTTGTTGCTCCTGTGTGCCAGCTTTTTCTGCAGCAGCAAGAGAAACCAATCAGTGCTGCTTCAAAAGCAGCTGGAAACTGAGAAATCCCTGGTCCCCCGCTGCCTGGCAAGCAGCAGTACAGGGTCTTCTCAGTTTCCAGCCACTACAGAGGCTCCATTGACAAAATGTGTGCGGCATTTGAAGGAGCACAATGTGACAATGAAAGAACCTGAGGGAGACAAAACAAGGAAGGGAGCAAAAGAAAGAAAGGGGGGAGAATTAAATGGGGATGAGGGAGCAACTGAAGACAGGAGGACAAAAATCAAAAGAAAAATATGCTAATCACTGCAAAAGGGGCAATAAAAAAAAGCTGTCCTTGCAGTATTTGACACCTCTGCTCTGCTTTATCAAAGAGTATAATTGTGATAGGAAGACTAGAGAAAAAGACGTAAAACTTCACCAATGTTTGCTTTCACTGCCTGAGATGCGACACGCTTCATTTAGTCCCCGACTTTCACAAATACTGTTGTGAAGTACAGAGTGACTGTAAGATGCCAGATCCCACACAGGGGGACAACATGGCACTGTGAGTGGGACAGCTCCTACCCTCATCCTCTGTTTGTGAGAGAAGCAGAAATAAAGAGCCCCATAAGCCAGGAGAATGGTGCCTTACAGTTGYTCACAACAACCTGTTGCCCAAAATAAAGTCAGGGAGCTGACTTGTTTTTGCCTTTCTCTTGTACTTCATTGCATCAGCTGTGAGAATGTGTMGCCAAGTATCACCAATGATAGCTCAGAGCAAGCAGCATGACTAGGTTTTATTTCTTTTATGTCTGAATGCCTGGTCATGAGGTAGGACATCCGAGRGGGGCACCAGGAGCTCAGGGGATGTGCCTGTGGTACCTTAATCTCCCAGTTCTTCCTGCTTACCCTGGTTGTTGAGGATAATGGAAGACCTGGGGGTGTCAGAACTGAAGTTGGTTGCAAAGTAACAAACTGGAAGGGGTTTCCCAAATATCCTCGCATGACTCATGGGGTTTTTAGTTCATGGGTCCAACTTGAGCTCTTTCAAATTAAAAACCCCTGAAACGTATACAGGGTGAACACAGCATCTTCAGCGCCTGCTGCTTCACTCCAGATAGCTGCTTTTACTTGGAATAAACTGGTAAGGCAGCATGCAAAAATTATGACTACTTGGGAGAAAGCACTGACATCTACCGATTTTCTGGGAATTGTTTGTAATTTCTGAAAGGTCAGAGAAGTGCACCATAAAWACTGAGAGAGAAGAATAGAACTGTTGCTGCTAGGTTCAAGAGGCAACATCAGACAGGAACTGAGAAGGGGGTGAACTGTGTGTTGCCCAAGTTGGAAATGGGTAAGCTCAATTTGTGTGCATTTTGCCTTTGAGCACTGCACTGTCATCATCTTAAGTGAGTTTATCTTTCTAAGCAAAGGAAGGCTTCTGTCCTGGGGACAGGGGTTTTGCAGTTAATAAAGCCTTCTTAAGAAAACCTCTTATTTATCATTCAGGTTTAAAATAAAATGCTTCCATTTGCTCTCTTAGCTTGACAGTTACTTTCAGTCTTGAGAAATTATTCCTGTAAAGTACTTACTACTTAGGTCTGTTTTTCCAAAGTAAACTTAATTTGAGTATGACCCATGGCATCTACACAAYCCCTGGTATTTAGATCAGTGATCAATTTATCTTTCTCTGTAGACAGTGTAAAACTGATTTTCTTTTGATATTTTATTGGTGAGTTCCTGTGTGTTATAATTTTGAAAGAACCTACAGTGCAGTTGTAAAGCAGTTGTAAAATGAGACCACCGTTATGTCTGTCTGATCAGGAATCACCCACTCTGTAGTAGTTCAAGAATGAGATGTTATTTTCTTTTTTGTTTCATTCGTTCAGTTCATATATAGTAGATCAAAATTAGTASCATATTTTCAAGTTTACCATTTCAGATTTTTTTCCATGTAAGTTAATCTAAAGCAAAGATATCTTGCCTCATCTGTAAAATCTTAGCTGTATATTTTGTGTCATAGGAGGAGGTRATAGCAAGGGCTGTAGAGGAACTACCAGAATGAGAAACAAAAACATAGAGATACCTCTCAAAATACTGGGCAAAAACCTATCTGATACTTTTCAGAATTTTTGCCCCTTATTTATGCTTGTTTCATGGACTGGCTCTGTCTACATTAATGAGTAATTCATCATAACAGAAACWGATCACCATATTGAAGTAGTTAGCGCTGAGAATGAGCATGTTTGTTGTAAACAGTTCAAGGATTTGAACTTCAGACTACCTTTAACTTGATCCCTTGGACTGTCTCTTCTCACCATGCAAAGTGCCCAATAGCTGCCCAAAGGCCCACRGGTTGGTTTGGACTCCTAACACCCTCGCTGGAGTGCATTTCATGAGCAGAGCTTCTGAGTTAGCTCCCTRCAAAGGGAATTCAGTGCTTCTGTGCATCAAAACTGCGCTGGGAGCTGAGCCAGAGTGCAGTAAATGGGAACAGACAGGGAGTGGGATTTGTTGCAAAACTACATTGGTGCTCTGAACCAAAATATAGCTATAGATATATATATGTGTATATAGGCAGCCATATATATTTTTGTGGCTTTGGGAAGGCACTGTGTATTTTTCTCTAGTGTGCAAACCAAGCATTTTGCGTGGCAACACTCAAATGKGCATTTGTATATTTCTTTGGCCAGCAACCTCTGGTAAATTCAGCAKGTTTGATGATGCAAAGACAAAGCAAGCTGCACTGGATCATTATGTAAGCAGAGAAATCCTTACATGTGTGCTTTACATGCAATTCAGAATAGTAGATTTTATTTTATCAAGTGATAAAAATGATTAATATTAATATTAATGAAATATTTCATATTTCCATTAAAATATGAAAAACTGGTTTCCTAGCTGCCACTGCTTCAATTCTCCAAAAAGGAGAAAGTGATGGGTTTTCTAAATCAGAARAACAACTAATTTTATGTGATCAAAGATGGCCCTGTGCTACATAAGATTGCATGAGAATGCATAAAGAGTTAAAGAAAAAAAAGTCCAGAACCATGTAGGTTTTGTTTAAATCAATGTGCTTGATAGCATATAGTGGTATTGATCATGAGATCAGGAGTCAGAACTTCTGCATGTTAATTCTGACTTCTTCAGTGATTTCAGCTTTTGTCTGGTCATTGCTACGCAGTTTCCCACCTGAGCAAAGGAATATTAATGTTTCAAATAGCAAAAGAAACTGTTCAATACTGAACAGTTCACCTTTCTGATTTCCAGTTCATTTATTTGAATGAATCATTATTTTGCTCCTAAAATGCTGCTGAATTTCATTTACTACTGCTGGCTAACTTTTTGCACTGAATGTTTTAAWTTTGATTAGTCACATTCATTTGTGTAATTTCAGTTCCTTGGCTGGATTGCTAGAGCTCAGACAAGGATCTTCGGCAGCTGCTGGTATGAGTACAACATCTTATTTCAGTTAATTCTTGCATATGTGTTTTTTGCATTTGTTCTCAACAAATGATCAGGCATATTTTGACTGAATGCATGTTTGCAGAAAGCCAATAGAAAGGAATGTAAAGTGAGTGGTAAAACGCATTTGTGAAAAAAGAGAATTCCTACATCAGTGTACTCCAGTGGCTTTGTGCTAATGCTCTCAAAATTCTTCCACTGGAGTCTGATCCATAAAGAGACTCAGTTACTTAAAATAGCAGTTATGTCCTAAAGTTCTTAGTATGTGCTGTTATCTCARCTTCTGTTTAAGCTTAATAGAGTACCCCCATGTTCACACCCAGATTGCACCCACAAYTGGCCTTTCAGGCTGCTTCTCTACCTGGGAATGGTGGCACCTGAAATGAGAGGCACTGCAGGAATTCAAGGAAACATGCTCTGGTGACACCAATATGCCTGAGCTGACTGAGAGCCTTATTCTGAGCTGGGAGCTCTTTTGGCAGCTGTGATTGTGCATTTGCACATGTCCAGAGCTGTGTGTGTCAGTTTGCAGGTCACTGCTGTAAAGACCTGACAGATAGACCAGCTCTGGTGCTGCAATGCTGGGGCTCTCCTAAGGGCTGTGTTTGGTATCTGTGCACAAGCAGGAAAGATTTCTCCTTGTAAAAGGCTGCCATCCACTTTTGTGCAATATCCAATTTGATCCATATTCTTGCCAATAGTATTTTGAGGATAGTGTCCCAAACTATACTTTTCCTATCCCCAGATGAGAGGCTAAGTTTGCAGAGAGTTGGAAGATGCTGCTTCCTGGGGAGCTGTCAGTCAGCTGTGATTGCAAACTCCTGGTATGTCACACCCTAATTAAAAACAGCATCTAGAATGTTTTTTCACTCATGCCTTTAAATATCRTTCTAGTTTAGGAAACTCAGACACAGCCATGCTCAGCCCCTTTCCGAGTCTGAGAGGACTCAAACCTATATTCTCCACCTCCTCTGCCTCTGGGCACATTATCTCCCTTTCTAGTCCTGGTCCTAGAGCAACACAAGTGTATTTGTCTCCTCATAAGGAGATACTTTTGTGAAGTTTTCCACCTCAGTTTTGCAAAACCGAAAATTTCCTGATGATCTACAGATAGCTTCAGATCTAGTTTTTAATCTGAATAGGAGGTAATCCACAGGCATGTTTAGGGATAAAACACCAGGAGCGTCATCTTCAAATTGTTTCTTATTCTCTTCTTTTAATGAAACCCAAAAAGTATTTATTATCTCCCCTTCCACCCCAGGTTTATGGCAAGAACTGCAGGAATTACCACAACTGCATCTCTCAAACAGATGTTTTTTTWAAAAAAATTTGGCAGAGTTTTAAAATTTCAATTTGGTCATCTTTTTAAAATTTGATCTCTAAAGAAAGCTTTCAGAATTCCCTAGTAATTATTAATGGGTCACCTGGTGTATCATGGAGATCAATATTTCTTACCCTCAGCCATTAACTATTACATCCCTGTTACAAGTGAGGATACAGAGACAGCTCAGGCTTTTACTTTAGCACAATCCATACAGATTAATTAAAAAAYAGGCCCAGTACAAATCATGCCAAAAGAAAAAAGTCCAAAGCATGAAAATAAGCCAAAAAAAGAATTACATCATTTCCTTGTATCTTCCCTAAGGACGACGAATTGGAGAGTATGAGTCAGTCTCAAGAAATGAAATAAAGAAAGTCCAGCTTTTAGGGACTTTTTCTTGCTCTTACCTTTTGGAGCAGAGCAGGCCATCAAGCACAAGCAGCAGAAATCTGACTGCTGATAGGTTTTAAAATAGGAGTGAAGGTGTATCTGTGGATAGTTTGGCTTTCTGGTTTGTGACAAGATATCTTGTGACAAGGTATCTTGGTGGCAAGATACCATGACCAAGGAAAGTGAACTTGAATATGGGGCAGCATGGCCTTGTGATATCCCATCTCCTGCTGCCTACAGTCAGCTACAAAGTAGATGTTCTCTACAGCTGTGAAATATTTTCGAAGTTCTCTGTAATGAGAAGAACACATGTTACATGTCCTTTCGGATCTCAAACCTCTTCTTTATACCTCTACTTTCCAGTCTGCAATACAGAGGTGAAGATGAAGCAATGGATGACTTTTGACTACTTTCTTCRTCGAGGGACGGCACATTTTGTCCATGACTTATCATCTGCCACATCATTTTATCATGTGCTCACCTTACTCTCTATCCAACATCAGAGTTTCAAGTATTCTGGCAAAATACATTTAATAATTAAACATATTTTCCTCTTTAATAATTCAATGAGAATTATCTGTAGTAATAATGGATTTTCTACTGTGTCTAAATGGTATTGTTCACTTTTGATTAAATAATCCTCAGGATAACAAAGGATGAGCTGTTGCACCAGGGGTTCATTTAACATCATCATTCACATTTACTTTAAAATCAAGGGTAGTATTCACAAGGCCAGTGTCTCTAAGGACACTTTGATACACATAATTCTGTGTCATTTACATTGGTGAAGAAAACAAAGAAGGCAACACAACATATTTTTTGGCCACATGACCTCATGTACTAGGATGAGAAAAATATGTGAAGTCCTTGTCAAACCCTCCAAAACCTTGGCCTTTTCAGTCATGATCTCTTTACCTCTGTCAACCTATGAGGGGCAAATGGGAATGGACCATGGGAWGAGTGTGAGAAGCCAGGACCACGCAATTTTCATGTCACGCTGTGCCTTGGGCAGAAGCTCCCAGTCATCTGACCCTGTCCTCAGCATCTGTTTCCCTGAATTGCAAATAGTTCCATTACCATCATGCTGTTTTGTGTCCTGCAAATGCAAATTTGCCCTATGACAGAACGAGTCCCATGTCTGATGGAGAAGATTTCGCCATCCTGCATTGTGTGTGTGCAGGTCCTACGTAAGCCTAAGAAAAACCTTCTGATGTGTACTACTGATTGTTTACATATGTTATCAGTGGGGAAAAAAAAACAGGAAAGGAAAGCTGGCAGCTTACACTGCCAAGAGATCTGGCAGTGGCTAGAATCACATTTAGATAATTTCCAGTCACTAGGCTTTGTTTTCATTTTTTAAAAAACCCTTCCTAGAAAGTTGCTGCCCTGTTCTTTTTACTCTGCTACAATCAGTATAGAGGAATACCTGCAATGGGCTCCTGTCCTTACAACCAAAGCAGGCAACATCAGGAGATGTTTCCAGAGAGAAAGTGGAAGGTGTGGTAAGATACTGTGCTTTATACAAGTTCAAAATATGCAACACTGCTTGGAGCTGTGATTATGGTTCTGTGTGACAAAAGTTTTTTAATGATAGTGAAGTCAGGGACTYGTGATTCAAATTCAAATTGGTGCCAAAGGAAGATAAAGTTTGGAACGTGGGCATATTTCACATCTTCAGGTCAGGCTCTTGATGGGTCAAAAAAACATGGGCACTGGAGGACTGGGGCTCCAGCTGCCTGTATTTAGGAATTRCCTGTAGCAGAGAGAATGGTTCCTCGGCCAGCTAAGCCAGAAGAGCTCATGGCTTCTCTGAAACAAAATACTAGAGAGAATAGATACCAAAGCAATTTAATTAGAGTCCAGCTAAGTTTGTGTGTTTAAATCTGACTTCTATCAACTATTCTGTACCCATTCACCTATACATGTGAATATGGATATATACTAGAAATTTTTGCTAGGGTGAAATAAAATTTGCAAACTTACATCAGCATCTCAAGTAGTATAATTCCAGCTAGTCCAGGCCCAAGCCTTGGGAGTCCTTTACTATTAATACAAAACTGTTCTCATAGGGTTAAGCATTTGGGGACTGAAGATGGCAGTTTTCAAAAAGGCTGACTCATTTTACAATAACAGCCTTAATATCATCTCTGCCTGAAGAGACACAACATAAGCAAAAATAAAATGTTAAYTTTAATATCAGCATAAATATTAGACATTCATACTAGCATCCCCCAGAGAGACAGAGAGAAAAAAAAAAAAAAAAAAAAAGAGTTCAAATGCAAACAGTCACACACCTAAGGAGCTCTAGTACGAATTCCGTGTGAGAAGATGCAGTGTTACTGGCATCAGCTTTTCTTCTGAAATCTTAGTCATCAAAAGCACAAAGATGTCAATGAATGCTACAGAGGAAGTAGGGCAATGATAAATTCACTTCACATCCAGCATCAGATTCCAGGTGTAAAACCAAAACAGAAGGATTATTTTCTGTACAGATGTAGAAAAGTAACCAAAGCTATCTGCTTTTGACATCTAAATGAGACACACTGAGGACTAAAGGTAGCACCCTAGWTTTACTGTGTCAGTCCTGGAGAAGGGAAGACAAAACAACACCTATCAGATGCTGAGGTAGCCTACAGCATAAACTCCTTCCCTGTGCCCTCCATGGTCACTTGGCAGTCATGTTGTAGGGTCATGGCAGAGGTTCTGGCTGTTAGGTCACATGCTCCAGTACAACATTGCAAGGCATCAGAAGTTGTCAACGATACAGGAAAAACAAATACTTGTAGGCTGAGATATCAAAGGAAAACCACAGCTGAAAAGGAAGCGAAAAATTATGCTCTGCAGTCAGAACTTGGTGTAAGCAATCATCTTCTGCTGTGTTTTCCTTGCAAGAGGGACAAAGATGTTTTCTCCTAAAGGCTGGCAATGGTAGGACACTGGTGTGCAGAAAWGTCATATTTCAGACCATCAGAAATGGAAAAGAAAACAACCTTGAAATAAATGGATTTTCATGTCCAAATCTTCATTGGAAAGACCTAATCCTTGTCTGAGCTACTWCAGATAGCAACAGTCATTGCTGCCAGACTCCCAAATATACCCCTATCTGTGAACTTTTTACAGGTTTGGGAGTAGGGTGGAAGGTTGGATGAGCTAATTCCGGTTGAGGTTACCCTGGTTCCCCAAGCAGACTGACTTGGAGTATTTTTCAGTTTAGCTCTTCTGAAAGAACTGCCTGACTTCTTTCCAGGAGAAGATTGAAAGCGGACCAACACTGCTAATCATTTTACAGAAAAGCCATCATCCACTTTGATTTCACACTCATGACTCCTGCAAACGTCAGATAGACTGTGGCTCAGAGCCAGTACATGGTAGTGACAGTAAGAACTTCTTTCCTCTAGTTTCTTTGATTCACCATTTTCCTTACAGATCTGAAAGGAGATGAATCAAAACTAATTGCTTGTATAAKAAATAATACTGACTTGCTTATTAATCTTTGTTGTGGCACTGGCACAGGCACTTGAATGGTCTGGAAAATATGAAAAGAATTGGCTGGGGAACAAAACCAGAGCTGATACGTGGTAATGGCAAAAACAGAAGTAGAAGCTATATAATAAAGGCAAATTCCTATTGAATGCCTCTTTGTCTTGCTTTAAAGAAATACAGAGCAGCACTCAAGATGTACAGATAACTAGGCAGTGTTTCTCACTGCAGAGCTCAAGGAAAGAAGGAAATGCTTCAAGGGTTAGTTCCTGAATAYATGGAATATTGCTGGACTGAAAGCAGTCAGCTGGAATTCATCCTGATAGTCCCACAAACCCTTTTATCACAAAAATGTACTGTAATCAGTAAGAAGTAGCCACTGTATTTTCCCACCACTTTCATGCTTTATMGGCACAGGGAGAAAGGGGAAGAGTGTGAGGTTCATGCTGCATGTGAATGATGAGCTTGCTTCATGTTTAAAAAATGGGTCTTGTGGAAAGAGAATAAAAGGGATTATGGTTGCATGTGAACTTCAGCTCTTCCACCTGCCTATTGATTAGTTGTTCTATTTTTTAGGGCAATGTTGCTTGCATAGTTGTTYATACATTGCATCAAAGGAATAAAGAGCAGTCAATAAACAGATGGATGCTACATTCTGTAATGTCTTTGCATCTGCTTCCAGTGCTACATTGGCAGCTGGGAAGAGACTCCAGAAGCATCAGTCCTTCACAGGCTGATCGCCAGCTTGGTGAAGACAGAATTTATCAAAATAGGAAATTAGAAGCAGTGGACTATTATACCTTCAGAGAAACTTACAATGGTGACTTTCAGAGAKAAGAGTATTGACTTGGCCTTCAAGCAAGATCCAGAAAAATGCTGTTTTAACATCTGCTTTTGTTTAGTGCCAATCTGGCTTTTAAATGGAATCACTCTATTTCAGTGTGATGTTTTGAAATGTTTTTTGATATACATTTTCATTGTCTTGGTGTAAGGGTACAATTGTATCATCTTTAAAAAAATAGATACTTTTTGTTTTGACTTACTTTGCAGTTTAGTTTCCRGAGTACAAGCACTCACAGTTTGTATTCAGTTCCCATGATGGACTACTCTTCTTGAGTCCTCTGAACAGTGACATGGAAAAAGAATTAATTATAGTCATAGCAAAATCAAAAGCAAAATGACCCATTGAGGTTTCTGGTTCAGGCAAATTCTTACACTGTTTTCCTCATTAGGTCACTTCCAGTTGACACATGACRTATAAATAGATGCTAATGTGTAATGACCCAGTTATTAGAAAGAAAATCTCAGTCTTGGCCATAGCAAGATAATTAAGATGAGTAGGAGGAGTTTTTGTCTTATTTTATAGCATTAAAAGTCATGTGATTGATGGCATCACAGGAAATTGCTTTTCTGGCATTTCAGAGACACGTTTACTAACTCTGTGAAATTATGATAGAGTCTGAAGCATTTATATTTTCCTCTTTCTTAATGCAACCCTGTTCCAAGCTGTACCTGGGGCCAGGGGTATTTGGGATCCTACTCCAGCGAGTAGGAAGAGGCCTTGAGAGCTCTGACTTTTAACTTTATTTTGACCCCATCTTTATTGCAGTCAACTTGCAACCCCAGCTCAAGCCAAAATTTGCCCGCCTGCCAGGCATCCTACTGCAAAGGGGCTGCATTGCTAGTTCAGGCTGACCTGGGCTGAGAGTCCCAGGGTTTCCAGGCTCCCCATCCATGGGGCTCTAAGGATTACACCACCATTTAAAGATGCACCTCAAGCCAGTTCTAGAAGGCTCCAAACTGACGTTTACCTGACCATCTAGCATCACCTTGGTTTCTGTGCTGGTTTATGTGCCTTCTGCAGTTAGCAGTGTATAGGTTTAGATATTCTGTGGTGCTATGGTTACCAAACAAGGAAGCCCCTGCAGCCACTGTGCTGGGTCAGATGAGTAGGAAAAAGAGCACAGCATCACTGCTACCACATCTCTCTGCAGGGCTTCTGAAAAGAATTAAAAATAGCTTCCTGCTTTAGCGGGAAACTTCCTCATATTTATATAGTCCTCTCTGCCTCCTAATRCAGGATGTTACATGAAATGTATTTAAATGAAATGTAGTGTGTCAAGTACTATATCTCCGTGAAGYTGAACAAATTCTCATCTCCAGTTCTTCATTCTTGTGGGTACTAAGAGTTTCATGAACAGAAAAGTAAATTGAGGAAGGATTGGGAAGACTGTTTTTTTTTTTGCTAGAAAGTCTTGTTCTCATATTAAAATGAATTTTGGAGCGGGGAAAAGGAAAAAGCCTCTTAGATAGTGTACCTTCATCACATTACATGTGTTTTCAGCTGTCTATTTTGCCTCCAGCCAAGTGTTCAGGAATAGGGCCTTTAACCTTGCAGGTATTTGAAACTTCAAGGCTTTAAATAAGACCTGGTAGAGTATTATTGCTTTTGAGTGTTATGTTAGAAAAGAACAGTGTGGTATGGCAGAATGGTATTTGGCACTTTGAGACAACAGGACTCAAAATTAGGACACTGTTATTTTTTAATATTTTAGTTTTCTTGGCAAGTGTGTCCATCCCTGTGTTGTCAGTAGGATAAAGGCAATTACAGAGTGTTTGGAGTAGGAGGACAGAAAGTTTAGTGTAAGTTCTATTGCTGCAAACCATTTTTCCAGGTAGCAACTGCATCTGAATGTGAAAAGGAACAGGCATGGGAATGGAAATCTGGCTCCACAGGCAAGTGTTATTTTACTGGTGCAGGTACAAGGAATCCAGAATCCCAGAAAACAGCAACTAGCAGGTGTCTGTGCTGTGGTTTTTATTTGGGGAGTGAAGGTATGTACTCAAACCAAGATATTTTTCTTGGTTTTACCACCATAAAAAGTTTGGTCATTGGGAACAGCTGTGTAAAGGTTCTTACCATTTTAAGTGATAAACAAGAAGAAGAATATCAAAAGTGTTTCACAAGTGTGTGTTTCCTGCTAAACTCTGTCCTTACTTCTCCTCCTTAGCAGCAATAGATGGTACAAATATTTCCAACTTACTGAGGTACAGTGGTTTTTTTCTGCTGAATATTTTTGTTGCCCCTCCCCAGCTCTTTTGGCTTTTGAGGTAAAAGTGGTCTGATTTTTCAGATCTGCAAGGATTTGGCTGCATGTTTTGTTTTCCTTTTCCTGTGTTATTGCAGACTTGTTCCCTTCTTGCTTACTTATTGATTGGCAGCCAGATAATGACACTCAAGAAGACTTTTTTGGCCATGTTTATTTAGGAACGTTTTTTTCCATGGTAGAAAAACCAAAGGCAGTGAAATTGAGTTTAAAAGTTTAGCATTCACAAGCATTGGTTTTGTGCAGAATAACTTTCAATTTTCTCYCTTCAACATACAAACAGCCAGAACTGTTTTAACAACAATGGTGTCACAACTAGTCCCAGATTTGTTCATTGATGTCCAGCCTGCTTTTAATTGTCTGAGTGTTATAAAAGTAAACTCAAAAGTTTTGAATTAGCAGTGCTTAAAAATCTGTGCAAATCTGGAACTCATAAGGCTTGTACTGAATGTTTGTTCTAGAAAGTTAAGGCCATGTCAAAATATATAAATTTGTGGCCATTGCAACCTTAATTTTGGCCTGAGTTGATTYTGTACAGAAGTGAAGAAATTATGTATGATGTTAAGAGAGGCACTAAGCCCAGAACTCAAGAGCATGGACAATGCTAGATGCAATCRGGGAAACAGAGATGCCTGATAATGTAAGAGTGGTGAGGAAACTGTAACCATATTGCTATAAAACAGCACGTAAACAAAGGCACCAAATGGATGGGGTTGGTGTACTTTTGAGAATTGTGCATGAAGAAAACATTGTTAATTTAGGTTGCACAAGAGCTGGAAAAATGACCATATTAATTTGTGCAGCCACCTGCCTAAAATCAAGTGAAARTTATTGTGCAGCTAGGCAGACCGATAGGAAGATGACTAAAAGTATTAAAATGAAGCAATTCAGCTTTCCTACTACAGCTACAGATATAAGGCATAAAGTGAAAGAATAATCAGGGAGAATTTGAACCTAGTAAACATTAGATCAATGAAAAAGAATTTGTTTAGGACAACTGGGAACTTAAGAATGTTAAAGCAAGCACAAAAGTTATGTTTTGGCCAGGAATGTCTGGAAAGGGAAAATAATTKTTTTTCTAATGTCAGCAGAAAACTTTGTCTAAATGTCAGCAGCAAGAAGAAAATGTGAAATCATCAGCAAAAAGAAACATTTATCATTCCTGAACTTCCATGTCACCTATGGCAACTTCTGGGAACAAGCTTTTCTGCAGGGAAAAGTATGAATATTTACTGGCAATAGATTTCAAATATTTTTAAACATCTCCCTAAAAAAAAAAAATATATCATTGGATATCCACTCCAGAATGGCTTTTTGTGTCTGAGAGAAAGAAAAGTGTGAACATTACACCTACTTTTAAGCKAGATCCAGAAAGATTGTCAAAAAAGCAATGACTGAAGAGAGTGGGGTTTCCGGGTTTTGCTGTAGAGACATAGTTGAACCTAAAATGCTGAAAAAATGAACCCAATGCAGTCTTCTAAATCACAGTAACAATCATCACAGTGAAACATTTGTGTAGGGTTCACTTAAAAAAAGGGAATCAAGAACAGGTAGACAAACTCCCAACAGGTTATTAAGAGATAAAGGTGGAATTCCTGCCCTGGTGAGCATAGCGACACTCTGCTATGTACCCAGTTACCACTGCTCCCACCCATGTAGAACTTGCATCTSTGAGGATTGGAACATGACAGCAGCAGCTCATCTCCTTCAAGCATGTGAAACTTCCAGCTGAGGCCCCCACAGTGCAAACCACTCAGTGYGCAAGGCAGCTGAAGCAGCCCCAGCAGGAGACTGATTGCCCCTCCCCAGCCCATGTGGCCCTARGGGCCCCTCCTGCTGTGAAATGCCCTTTCTGACAGTCCAGAGTGGCAGCTTGYTCTCCACTCTGTCCCTCGCCCTCTGAATGCTTGGTGGAGCTGTATCCACAGTGCTGCTGGGTGCTCTTCTTGGTACTACACCCTACTCYTTATTTATAGGGTCTGCCAGAATCCTGGGCTGAGGTTGGTGGAAAGCTCCTATGGTATTGGACAGAGGTCTGGCTCTGCTGGCAGGATGGAGGAAGGGATCTTATCTTTGCTTGCTCTACACCCAAAACAAGTYACTCCTAATAAAGGCAAGATGATTGATCTGCAGGTAAAGACTAGGGGTAAATAGGTATTTTTCTGCTTACCAAGGTGTGAGTGGAACACTCATTTTGGAGCTACACAAAAGTAGTTACGTTGACAARGGCGTTTCTTTGAGAAAATGTCTGAGGATTTTTATAACTTGTGACACTAGCTGACTGAAATGTATATCCTACCACAGTCTAGGCTAGAATTGTGATGAAACCCAAAACCATGACCATAATAAGGCACAATGTCTGGAAGAACTAGACCTATCTTCTCAGTGTTCATCAGTAAATAGCACTAATCCCTAYTCTTTCTTCATAGAAGAGGACCTGAAGGACTCTCAGAATATCTAAAAAAGACAGTAGTCTTTTTGTATAAATTTTCATCTAACAACCTGATTACCAGATACTGGATTGCATCCACCATGGCTTTTTTTAAGGGAGACTACTTAAAAAAAAAAAAAAAAACCTAAGTGAAACTAATGCAATTTGCATCAGTTTTGTCATGATCAGAGCCATGCCTGTTTACAAAACCAGGAGTTTTAAGTTTTAAGAAGACAGTAAGAAAACGGCACAAAAGGGTATTTAAGCCATTGCTCTCTATCRTTCCACAAGATTCAATTTTGTGGGGGCAATAAAAAAGGAACTGCTAGGGTTCTAGGGTGCTTTTCAGTGGTCTCGGGTCACTGAAATGGTGAAAGTGTGGAGATGGCAGCACTGGCTCCACCCAGTGCAATGAATAACTTGAATTCTTAGCAAATAGGCACATGTGGTGTTTTTTAGGAGTTARCACTGGAAATTATGATCAGTTCCAACCACTTCACCCTCAAGCTAGGAAACCAAAAATCCTAAAGGAAAAAGCAAAGCAGCAGACTCAGAGTATCATATAAGCCTGTTAAAAATCAGCCTACACTATGTCTCCCGGAATTTAAAGACTATGAAAATAAACAAATTTTACTATTCCATTTCTTAGCAAGAGGCTTCACCAATACCTAATGGCTGGCCAAAGTAGATAGCAGTATGAAGCAATATTTAAATAACACTTTGACAGTGCTATTAAAACACAGATAATAACTGAAAACTTTAAAATGTGCAGGTCCCGTTTACTGCGGTTACTGAAGATTAATTGAAAATTTTGCTTTTTGCCTTTTGGCCTACCTGTCTAAATATCTAAAGTTCTTATAGGGTGTCTCACAAAATGAAGCCCAGATTCCAGAATATAACCCTTTAATGGAATTGTGAAAACGTTGTCTTCAGAGAGATAAATGTTTGCATTTCCTGTTCTGGGTTTGTTTAGTTCTGGACATATTATTACCATGGAAATTTCAGGAATATTTGAGAAGTTCTGCTAAAGAAACATCTTAATGAAAAGGTTAAATAAATCTCATGCCTATGCAATGTTTCAATGGATTTATAATTATAAAACCCACAATCATGGAATTCTGAACCCAATTCTGACAATTTTTATTTTGATGGATTGGAAGACCAGGCATTTTATCAACAAACAGGAGGATGTCCAAATTTCTTTTAATCATACTGCATAATTCTCTTTCCTTAGTCTCAAACTAAGTTTAAGTGATGCAGAAAAATCTGAAGTTTTTAATATAATGTTTGTAAACTACCTTTTTGTGTGTATATTTCACACACATATGCACATGTGCATGAACTCACGTTCTCTTTGCTGTTGTTTCACCATTAGATTCTATATAAAAACTGCAGAGGTTCTTTGGATAGCTTCTGATGGCTCAGAATACCCACTGAGACTGAAAGCAAGCCAGAGTTTCTGGAAACCTAAATCCTCTCATTTTAATAGTTTGGCAAATCCTTGGCATTTTGCTTTGAACTTTAACCAAGAAAAGTTATATCTTATAAACAATAGCATTTGTTGATTGGATGAAGGACTAGATCAATATTGATTTTGGCAACTTGTTTTGGCTGGGTTTGCATGAAGAAATGTGCTGGTTGTGGTGTTAAAAAGTTATGTCAGTTCCTCAACATGTGCCTCTTTTCCTTGGAGCATTGCCTGAAAAATAGTTTCCAAAGTTACTTCCAGAAGTTAACCTAGAGGCTATCTATTATTGTGAGCTAGCAACAGCCTTCTGCTGAGCTATCAGCATGCATGAAATAAAACCGAGAAGGCAGATTAAAGACAGATAAAACAATGGATTTCTGTTTCACAGAACTGCTAAAACATAGGACCTAATTTTTATTTCCAAAGAGTTTGATTTACACTGCTCTTTCAATTTAAAAGGAGCTGTAAACATGAAGAGTATTAGCAACAAGATTTTACTCCCTCAGAGAATTACCTAGTTGACACACAGCAAAATGAGAGCCATAGGATGTACATGAATCAGTTTCTGTTTCAAAAGCAGCACTAGGAATGAACAAAAATGTATCTGTATCTGARAAAATGTGCCATTTTCATTTCAAAGTTTCCACTGAGACAGAATCCACTGCAAACTGATAAATTTCTACAATTAGCATCACAGCTAAAATTTTTGTCTGGTTTTGAATTCAGTTTTTCTAGTTTCAGCTTCCAACTTCTTGAGCCTCTGATATGACTGCTACAAAAAAGAGTCACGTTGAAAGTGMCTATCTATTTATACATCTATCCATCTACCTACCGATCTTCCATTTCCTGTAGATGCTGTTAGTTCACATATCTTTCTCCTCTCGTGGTGCTCAGCCCTCTGATGTATTTCCAGAAAGCAATCATATCACATCCCAGACTTTTTTTTGCTATGATAAACAAGACAAGCTCCTTCATGCCTGCTCCATTTCATCCAGGTGCCTGCTCTACTCATGCACAAGTTTGAATTCTCGAACATGAGTGAACAAATTTTCCAGATAGTATCTTACCAATATTCTTGACAAATAACACTAGTATTTTCTCATTTAAAAAAAAAAAAAAAATAAATAAACCACCAAAAACTTTCCTCACCTGATTGATCCTGAGATTACTTGTCCCCTTTTGCATTCAGGTCGCTTTGCTCCTCTGACTCCATCCTGTGACTCACTAGCTTTTTAATTTGTGGGAATTTTTACTGTGCCCTCATGAGGAATGCCACTTTACAGCAGAAATTTATATTCTCTGACCCAGAGGATGGAATTAAATCTTCTCTGTCTTCAAGGACTTTCAGAAAGCAATTGAGTCTGTCCTGAGAGAAATACATGACAGCTGGGATAAATGAGCAGTAAAAAGCTCCCATTTCTGTGTTCAGTAGAGATGCCTTGAGAACTGCTGCAGTGGGAAGTATTTCATCAACAGATTATTGTTTACATATATGAAATAAAAATTATTATTTATGTATCTGTGTTGTCTGGGAATCATCTCTTATTCCCTCCTCCTCAAAAACAATAGTTTCTTAATTTTTAATATCAAAATAATTATTTCTTAAGGTAATAAAAAGGAGATAAAACTTTATCCTTCTTTGACATAAATTAGGATAATAGAGTAAAATGATACATCACTAGAACTGCTGTTATTGAGTTCCTTTAAAGATTTTGTGACAGCATTTTCCTGTAAGTTCCTTCATTTTTCCAAAAATCCTTTATAGTGTGCACTCAGTTAMATGCAACCTACGTATTGACAAATCTAATAGTTTCAAGAAAAGGAGAGAAAATATTCTACAAGTAAGTGGCCCTTTTTTTTTTCTTTACAAGAGAAATTTCAGTCAGTTTTATAAGTCCAGCAGTTCCTGAAGTCATTCARAGTCTACTCTGTGAGTTTTGATCAATGCTACTTTTGATGGCAGGATCTGTTAKCAGTTTGAAGTGGCATGTGATAGAAGATTCTTTAGCATTTTATTCTAAGTTTGTCTGGAGAGATGAAATTCTCTAAACCTTTTCACATGAAATGGTGCTTTTAAATTATGATGAGAACAGAAATAATTTCCTTATTGCTCCAGAATTTCACACACCTGTAGGAGCAAGATGTAACATGGGGTTCCTGTGCCTCTGGCTCTAGATGGCCAAATTCAACTATCAGAGTACCTGAAAGTGGAAAGAAAAAAAGTTCTTTCTCCAAGGGCAAAAATTAAATTTCTTTCCCTTTTTAAACCTTTCTGTTTTAGGCCCTGTTTGCTAAATCCTAATTGATGTTAAAAGAAACAATATACCAGGCCCAGTCCATGATACTAAAATCAATCCAGACTTCTTAAGAATCATCCAGGAATTCAGAGGTGAGTTGTCTTCTATGTAATATCTTATCTGACTTCTCCTCTAACTCACAGTTCTTGGATGCAATAGCGTCATTGTCACCGAGGCCAGAGCAGGGCTTTGGCCAGAGCCCATCGTGCTGGAGGCCTGCACTGGGTTCAGCAGAAGTGACAGTTCTTCCACAATCATCTCAGCTGGACCAAACTGGAACTTTTGGTCCAGTTGGAAAGTTGAGAAAGACTTTGGAAAGTTGGGAAAAACTTTCTTTTCTGTTGGACTTTTAGGGGGGGCCTCAGATCACATCTCTGTCTTCTACTTGTGTTTATTGGGTCAGAAAGCCCTTTATCACAAATTAGTTCTTCTTCAATGAGAACAACATGCAGACTCTCCTAACTTTACTGCATACCTAATATGTAGGCTGAGCTCCTTTGAGTCTTTGTATATCCTCTAGTTCTTCAACCATTGCATTGGTTCCTCTTTGAGTTCCCTCCATATTTTTTTTTTGAGATCAGTCTTGAAAGGTAAAAACAAGAATTATTGTGGAAGCTATTGAAGCAATGCCAGCTACAGAAACTCCCAGCCAGCTCAATCACCTGTCTTCTCAGGTTAGTGCTTTACATACTGAATTCCACCACTTAGCTCATCCTCCTGCTAAGAGGCCAAAATTATCAATGAGATTATCATTCACCCTTAAAGTCCTCTTCAAAGGCCCACAAATAAGGGACATTGTTTCCCCAGCCATGGAAAAAATTGTCAACCAGCACACACATGTGCCAGGTCACAGCTCAAAGAGATTCAGATGCTCCCTGTCTCTCCAGCTATCTCCTTGGAGACACTCGTGGGCAGGTGGGAGCCAACAGTGGGCAGGTGGGAGCCAGCACACACTTCAGCCACATTCTTGAGCTGAAGAAGCAGAAAACAGCCACCCTGAGCTGCTTCACAGCATGGACCTCCTGTACAATGTAAACATATCCACAGAGACATTCAGACTCTCTTTAGAGGCCCAAAACTGTAGGCAATTTCTTACAGAGAAAAAAAAAAGCCAGAAATAAAGAGTAAATACTTARTCTTTTCACCTTCTGATATGACATTTCTCAAAACTAGGCATGAAGGGAGAGAAAATGTAAAATTACATTTTTCTGCTTTTTATAGCGCCAGGCAGGGCTTATTAAATTAACAATTCTTATATAAAGACTTCCTCTCTAGAAAATGTATTGCTGAAAGAGCTACAACAAAGTGGATCAGAAGCAGTGTAAGTACAAAAAAGTTTAAGAGAATTTTGAAAYAGTATGATAAGCACTTGCAAGATTTTGTTGGATCTGGTTTAAAGTATCAGCTTGCAATCTGATCTTGCAGTGCATTGACCTCCTGTGCCACAGAACTGACAGTCTCCTACTTTATCCCCATTCCTCTGTTCCTCTCTGGCTTTTGGGCTGAACTTTGTTTTTTAGCTTGAAGTGGAAAAAGGAACTTATTCAGCTCTTTCATCTGAAATTCACCAGCTACCTAAAGAGCAGACTTCCTGGTTCATGCATGGAGCAGGTCATATTCCTCTTTCGCTATGACTGTCAGGTCTGTCATATAACGTCCACAAACCCACTGCAGAGAAATTCAGACAGATTTTAGAGAAGTAGTTCACTTTTGCTAAATATAAAAGGCAGAGACTTGCTTTCAAAGACTGAAATTTTGCTTTCAAAGTGATCTTATTGAGAGAAGGAAAATGAGTCAGTAGCATGTGGAGCATACATTATGTGTGAGACATCTTACCCGTGGAAGTGGAGAGGGGATACAGAGAAGAGTTTTGCCTGCCCTTGTAACAGTCTTCAAAAGCTTTTTTCTCCTTGCCTTGCTGGACTGCATATTTCTTTGTTCATAYACAGAACCAGTGGTTATGTGTACCTGATCAGCTAACTGAGAAAGCACCTCAATGACATCCTCCTGTTTAGTGTCACTATTTTGAGTGGCACTGCCAGTATGGTCTACCAGTAGAAGSATAGGAAATGGTCAAGTTTTTCTGAATTTCAGGATAGGTCTTAACATATTTCACCTCACACCCTGCTGTGGAAACAGCAGAAAAAGGAAGTAGTTGGAAAACTTCTAACCCAGTCAGCTTTCCACTGCATTTGAGGCCTTCTGTAACTCACAGAGCCCCAGCACCAGCCTGTGATAACTCTGTCTCTCCTGTTTCTCATCATCCCTCTGGATTGTTGTGCTCTCCAAACAAGGATGTGACTAACAGGAGGGAAACAGGATAAAAGCAGGACTGTGGATAAAATTATGAAATCATATGGCTATTTGGCATTGATCAGGTTCAAAAATCACAAAGTTGTCAGACAGAGAGATCTGAGATACTAGGCTGGTCTAGTAACCTTTACAAGAAACACCCACATGCTCTTCCATCTTCTAACATTTTCTCCTTTACGTGTGTGCATGGCAGGAGGAAGCTATTACTGCTTTTATTTTACACATGAAGAACTGAGACTCAGCWATTATAACTGAGGAGCCCAGTGCAGGGACACATAAATCAACCCAATTCAATCATGTAGCACAGCAAAACAGGCACTGGGAAAAGAACAGCCATGCTTGCTTTGCTACTCAGCCCTGCTGGAAAGCAACTTATGCCTTGCTAATGAGATTATCCTGCTTCAAGAATCCAGGATTTCTCATTCAGGGACTCTCTTTTAGTATCTGAAGTTTGGCTTTAGAAATTGTCTTGGTATGAAAAGGTTTAGAGCTGGCTTGGTCATCGCTGCATGGAAAGGTACCCAAAGGAACTGAAAGGTTCAGCCAAAAAAGTAGTGAAGACTTTCAGAGGAAGCCTGGGGCAGAAAAATCTACTGTAGCCACATCTGTTTGCCAAAATAACCCCCAAACCGATGAAAGTCTGCTGTTGTGCCAATGGCTATGGGGACTCTCACTCACATGAAAAGCTCTGACTTGGGCTCCTGGGTATGTCAGTGGCTCCACTGAAATTATACTACTGTTTTCATAAGCTATTTATTTCCTSTTAATACCTTGGAAAAATTCTTAGAAGAGACTTAAATGAAGACAGTATTGCAACTTGGCAAGTCCACTTCAAAATTCATTAGTGCTCTTTTTCTATTTTCCTTTGCAGAGCTCTGGTGCCTGTCATCAGTAGTCAAGGGGAGAGTTGGGGGCTGTTTTGTTTGATTCTGGTTCTACAGAGGGAAATCCTACTGACTTCAGTGTTTTGGCCCGAAAAATTATTGAATTTCCCCTGTGAAGCTGCAACTTTAAAATATTCTGTACTGATACATTTTTAAGTCTGCCCAGATGTAAAATGTTTACATGAAATAACTCAATTATTTGAGTACCTGAGATGAAAGATTTCCKAATTAAAGAAGATATATTCTATATTAGCTTTTCATATCTATTTTAGTTTTGCATATGATCAATCTATTTTCCTTCTGTCATGGATTGCAGAGATCATTCAGCCGTGGTGAGTTAACATAATGATGTGCTGTATTTGTACAGAAACCCTGCACAAGGGAGATTCCAAAGGGATTTTAGCAACCCTCTTCTAATGCAGGATTTTTGAATAACAGTGCTTGACCATAGGCAAAAGAATTTCCTTTTGGCAGTTTTTTTTTCCTCCAATGAAAACACAAAAAGTGGAAGTTAGATGGTACTGTTACTAGAGCTTCGTTGCAATGAGAGAAAAAGTGGTGCTCACAACAGCAGCGTGAACACAGCAGCTGAGAGACAGTTCCTCTGCTAGACCTCCATTGATCAGAATCTTTCCTAGATTTAGGTCTTCATAAAGCTGATCCCTCTCTTGGACCGTGCCTAGCACATCCCACTTCCTTTTCTCAGAATTCTCTGTATCATTGGGAATTTGGGAGGGCAGAGAGCAAGTAATGAGTTCAGTGTTGAGATTTTTGTGTTTTAAGTGCCAGTTACTAAGGAGACACTTGGAAATTTTAAGGTTTGCTCTGTGTGGATTTTTAACGGAAATAAAAAGATGATGATGGAACCTGGGAAAAAATCCTCAAGCAGAAAAAGCCATCCATACTTGTCCTTGGCTGCAACCTGAATGGAGTAGGAAGTACCAGAACACAGMAGTTCTGTTTTGTGCACTCACTAGAGCCAGGGAAAAGTGTTAATATTTTCATTGAAAACATTTCAGAATTATCTGCCTTCTGCAATAGGYTTGGATTTTCAGGTTTTTTTCTGGTTTGTGTTTTTTTCCCTTGCTCTCCTTCCATTTCACCTTGACTGGTGCAAGAGAAGACAGCAGAAAGGTGGCAAGTGGTCTAGCTAGTTGGATATACGGGTAGGTATCTTGCAGTGACAGGGCAGTAAATTTGACTTAAGTTTATCCGGCCTGTTGAATTGAAATTTAGTTTTCTGATTTCCTCCCATAAACCCAGCACATGCCAGGCTCGTGCTTCAGGCCCTGTGACTGACACGCAGTGCCAAAGGCACTCACACATCTGTGCACAGGCAGCTGATGCTACAGTGTGACACTATTTGCTGCCCAGCCAAAAGAATGTGTTCCTGCTCCATTGCAAACACAGAACAGAGTTGTCTCTAAACAACTGTTTATTCTTTTATTCTAAAAAATCTGTTCATTCTTTTGACTTAACATTTGTCGCCTGTATATGCTGAATTGTAACTTGTTTCCRTTTACTTCTCCTTTATGCTGTGCATGGACAAAGCAGCAGTAAGTCCTTGAATAGTTCCCAATTTTCATTAACAGTTCTCAATTTCTGTTCCTAAGTTACTGTGTCTAGTTCCTTAGGCCTTAGAGAACTGGCTCACTCTTTTCCTTTAATCATTTCATGCAGTACTCTGATTGCATAAGGTAACGAAGTCATAGAGCACTCTCTTCCTCTGTAAGACTTAAAATAGAACTACTATTTTAAGTCACCCCTCCTGGGTGCAAGTCTTTCTGKTTTTGAAGTCTGATTCTTACTTTTAGGTTCTTTTAGAATTCAGCATTAGATACCTTGCAAATCCAAACTGAAGTCACACAAGATTTTTTCTTCTTCTTCTTAATACAACCAAATTGATGTTTYCTTGTATTAGTGCTGTCATTTGTATCATGAAAAGGTAATATGCACTAGAGGATGGCTATTTTAATTTCAGAATTGTGTTACTGAGGCAAACAGTGTAATAAAACCAGCATTAAACTTTGATAAACTTGAGACAACTTTGAAAAAAAAAATTCTAAACAGAAGGCTTCCTAATCTATGTTTGGACTACCATTTAAATGGCCAATAAAATTCTGGCCAAAAATTTGCTTYCCTCTTCTCCCTCCCCTCCTTCTCCATGTGCTACAATTTACAGAAGCAAAAAGCGGAAATCTGTTGAYGACATTTTTCCAGCTGAAGAAGAATTTTTGCTTCGTGTTCCCTGTAGTGCTCTTTGCATAATGTTCTCATTTCTTACTCCTTTTTTTACATGATAGCAGCAAGGACTGGTTGCTGCAAGCCTTGGTGTGCCCATGTCAGCTTCCCTGCAGAGAGCAAGACCACTGTGGAGGCTGAGGACCCAACTGCACAGTTTTTAGCCAGAGTTCCAGGTATTTCCCAGTGCCCAGGCTGCACCCTGTTGTACAACACATTCACTTTTGTGACCACAGGACACACTGCCAAGGGCATAGGCAGTGTCTTAAAACTGATTGTGTTGAGAATAATGTCTGAATATATCCTTAAGTTATTTCTGCTTATCACAAATCTTTCAGGAGACAGGCACATAGCACAGAGGCACTTCCACAGTGACACCACTTCCATCAGATGGTGTCGATATTTTGCAGGATATTTTTGAGAGAGGAATAGCTATCCCAGAAGCCATAGGACTGCTGGCATAACAGCATCCTGATAGCTGACCATATTTAATGTTTTAGAAGACATGGAAAAGCTCTTCGTAAAACAATAGTTTATTTATTTTGAAGGGAAACTAATAGTGACTAAGTTATTGGACCAAAACTACTAATCCAAAACTGACAAGGTATATTGCATGCACTTTTCAATCAATGCCCAAATAACAAAAGTCTCTCTCTGCCTGTTTTATAAAAGACTTTATWAAGTCAGGAAAGGTTGTAGACAAAAGGACTTGAAGAATTCAGAGAAAAATGGTTGCTGAGTGGAATGCTGGATGAGATTACATTTAAATATCTGAGAAATATTCCAAAACTGATGAGCAGGAAATTTGGCCTACTTGGCAAACAATAAAATRATAATCCTATTTTGCTTGTTGTGCATTTGTGTCCATAATTTGATTCCAAGAAGGCTGAAAGGAGTTAGATTTACCTTTGTAGCACAAAATGCCCACCATATGCTGGGACTTTATATCATTATTGAACCTTAATTCTCTTAAGGCTAAGAGATAATGTGGACAGACAGAGTTGATGGGAAGGATCCAAAAGACAACCCCATTTCTATTAGTTTCTGTTCACTTCTGAATGATATCCAGCATGTCAGGCTCAGGTTACTGTTTTCAGCCTCTCCCCATTATCTCCTTTTCCTTCTTCAATTCAGTTAATCTTTCTCTATTCTTGCCATCTCTTTAGTTAGTCTGTTCTAAACTGGTTTTGTTTTTTTTTTTGCAACACTGCTGCAACCCTGCAACCAGGAAGAAAACCAAGAGCACTGCCTTTGACAGCTCAACACTAGTGTAAATTTGCCARGTCTCAGAGTGACTGATAAGGCTTTCTGCTACATTTTCCCTTTGTCTAGCAGCAATCCTGGAGGAAGCAGAATAAGAAAAGTACTCTGTTGCTGTTTTGCTTTCCTATTCTCCCTCTCTTCTTAAGTTTATTTTTGTCTTGTGCTGTCCTTAAGAAACTAGGAGTCAGTTTTAAGTAAGATAAAAAAAATGTATSTTTTCTCTTCACCAAAGGGACAGTTAACAGCACAAGAATTCAGGACAAGGGAGTAAAGGAATGTTTACAAGAACTTGCTGCAGCTAAGTGGGAAGGAAAAAAAGAGGGTTAACTCCATTTCCTTCTTCACCCAGGTGTCCAGAAATATCCAAGTGATTATTAGTGGTGACTGTCTGTCATGATGTCATAAAAAACGAGATCATGTTAACACCTGTGAATTTCTATKTACAAGTGTTTCATTGAAAAACAACTCACAGCAAATATCTCTCCTCTGCTTCTGCCCTCTTAGTTGACCCTCTGTTATTGCTGCAAGCAAGCAGTGCACATGGCAGAATCCATGCTTCTGCCTCAATATGGTATTTTAAAAGGCAGTTAAATGCTCTGGCATCTTCATAAGAAAATTTTCTGCCCTCAGATTGTTCATGATGAAGGGGACAGAACTTCTCAGCTACTAAGTGGCATTTTATGGCAATGGAAATTTGGCATTTATACCTGTTTCAAATATGTTCCCTCGAGTCTGTTTCCTTTTAGAAAACACTTCATTTTACTTACTTTTTCATCGACTTCTTCTGGTGACAAAACGAAGCAAGGAAGGCTGACTGGAAAATTGGAATTCCATTTCATTAATCTGCTTCTAGTTTCAAAATTTGTTTCTGTATTCATGCGAATGCAATCCACGACCTTTCCACTGAAAACAAAGCACAACTCTATGACAAAGCCCCCAGAGAAGGTTCACAGTGGCTGCACTCCCCAGGAAAGGACAAGAGTCCTCTGGAGAGCTTTAACTAACCAGACTGGGATTGGAAACTTGGTTTTCCATAGCTGGGAGAAAGCCAAGGCCTTTCTCTTAGCTTGTCTCTCCTTCCCTCCATATATCATCTGGAGAAGCTATTTTGCCAAATTTTGGTGAACTGACATTTCAATGTTTGACTGCTGCAACAAAATGACATTTTCGGACAAAAAAAGAACTGTCAAAAGACTCTTAATGTTTTACAGTTGAGTGCCCAAAAAACGTTCTCGCTACAATTCATTACTGTATAATCTTTTGAGAAAAGAAGCAGCCCTCTAAACATTTCTCTCATCAGTTGCACTGAAAGCAGCACTCCAGTCTTGATGCTTAAGAACCAAGTCTTTTATGCCACAACTTTGATGACAACACAAATGTAGAAAAACTAATTGTCAGCACAAAATTTAAGAAAACAGAACTGTACAACAAACCCAACTCATGAACAAAAATTAGACTCATTTTTTTTCTGAATCCCTTTTTATTTATTTTTCTGCAGTAATATTTGCAAGGCTTCATATGCATAATTCAGTATGGAAAAAATGCAAACAACCGAGCTGTAGGTAAAGCTTGGGGCAGAGACATTAAAATGAGATCTCATTGTAGYTGGACTGGTAATGTGGCCTGTCCACCTCTGAGAGCAGAAAATGTACCCTCAAGTGTAGTGTGACATGCTTTAATCAGCATAAAATGGAACTGCCACTGAAAAAATGTATCTCACCCTTGATGCAATTTATCTTTCTCTTTCCCACCTTTTCTTTTCTCTCTGGTCCCTTCCCACACAAAAAATGGSATAGCTTTAGCTATTCTTCTCCCTTGATCTTTTTCTTCAGGAAAAATAGATGAATCAAAACTGGGAACAAGCAAGCAGCTGAAGATGGACAGAACACTCTTTTTTATTGCAATGGTGATGTCAGTTTAAGCAGGATTACAGCATTTGCTGCTACCTGTAGTTTCTCCAGATAAGGCCACCAGAAGTTATGAATTGCCCTATAAAAGTTGGGCTATGGGGCGATCTATTTTTTATGCCAATTGCCCCTCTGTGTTTTCAGCACAACAGAAAGGAAACATATTTGGACCATTCTGAGAATACCCATTTTTCTGAAACAGAGCAGACAGCCCTAACTCTTGCATAGGTGCTTGGCACACTCCAGGCCTGGCCTGTATTATATCAAAGGTAACCTGTCTGGCACACAGAGTGCASAATGTGATGTGCAGAACAGCACTGGATTTCACTCTCGCATCAGAATTTGGATGATCCACATACCTATTAATTCTTCAGTTATTGGGAGTGGGAGTTGCATGTCTAAATTCTCAGATAAAAAAAAAACACCAAAAAACACCAAAGTTTTATTGACTAAACTATCATTCCTCTGAAAAAAAACACACACAAGACATAAATGCAGATGATCTGTTAAGTAATTTGCAATAGTCTGAAATACTTATATTCATACCATGCTTGTAGACTTTTTTTCCACTGGAATACATTTTGCACTCATTAACAAAGATGCTATTCCATTTAAGTCAATTGGGGCTTCTCTGGTGTATCCTAGAACAGAGCTGGAGCCAAGATATGTATCTTACTCAGTTCATTAGACTCTCCAAAGCCGTAGATTAAATAAGCAAGTATGTCACTAAATCTGTTCAGCATTAAAATGATACAAAATGTATTTTTCTTCTTCCAGCTAAATAATTTTCTTCAAATTTAAACCAGATGGAAACACAGTGAGTTATCTGAGATGAGCTCATCTGGACTTCTGAGTGGAATGTMCGACATTTGGTCACACATCTTGAGATGTGAGTTAGGGTCTGAACGGGGAAATTTTTATCATCTTATGTTTACTCTTGTGGATAGGCTCATTAGCTTCAATGGGCAACAAGAAAAACACATGACACATGCACAGACAGAGTAAGACCATGCAGGACATGTTTCTGTATAAAATCACTCAAATGTAGTTCACATTCCAAAGAAAATTTTCCCTTAAAAGTCAGCAAATACACTAAGTGAAAACTCAGCATCAAAACTAGTTAAGAAATGCRAAGCAGTTCTTAATTTCCTAGGTCTTCCATTAAACCTGGTTTTGCTATGTTYGTCTGGAAAATTAATATTTCAGGGGACATGCTGACTTTTAAATTTTCCATGGAACCAGCATACTGTTGGTATTTGACTAATTAAAAAAAGCAGGCATCTACATAATTCCTTTTAATAGTTATAAAAATAAACTATGAGGGAGTTTATAAATGTAAAGCAGCCGATATTAAATCCCCTTGTTTGCTGGATTAAAACCAAACAGTTCCAAAGAGAACTTGCTCCCACATGGCAAGGCTACCAGGAAACTCCATATGTTTCAGCTGTAGAGTCACTTTCTGTTGTCAGGTTCACCAAGTGCTGCAGTGAAACAGCTCTTGTGTTGAATAAGTACCTGTCCTTTATTAACCCAATCAGGCTAATCCTGCCTCACTGAACTCAGGGGAGCTCTGCTGCTGCCTTCACTGAGGCAGGAATTTTACCTTTAGTCCAGAGCCTGAATATGAAATGCATTGAGCTCCTGCACCTTTAGCAAAGAAAATKATACCCAAAGATACCTCCTCTATATTAATATGCACATTCAATTTTTAGACAGTGTGTGATGGCTGCTTCAGGCTAATTTACCAGGCTTCCTGGTGAGGTGAATTAGCATAGGTGGAACTCCTCTCCCTGAAAATTAAGCTGCTTCTAATATTTGGACTGAACAGGTTTGKTTTTTTACACTGCATTGAACTGGGGCCAGGATACTTTTAAAGTGCAACTCTCCTGACTCCCATGAGCAAGTTGGAAGAGTCTGTTCTGCGGCAATGAAGAAAATCTGTATATCTGAGAGAGATTTAGCAGCCATCTGCCTGAAAGTTTTTTCCAAACTCTACTATAGATTTTTAGGGTTGTTTTTTATTTTTTTAAACACTTCTTATAAGAGCCCTAATCAGAATGGCTGAATTTTTTCCTTCTATGACTCCACTGCAGTTCAATAAGTATTTTGTATTTATTCTTTCCCTCTTTTGGAAGGAAGATAGTGAAAAAAATCTTCATTTAAACRAACTTTGGGTTCATAAGACTGCTTTCTATCCTGAAGAATTCAGAGTTTTTATGGTTTGGTATTTTTTTAAAATCAAAATCAGATACACAAAATCAGATTCGTATTGGTTAAATTCCAATTTATTCCTCTAGCCTAATGTTTCCTTCTGGCTAGCCYTGCATCTTCAGCTGTGTATAGACAAGAGGAATCACCAGGCATGGGGATGTTAGGGGAATTTAAACTGAATAAATMTGGGCCCTGGTCCCTTCATTTTGTGGCTTTCTTTTTTTGATATCCTCAAAATGCTTGACAGAGACTAAAAGTTTGTGGGCCAAGATTTAGATTATTACTTTAACAGCAAAAGATGAAACAGACAATTCTKAAATATAAACGAGTTTGCACATGAGCTCAAAGCTGAATTTATCCAGCAGAAATGTCTCGGTAAGACTTTACGGACACCAGGAAGAATGAAAAATAGCAGGATTAAAAAAAAATAAAATCATACTTACTGGAGCTGTGGACATTCTCAGGATAATTAGTTACATATGTTTTGGTTGTGCCCTAGGGTAAAATAAGTTCTGGGATGAGGTAATAAATAAATTAAATGTGGTTTTGGAAATAGTTATCCTTCACTACCCAAAATGTCCACTGCTAAAAGAATTTGGATGGAGCCAACTTTGGAAATCTGAAAGGACCACAGAAACAATTTTTATAAGGGCAACAATACTGCAAAGAAGAYACCACAAAAACCGAAGTCAGCACAATCTTGAATGCTGCTGATTGATGCACTAAGCTAATCTAATTGATACATTTTGGAAAGATTTGTTTGAATAAGCTAGGCCATTTAAAAATGAGGTTTTTAATAATAATGTAGCCTCACTTTAAGTCATCAATTATTAGAGCATTAGCTGAAATACTTGTTACATATTTTGTTCACATGGATAAATTTTATAAACATTTCCCCTGCCACCACCCTTCTCCATTTTTATCCTTTTTTTTAGAGTGGAAAATGTAAATACAGCTTAGAATTCCTTATCATGTTGTATGYTCATTTACTACTGTTATTGAGTCTTGCTTGCAGAACTTCAAGACCAAACTTCTTTCAACTCTGTTCTGCCCCTGTGACGAAATAGAGAACCTGCTTGACCCAGCCAGTGTTAGAAGACATATTTTAAGTGTTTGAGTAATCACTTGTACTTAGGGCTAATTTCCATTTTCAGTGGAAAAGATAGATTTCAAGGACAACATACTGTAGTTTTATTTGGTCTTGTAGAAGCAAGGAACAAGTAAATCTGCCCGAGTCTCCTGAGGTTTTGGTAAATTGCAGAATTCCTTCCTCACAACATGTCTGATTAGCCTCACAACATTTTTGTCAATTTTCCAGAGGGAATAATGGAATTCTCACCATTGTAAATGTATTCATGGTTGGACAAAATACATTAATTCTTAGTTGACAGTATCAAACTCATTTCTATAAGTCTTTGCTTCAACCATCCATTTTAGCTCTTCTCATTCCTCTTCCATTAGATGCAGTACAATTCTGGGCTGGCAGCTCCATAAGAATAGCTTCCAAAGTAAAGACTCTCCCACTGGGAAATAAGAATCAGCAAATTCTGGATTTGGTGTACGTTTGCATGCCTATTTAGCATTTCGTTAAACAAACTGACAAATCAAGGTCCATCAGTTCACCCCTTTGTGCCAGATTAAGCCTCAGCCAGTTTACCTCAGCCCAATCAGAGGTAATGAAAAATTCAAATTACTCCAATATYTGAAAGATTTTAGTCAGGGACTAGATTTTGGTCTCTCTCTTCTTAGTCAAGAGGTCCCTAGACTTTGGATTCTTCCATCAGTAAATATCAAGAACTTAGCAAAAAGGTTGAAAAAAAATTAACTTCCATTTCTGTCTTTGCTGTTCTCCTGCTTTTTCCRTTTAGAATACAGCTGTAGGTTTTCTCATTTCTCATTTTAACTTTGAATGAAAGAAAGGGTTGCTATTATTTCATGCCTTTAAACTATTGTCAAGTGCTAAGAAGTACAACTAAAAGACTGAACACCCTCCACCCCACAAAAACCCCACCCAAACCATCCCACAAACACACATGTCACCATTTTCTTACAGGAACTATTCCCAGAAAGGTATTGGAACCTTCCAGGTAGCCCTGTCAAGGACCTAAGTCTTTAGATTTCTACTGGCCTATCTCTTACATCTAAATGTTCTTTATTTTGTCACTATGCTGATCTAAATAATCTGCTCCATCCCAGCTGTCTATGACACAGCCATACATCCTGTTCTTGGAAATCCACATGTGCAGTCATGCATGATCACCAGCTGCCCACCACAAGAAGCCACAGAACAACATCAGTTCCGTTTCTGCTATCTGGCATATATTAATTTTAAAAAAAGAARATTAAGAAAATGCTAAATTTACCAAGTTTTCATAGCTGATAAATAGCTGAAAAGGCAATTTCTTTGCTGGCCAGTGGCCAATAATGSATCTAGTCTTTTAATCTATTTTATGCCTTAGGTGATTTTGAGCATAAGAATTTTCAGATGGACAATGGCAAGGTTCCAGTTCGCTGTCATTAGTACAGTCACTTGTATTAGAGAAGTTCTGATCACCAACCAAGCGAACAGAAGTTTACTTTAATTTCAGCATCTGCACATACCAATACAAGGCCACTAACAGAATCCAGCTGAAGTATTATACTCCTTACTCCTCTGAGTAATTCACATGAAAGCTGGAACCTCTCTTTCAGTAAACAAAGGTGTCTAAGAAATAAAGGAGGTACTCTAGCAACATAAGAAATCAGGTATTTAACTTAAATCTTGAAAGCAAGAAGTGAACTACAAGAAAAAGAAACCATGGAAATGCTCAAAACAAATCTAGGCCCATCAAACTAACAAAAGAGAAGATGATTACTGCTGTACAAGGCTAGCACAGGTAGACTGATCAGAGGTGAGACTGTGTCAAATAAGGAATTAATCAGTCTTTGCTTGGCTACTTACCTCACCTGAAAGCTGTTCCAACTGTGGTAGGATTTCACTTCAGACTGACTAATCCTAACCATTGCTTCTCCCCTCCTCTTGTCATGGAATCAAACACTACAATTTTACCTTACATTATTTACCAAGGTTAGTCAAAGCTCATGACTAGACTCCCAAAAGAGGAGAAASAGAAGATGGGATTTGTGCTAGCTGATAACATATTCCTGATGCTAATTACCAACAACTGATAGGAACACTTGAGCAGATTAGAAAYCCAGTGTTGAATCATTACTTAGCAACAAGTTTTTCTAGAACCTCCTTAAAAATACAAGTTACAGCTGGGAAATATTGTACAATTTATGAAAATAATTATTATTACAGAAGTTTCCAATGCAAATCCAATAGTTTGCAAGTTCTAGTTTCATTTCCCTTGTGCCTGTGTGACAAACACTATTAGTCAGCCCTCTAGCAGAGCTTGGAAGGAACAGAGACTGTTCCCCAGCACTGTGTCTGAGCAACAACAGCATGAAAAAATTGATCCAGGATCCAAATTCTTTTCCCAGCCTTGCTTAACTTGCTGGACACCCAATGGACAGCCATTCTATTAACCATTCAAGCACTGACTGCTATTTGCTTATTTGGTGTTTGTCCCATGTACTCCAGCTTACATCTCTTGCAATGTCTCTGCAGCCTCACTTTTTATGTTTCTCAAGCTTCTAATCACTTTTTTTTTCCACTGGTCCCCCATTCCTATATATTCAGGTACCCACAGTAAGAATTATGCAAATAGGTAACCAGTGAATCAAAGAGGAAGAAATTGTCCACTTAACATCACTCAGATCGGATGCCCTATTATTGGGTTCCTCAGCTTTTGTTTCCTAGAAATTTCTGTAAAATTATTTGGGGTGACTAATGGACTTTAAAATCAGTATGAATATTCACATTGGGCATGAAAACTAATACAGAATGCTTCTGCAAACACCTTGAACCTAATTTACCATCATCTTACTGTAGGGAAAATTAGGTTTGTTAACAGACAGAACTTCTGAAGAAAAAGTTGTGTTTGTTTTCTACTACAAAGGCTCTTTTCAGATCTTCGTATATTTTTGTCCAGAATCAGGCTTACAGTAATACCCATACCTAAATCTACATCCCCCTAAATACCTTCAGAATGAGCTTTACCTTAAAGCAGTATTAAGAAAATTCATCATATCCAAAGGACAAGAATTGTACCCACCTCYGGAAGCTATAAATCAGTGGGTGTGCATGAAAGTAATCTGGGAAACACCTCTGCTTGTCCTGTCCCTAATTCTTCCCACAGTACCTGAAGTTGATCACTGTTCCTAGAGGATTATCCTCCAAAACTAAGGGATAACAAAGCAATCCTAACAAAACTGAACGTCCTCTGCCTACAACCTCTCACCAATGTGAGCTAAAACAAAACTGGGGAGAAAACATAAAACAATGGGGGCAACAAATAAAAGAAAGGGAGAGACTTCATGGTCATAGGTAAGAAATGAAAAAAACAGATGGAAAGAGACAACAGAGGCTCCTTTCTTCCAAGGAAGCTCCAAAACCCACCAAGATTCTGTGCAACAGTGCTCTGTCAGAGATCTGACAGATGAAAGAATAAAAACAGACTCAGGTCCACAGKATCCCCATCAGGCATCTCCTCCTGAGGCTGTGACACAGCTGCTGAAACATAGAAGAGGAAACCCATGGCAAGGTATCTTATAACTTAATGGCTCTTGAGTTAAGGCATGTAAATAAAAAGTAGAAAACTGAACCCAAAACCTGATTATGAAGTTTGAAGGAGCTTTAGGAGAGACTGCCACACCAAGAGCTCAATAAGCTTGAACATTGTGGTCTTCCAGTTGCTACAGAAAGGATATGTCAGGGGACCCACACATAGTCCAAAATAGCCCATATCCTTATTATAGAAGCATTCTCACATAATATCAAATATATATGCTAAATCTAAAAAAGCTATAGTAYGAGCAACTATATTTTCTCAACTGAATTTAGCAACACAATCTGTCTAAAGCCATTGAAAATTATCTTTTAGTAGCARTCATTTTCTATGTTCTATGAGCATATTTCTGAAACACATTTGAGAATGTTAGAGAAATATGTGGTAYTGTGGTAGAGGTAATCTGGACTCTGCACCAGTGGGTGTTCACAAAYATACATTAACCACAGTTGGTGACTAGAGTTAACGTAGAGTTAAAAAATTTTCTACAGGATTGCATTTTACAATGGTAGGAGGGGAAAAATTTTAATCACATAAGTAGAACAAGTATCATGCATTCAGTTCTTTCCAAAATGATATGCCAATGTTTTTAGACCTTGTTTTAAAATCCTGTGTTCTGAGCAGCAGCAATTYGTAGTAACAAAACCGGTAGAGCTTAGGTAAATCAGGAGTCATAGCTACTAGATAAAGGGCTATGCATTGTATCCTAAATAATATATTAAAAGTTAATAATCATCTTGATCTCATAAAATATTGAATACAGGGCTGTAGCATGACTTATACTGATTTTTTTTTTTTTGGCAAGCAGAGAGCTACTGTTGTAGTTGCACCATCAGACTGGCATYCAAGTGATGCAGGAATAGCCACATGCTTCCTGTGTGACTTCTTATTAATTGCTTAATCTCTGTTTCTTAACTCCTCATCCATGAAACAGAATTATTTCCTTGTACCACAGGAATGTCTATTGAAACACATGTATTAATAAGCAGGTACAGAGACAATGAAAACTGTAAAGTGGCAGTTAGAAAAAATGTCAGARTGAAAGCTCTCTGTATTCACACTTGTAATTTATTCTTAACTTCAACTCCCTCCACATTTTCTGCACACCTACGATAATACCCTGCTGGTAAACTTTTTCATTTTCTGTTTAATTTCCAGGAAAACATTGCCAAAATACTGTGTTTGTCTAGAAAGTCTTTTATCAGAATAATCATTTCTTTTAACATGTTGTGGATAAAAATACATTAAAAAAAGATAGCAAAGTACAGGATCATCCAAGACTATTTACATAAGAAATTAAGTATCAGATAAGGAAGAATCCCACAAAACTTTGTGAAATTATCCTTCAAGAATCTTTRCCAGTGATAAAAGTACTGCTGAAAATTTTATTTGTCCAATTGTGAAATTCAGATATGTAAGAGATGAGACTGTTAGTCATTTAATAGGTAGGAAACGTGTAAATGCATTATAGCAATGCCTACTTTAGGACCTTTCACTAAAAATGCTCTGGTTATGTCTTGAGTATATTGGAGCAGTATATTCATGGCAGATAAGGAAAATGGAGAGGTGAAGAGTGAAGAATGGTGTAAGATTGCACAATTGCTCCACATGGAGTCAATCTGCCCTAGCACTGAGGAAGCATTTGAGGAAGCTGGGAAATAGAGAAGGGTGTGGCTGGTGAAATCCTSTCTCTCAGAGCCATAACCACATGTTTAAAATAGCACTGGAAAAATACACTCAGGCCCATATTTGTTGTTTTTGAGTGCAGTTAACTTTCTACACAAGTCCTTTAAAACAAGCATGCGTGCACAAGGAAGAAGAGAAGCCATCAGTGGCATAAAGCATATCCTTAAWTTCAACACTCCTCTCATTTCTAGGTAGGGAGGAGCTCCCAAAGGCAAGACTCCATGTAGTTACTGTCTAACTGAAGTATCCTCTGTAGTGAAGCGCAGTGACAAAAAATATTTATTATGGATCCCATAGAAAATGAAAGAACAGAGAACAGGGGAAACCATTATTTATAACAAAAAGGTATATGTGGGCTTATGCATCATGAGTATAGACAGGCCACAGTCAGGAGTAACATAGTATTCTGACAAAGTAAGTTTCCACTTAAGAAAAGATTTCATTTAGATAGGGCAAGAGATTTTTCAGTGATAAAGAAATAACAAAGTCATGCAACTAAAAGCAGTAACTTCACTTAAGGTRAACTGGTTCATTCTAATCAGTTACTTTGAGAGGAAGTAGACATGGAATTATCACAATCACAGCTACCATTTGATTTTGATTAAGTGTTTCAGGACACAGTAAACTGACAGAATGAAAACAAAAGAGATCCTCAGCGTGCTCTACCTAAAATTAGGTCTAAAGGCCTTTATATCACTTCATGCCAGCCCCTATTTCAAAATGGTTCAAAACACCCTTTCCAGAGGGTAGCAGCCCTACATGTAGCAGGCTGAGTCAGTTCTCAGTAGTCATGCAAGAAATTTCTTTTCTACTTATATAGCTTCTTATTTTTTTAATTTTGATTTAAACTGCTTGTACCTGGCATGATGCTGGGATTTGAGGTTTTCATAGTAAGGAGTCAGTGCAGTTGTTTGATCTGTTACTAAGACAAATGGAGTCCTGAATAAAAAGGTACAAGACAGCACATCAAACAACAAAAATATTTTCATGCTTACTCTCAGTCTTGTAGACTTTTCCATACTGAATACAGACTTTATGTATTTGTTAAGGTCACAGGATCACAGAATGGTTGAGGTTGGAAGGAATCTCCAGAGGTCATCTGGTCCAACCCCCCTGCTCAAGCTGGGCCAGTTGTCCAGGACCATGTCCAGATGGCATTTGAATATCTCCAAGGATCACGACTCTGCAACCTTGGGTCAAATTATGCCAGTGAAACAGTATTTCTAGACATTCAGAGGGTTTGTKCCAGCTGTCTCTAGTCTTGTCAGTGGGCAGCACTAAAAAGAGCCTGGCATCCTTTTCTTGGCACCCTCTGGTCATATATTTGCACACATTGATGAGAATCCCATATGTCTTCTCTTCAGGTTGAACACTCCCAGCTCTCTCAGCCTTTCCTCATAGGATATATGCTCCAGTCCCTACATCAAATCTACAGTCCTTCACTGGACCCTCTCCAGTAGCAGTTTTACAATAAATCTCCTCATAATCAGTCAAGCTGAGGAAGAACTGYATATATTTCTTCTTTCTGAAAAAAATGCATAGGCCAACATCAACCTTGTCTAAGAAAGAGTCACAATTTTGTTTACATAACATATGGAACTCTATCAGTCTCCTGCCTTCCAGATCTGTGCATTGTGGGATCATTTGTGGAGGAAAACTGAGTGTCCTGGGTACAAAGGAAAAAGAGGGGTGGAGTATTCTAGCACTGGTAAATTCCATACCACCCACATCATGGCAGGGAAGTGTGATTTCAGCAGAAAATGCTGAGCTGCTGGAAGCTGGAAKCAGAGTCAGTCTTACCTCGGTGCTAGGGAAAGATACAAGGTGTGACCCTCGAACACACTCAAGCTGTAACTGCTGCTGAAGCATGGAATGGGTGACTGCTGCTGCTGCTGCCACTGCACTGGGGAAGGGAGCCCCCTGCATTGGGACTGCTGCTGCAGCCAGCAAAGCCAGCGTTTCCTGGCAGCACCACTCCTGTCCAGACTAAGCAGCTTCCCAAGTACTGTAGGGCCCAGTTTGTTCAAGCCAATGGCTCTTGTCTCAATTCAGAATCTCTGCTTTTACTATCACTCGCACCAGGAGAGGGTAGGTAGGGGGAAGAGAGCATCTTCAGGGTTTTMATTTCCCATCTAGGTTTTTTAAACTAGCACACTGAGATAATTTCAGAGCTGAATGGACTTCATTGCAATCAAACAAGCTTTTTTGAACTCCCAAATATTTTGGAAAGTTTAATTTGACTGGTTGACCTTGCTTTCATATGAGCAGTGGCAGGGGTAGGTCCCATGTTTGCTCTCCTGTGCAGGGTTGTGATGTGTGCCTACTGCACCATGCCAGGCACATGCAGAGAGGCGCCTTCCCACCCTGCCCTTCCCACTGGCAGCACAAACCCCTGCAGTTCTGTCACTCACTGCCCRGCGTTCACAGGCACCACAGGCGTGCAGCTCTTTGGGATCTGCTCTCTTGTCACRTGTCTGCTCCCTTTGGCCTCCTGGAAAGGGTAGCAGGTCAGGTCCAGCCTCTTCCTCTGCTGTCCTGGGCCATATGTCCACAATACCATGGGAACAGTTCAGCATGGCCCAGGGGAGAGTCAAACCAGTGGGAGCAGGGGTGGGCAGTTACTGCTTTGGATCCCTGAAGCAGTTCTGCATTTGCACACTGTTGGGTTGAAGGTGTTAACACAGGTTTCATTTGAAGATGTGAAAAACTACAGTAAGATCCTCAATGAAATGTAAAATTTCCTTCACATGAGGTTTATAATGACAAGTTAAAAATTACCTGGCAGGAATGTGCAATCCTGCATCAGTGCTGGGCAGCTTGATGTCCCAATCTTTTCCACCCTACAATTTCTACAATACCTAGCTAAGAGCTTCCTTTCTCCACTGGGAATCAGTTCTTAGGTTGAAATACTCCAGACATATCTTCTTTATTGCACAGCCATGCATAGGCCAGTTGAACCTGAATAAAACTACTTCCAGCACTACTGTTTCTATTTACTTCTGACTCTTCCCAGCAAGTAGCATTGTGCCCCCAGGCTCACAGAATCACAGCCCACAAACCCCATCTCACTGATGTTGCTTGAGCCTACACCCTCCTTTTTATAAACACCATAAAGAGACCTTTTCACCCCTCTCTTTGCACCCCTTTCAATTTTGTCTTGATTTATTGATTACATATCTAAGTTCAAGAAGGAAATATTTCATACTACTTTGCAATCTTCTCACGTTATCTTGTAAATTTTGATGCCTATTGATCTGTCATTACAGAAAATATAGTTTGTGTTGGGGATAAAGTAATTTTAACCACATAATCAGATTTGAATATTGCAGGAGGAATATTCAGATGGTCCAAATCAAAGACTGATTGCAAATAATTTTTTTGTTTAGATTAATCTGAGTTTAGATTAGTTAGAATTGTTAATAGAATGACTTTATGCTGAATGTTGCTTATAGTTACTTCATTTAACTATGCTCACAGTGAGTATTAAAAAAGCTCTTATGGGAATCATAACATTCTCTCACAATAAAAGGATTTCTTCTTGTTTATYTTATGTACTCTTACTGCCAGTTCAGACATTCAGCTTTTAAAACCTTCTTGATTTGACACTGCCAATTCTCAGCCACTGTCACCCAAACAACAAAGGCTGCCATTCACAACTYCAAAATGCTGCCTTTTTAATTAATTGACTGTTATGTTATAGTTACTACTACAATACTATTGCAGTAGTCCCGGTGTGTATTAAGATAGTAACGTTTCACATATACAAAGATAAATAAATTAATATCACAGTCTAAAGGGGTTACAAGATCTCCTTATGATCCTCTGGCTAGGACCCAAACCCTGGGACAATTACATCTATATTCTCAGACTCCTTCCCACTCTGCTGTCATGGTCCAGTCTTCAAACATCTGCATCCTTCAGTTTCATCATTTGKGAAATGTCACTTCATAATGTTTGGGGAAAGCTTTGAAATACTGGGTTTAAAGGACACTAACAATCTCCAAAGTAAAGAACTTCATTTGTTTGACTTTGTGTTACATAGGATCTATGCGAGTGGCACCTCCAACTTTAAGGGGTTTGGTGACAGGGGAAGAAAAAATCCAGACCGTGGGCATGATAAAGGATTAGGGAAAAAAGACGTCTGCAACAGGTTTGCCACCTGGTATTCACTGTGCTTTTGTTTAGCTGTCCTAGAGATCTGACAGACTCTCGTCCAGGGTAGGTGAACACAGGGAAACCTGAGCCCATCCTGCTCATACTCCAACCTGGCCAGCTGTGTGCCAGTAGTTGTCTGTAAGCCAGGTAACCATGTCCAAGCTGAGATACCCTGGGTGAGCAAGGGCCAGGGCTTTCAGGGAGCAGCCTGGCCATTTCAGTTAGATCAAAGGATTCCTGGGCTGTCTACACCAGCACAAATACACCTGGACATATTCATGAATCACAGCRTCATAGAATATTCTGAATTGGAAGGGACCCACAAGGATCATTGAGTCCAACTCTTAGCCCTACACAGGACAGCCCCAATAATCCCACCATGTCCCTGACAGCATTGTCCAAATGCTTCTTGAGCCCTGTCAGGCTTGGCACTGTGACCACTTGCCTGGGGAGCCTGTTCCAATGCACAGCCACTCTTTGAGTGAAGAACCTTTTCCTGATAAACCTCCCCTGGCACATTTTCAGACCATTTCCTTTGCTCCTCTCACCACAGAGAAGAGATCAGTGCCTGCCCCTACACTTACCCTGGGGAGGAAGTTATAGACTGCTATGATGTCTTCCTTCAGTCTCCACCTCTCCAGGCTGAACAGATCAAGTGACCTCAGCCACTCCTCATATATTCAGCATATTCCCCATCTCCAGGCAGGCATGGTTATTGTAAAACCAATCAGTGTAATAATTTTGCATTTCACAATTAGGAGGTCCCTATTTTTCTTTATTCATAAATTCACTTCCCAACAGTCCTAGTTATTTTGGAAAAGGACCTGTAGGTTGCTGCATCAGAAGGGACTCATGGATTCTTAGCAGAGAAGAAAAAAAAGCATTTTCCCTCCCTTTGGATGACAGGTCAGACTCTGTCATTGGATAGGATTGCAAAAGGCAGAGGTATGACAAGGACTGAGGGTAGAGCCCCCATTACTCATCCTGACATTTGAAGAGGCCCTAAGCTTAACAACTCCTGCCCTCCTGCTCACCCCTGCCAAAGACCATGGTGACAAGCCAAGGAGCAGGACCTCCAATAGACTGAGGAAGCTGCAGAGCCTTTTGTGCTGCCACTAGACATCTGCCACCCTTGACAAGGCTCTGCTTTGCCTGGGCTGGCACCTGGCCCTGACTGAAGCCCTCTGCAAACAGCRCTGTCTCCAGTGCCCCTCAGCTCTCACTGGGGAGTGGGCCCTGGAGCACTGGCAGCCATGGCTGTGGCAGTTTAGGAACTGCTGCTGTCCTTGTGGCATAAACCTTGGGCTCTGACAGGACTTMATGCCAACTTCATGAGAAGGGCTTTAGGAAATCTGTGCAAGCAATTAGGGGATGAACCGCCTCCAAGGAAACTTTCTCCCCAGCCTTTATTAGTAGTTAGAGGTTGGCCACAAAGCAAGTAGCTTTACATTCTCAGACTTACAGACACCATTATGATGGACGTCYCGACAGGAGCCAATTCAAAACAGATACACGGCGCTTTGTTCGGTAATGTGGGTGTGCTGGTTTGCGTGAGGTACCAGCACTGCAACTCTACACGGGATTGACATGGCTTTATCTTTTCTAAGCACTGGTCTTTAAGAGATTAAAAAAAGCATTTTTTTTTAATCTGAAGCCAAAATTTTGACAAGACTTCAAATTGCCCTGAAACCAAATCCAGACAATCTACAAACATTTGAAAATGAAATCTGTTATGAAGAGTAATTTATTTTTAGAGGGTTTAAACACATTGATATTGACATTTCATGAAGTAGTGTAGCAGTTCAGTCTAAAAGGATGTGTAATATACAATTCTGTCAATATTCTGTGAGCTGATACTCATTTTTTATTTTATATGTGGACAGATGTGTCTAAGTCAAGGCAGAAACCCTTTACTTTATGGATTGGAAGGTCTTCTGTTTGTACTGTGACACATTTTTTACAGAATATATTAACAGAATTTCCATTCCACAGGAAGTTTCACACTGTTTTCATTTTGAAGGAGAGCAATTTGCAGAGTGACAATATTTTCCATGACAGGGAAATCCCAGCTTTTAACTCATTTCTGTCCCAAAGCAAGGAATTGGGTGGCTGACTCCTTCCATCTCACTTCTAGCCCCAGTGTCACTTCCTGAATTACTTGCTGTTACTTTTCAGCACAGGATTTAAGTCTCCAAGGTTAGCAGGTATGATTCTGGATACAGGACTCAGAAGATTTCATAAAATAAGCATGCCATGTTTTTGGAGATGTCTCTCCTCAGATGAGAATCAAACTCTAAAGCCAAAGTCACAGCTCCAGATTTTATATCATGTGCAACCAAGCCCTGCATTTTCCAAGTCATAAGAGTTGTTATGACCTGGTGTTTAAGAGATTTGAGTCCTGAGTTGTGCAATCATTTTTCAGATCCTTTTATTTGCATGAACAGCTTCATCTGTAATCATACTTGCACCATATGCAAACTCTTGTTCGCAATTCACATAAATTATTAATTCACAGCTTAAGCTGCACATTTCCTCTATTAGTCACATTTCTTGGAGACTTCTAATTACTGCAGCATATGGAATTCTTTCCCTATGGTGCTGTGCAGTGATTAATTGTGGGAAACAAAAGATATGTAAAAGACATAATTTAGGACCAAACTCAACACAGAAATTTCCCTAGCGCAARCCTTGTCAAGAAAGAAGTACAGTTATTGAAAGTTTACATTGCTGCAAGATTTTTCAGTGTTTGAAGACAATGTATTTTCTTCTTGTCCAATACCAAATGGACAACAGGAGTTTGAGAATTGTGTGTTGGGACTAATGACTAGCTGGGAGGAGCCCATGGCTCAAACACAGTTGAGGTCCATTAATTGTGGGCAGTCATTAATTCTCAGACAACACCCAGTGTCAGAGTTGTTACTCTTATGAATAGTTGTTTAAAATCTTGTCTGTGAATGTTTTTAGGGTTAGGTAGTTGTAGTCAGCACATATGGGGCATTTCCAGAAAATTAACACTTTGTATGTTGGGCAGATTGCTTATGTCAGCTCTCCCCATGGCTCTCATTTGCTAATGTACTTTGAATGATGAATTGTKGTTTATGTTCTTATACACTCCCAGTGTTTAAGTGACATCTATTGATTTTTGACAGCTTCCCTCTGTGTGTGTGTTTGCACGTCTTTTAAGACAGTGCATTGCAGAGGAGAAACCCCATGTTGATACATCTGATGTGACTTCTAACAATCAAAGGAAAGAATTTTAGGTAAATCACAAATGAAAGGAAAAGCTGCCAGGGTGTTTCAGGTTGTGTGACTATRCAAGGAAAGGACGAAGGAAGGTAGAGCCAACTGCTGCCAACAGCCATATCAGCAAGGTATTTTTAAGTCAGTTGCAAACATGCAAACACRTTCCTGTTGGACTCACTGCAGGCTGCTCCAAGATGGGCATAGCACTGGTAAAAAAGTGCAAGCTGATAAACTATGCAGAGCTCAGGAAAACCATGTTGGCCTCTAATTAAAACCTCAACAATGATAACCTATGTCATATTTTTATGGGTTGTATGAAATGAAGATGTAGTTTCAGTTCCATTCTCAGCAAAGGCCTATTTGCATCACATCAGAGAAGACATTAATATGACTTCCTTGTTGGGGAAGCCAAGATCTAAGGGACTACAAAAAATGAAGCTTCCTCTTCCTATGAGTTCTTTACTCCAGGTTGAGTTGGAAAGATATTGGTAGTGAAACACAAAAGATATTCCTGTCCTRTGTATGTCTCCCACGTGTCTCAGCATGCTTAGCTAACAGCTTTCAGGACAACAATATCCATTTTTAATGGTCATTTTAAGGAAAGAAAAATCTATTCGTTTTTTGAATATGACTTCAAAAGCCATCAAGCAGACATATGAAAAAAGAACACATGGACAGCTGCAGATATAATCCAGGCAGCCAAAAGACTTATTCTTCTAGACCTCAAAGCTTGCCAGATGACAGCCTCCTC
>NW_026623279.1:1174451-1286616 GCF_030028575.1 Malurus melanocephalus
TTTCCATTCCATTCTTTCCTCTCTTCTCTCTTCTCTCTCCTCTCTTCTCTCCTCTCCTCTCCTCTCCTCTCCTCTCATTTTCCCTACAATTCCATGGGTTCTTTTCTCACATAAGGAAACAAAACCTATATTTCTGGCAGGAAGACTTAGAAGTCCTACTAAGGTCAAGGTTCTGTAAGGAAATACCAATATCCAGTATGAGCTTATTGGTAATTTTGCTTCACATAGTGCTTTCTCTGAAAGCAGAACATTTTAGAAGCATTACATTYCTCTGCAGCAGAATTTTCTATCTTCTGCACATGGTAAAAGAAAAGATCAAGGAAAGAGGTAAGGAAAGAGTTTAATCATCAGATAAAATTAGGTATGTAATTTGCCCTCAAAAAACATAGAGAGAACCATGTAAATCTGAGAGTTGTGTATTTCCATGACAGGGAAACTGCCTCRTCTGCAGATGCAGTTGTGTATTTTATGCACACCTGTTTGACTGCACAACAGCTCAGATTCTTGATCTTGCAATGAACTCTTCACAAGCAGGTCCCTGTGCGTAGGTGCATTTTTTGATAATGTGGCCTCTAYGTCTTTCTTCAGAATAGTTTTATGGTTTCCATGAACTTTGCTCAAAAATGTGCCAAAAGATTTCCAAGTAACAAACATGCTTTTGCAATTTACTGAAACTTTCCCCTTGTGTTCCAGAGAAGCAACCTCCCCATTAGTCACCAGAGAGACACATGAGCCAAGGAGGAAGGAAAGGGAATCAGCTCGTAAAAACAGGCAATTCCCTTCTTTAGTGTCTACACTTAGTCATTAAATAAAAAATAGAAGTGAAATCCAAACTTTTTTTTTTTTTTTTTTTTTCAAAATGGGTCATTGCTTCAGTGCAGATTGAATAGATGAGGACTATTTGCATCTTGATTTTCATCAGGACTTTTTGTAATCAGTTGCTTTTTTTTATGCTTAATACCCAAGCAGAGGCTATTGTGCATTTGAGGTACTCTGCATCCTTCCAAAGGAATGTAGTCTCCCAGGTATATCTTTTTACAGTTCTTCAAATGACCAGTGAATTATTTTACCCAATAAGCAAAGGGATTGGAGTATTTTTGCCAGATACTAATTTTACTTAGAAAAAAACTGAGTCAAGGCCAAGGCACAAAGTTCATATCTAAATCAAACTCACTTTCCTCTAAAGATAGAGTGTGTTGCAGTTTGAAGTTTCCAGCTGACTCCTCTTAAAAATGGACATTTATAAACTTGTAGTGTTGAGCCGGCTTGAGTTCTAGGCTTGGTTCAGTTGGGAACTGTAAATGCAGATTTTTCAAGCTATGTCACATGGAAGGACAWGCACAGGAGATTATAATGTCTATTCCAGCCTTAAGAATATGGCAGTCAAGTAGAAGTTGAATTTTCAAAGGAAACTGGCAGTTGATGCATGAAGAAATGGTAATTCCTATTCATTTCCCACTTCAATGTATTCAAAGCCCAAGAGTGACATTCAAACCTTACTTCCTGCAAGACAGTACTGTACTTAGTAACACACTGGGTAGTATGAGTTGTACTCTTGTAACCCACAAATCCCCCTGCAATTTTTCAAGAATAGTCAGTTATAGGTAGCAAAACTCAAGCACATGGCTCCTTTTTCTTGAGTTTTTCTCTGAAACTTCTCCACAAAATCACTTGAAAGGTTTTGGCGGGGACAGGGAGAGGGAGTGAGCTCCTGTATGCTTGCTATATTGAGGTGTAGAAATCCATAAAATAATCTGTGTTACATTGTTAGAGCACGTACTTTCCATGCATCCTGGCCAGAGCAAATTCTGAAAAGCTTTCTAGTGCCAAAGCAGTTGAATTAAATTAAAAGACTGCTAAATTTAGCCATCCCTCCAGATCACCGTTTCTGAGTATCATCTGGCTGCAGATGGTGGTGCAGAAGGACTCACAATCATAGGTCAAGTTATTGTAAATCAGCTGAGTCCCTGGAAATACCTGGCTACACACTTTTAGTTTGGCCAAATGCAGGGTAGTATGGCTTAGTTTAGCCTCTTTCCCTGCAGGCAAAGCTACATCAAATTGCCTTACATTTTCCGTGGGCTAAAAGCATTCACACTGGATTTACCACATTTCAGCTGACAGATGGCAACTTATTAAACATCAGTATGCTGCTGAATATTTTGAGCCCACAAGATTTCTGAGACTTTGAAAAGAAGTAATTCTTAAAGTATGCTACACAGCTTCCACCTACACTGCTGGCTATATGTTTGCAAATGCTTTGTGGGTATGAGGTGCCATATTTGCAAAACCAAGCAGACGTGGCACTTCAGTCCCTCTCTCCCCTCCCTCCTGCTTTAACAAATTATCATCCTATTGAAACATGCAGCCTATTTGGCACAGTTGTAAGTGTGGTTACATAACAAAGCCAAAAAAAGCRGCTCCCACAAATCCAAACCACAGATTAAGTCCAGTTTTAGAAGATAATATGTACAGTAGTGACAATGAGAATTAATTCCATAAGAAGGAACAACTCTTTGGCTCCATTCCTCACAATAATTATGTTTAAAGGCTCATATGTAAATATTCCAAAACACAATAAAAATAGATTATAATAGTCAGAATGGCATTTTCCATTTATATCTTTTTCCCACACCTATAAGTTCACACTGGAGGTAAGCAAACTAGTTTGTACTGGGCATTCCTTCACTACCCTAAAGCTGTCTCCAGAAGCAGTACTTAACAGCATTTTGTGTTTACATACACAAAAAGGTGATGGAATAAGAAAAAAGAAGAAAGGCTGTAGGCTTCAGAACTAGTTTCTCTTGTTCTGGAAGGATTAAAAAAGTGCGCCTATATAGTCTGAAGTAATCTTTGCTGGCCCAGAATACCACTGGATTCCTTTCTCAGGCACACATATTTTAGAGACGGATGCACAGCTATGTCCCTTTACATGTGGGTACTGAGTAACAAGTGTTTGGAGATTTTTGGTAGTTGATATATTATTTTTCTCACTACATTTGGGAAATGCTTCTCATTATTACCTTTTCCAGAAGTTTGAAATGAACCATGAAAGAATGGGTTGTTTGTCAGATAAACTGCATACATAAGACTTCTGATAATTTTCGAGTCTATACAACTCTTTGTCTCTGAGAAAAAAATCACTGAATGAACAAATAGAGGGTGGTTGCACAGCCATTTTAAACCAGAATCTTCTATTGGACGAGAGAAGATTTTTTCCAATAGGAAAGTAGTATCTGTAAGGTTTTCACTGAAAGTTGTCAAACAGGGAAAACACACTGGCTGAACAAGGTACGTGCCCTACAGATCTTATGCATGGGATTGAACATTTAGCAATGGCTGATGGGAGTGAAACCAACATACCACTTTTCTGGTTTGATCAGGATGCTATCAAGCCAAATATTCACCACTGCTCTCTCAGTRCTTTGGAGTTTTCTTACCAAACAGGTCTGCTCCAAAAATATCTTTCTCCTCACTGAAAAGTTCACTCACCATAGTGATTACAAATAGATTGCAAATAATGTCTTAACCAGCAGTCCAACTACCTGATGTTAATTGTCATCACCATGAAAATTCCACCCTGCATACTGGGTGGAATTCACCATGGTTCAGAGATGGTTCAAGACCAATGAATCAGACAGACAGAAATCACTGTTTAAAAAGTGCTGCACAGTTAAAACCAGAATAGGTATTTCACTACACAAAACAGCTCATCAAGCCAGGCAGTTTAGTTACAATGTCAGACTGAAGCTCTGGAACCTGTGAAGAATCATTGAGATACAGGACTGCTAAGATCAAGTAAATCCACACAGGGAAAAAATGCTTCATTCAACAGATACCATTACCTGTTTCATCCCATCCCATATCCTTATGGCAAAGCTTAAGAAACGTGGTAAAAWATTAGAATCTTAAAATACAAATCAGTTTTGTGGCTTCCTGTATTGGTAGCATTGCAGAAGAACCCTACCTGACAAAGATGGAAAGAGTCTGTGCCTCAGTCAGAGATTCACCTATCAAGCCCCTTGAAATGTAAGTAGTTTTTCCAGTCCTCGGGAAGGAAATATTATCCCTGAAGATGTCTGCAATTGCCATCTCATTTCTGGGCAAAATGATTAAAAACACAGTAATCAGAAAGTGCCAACAGCATACAAGTGCCAGCTTTCTGGAGGCCTCACAGTCAGGGTTCATATCAGGACACAGAATGGAGATTGTCTTTATTGCCACTCAGGACACCACTAATAAAGAGAAAACCCTGATATCCCATATAGATCCATATGAACGGGTGCAATAAGCCATGAAAATGCTGGATTCAGAAAAAGGTGACCCTGCTTRTGGTACCTGCAGTGTCTTGTTTGAAGCAGAACTCAGAATGGTATGTAATTGTATCTTCTGTCCAGGCCTTCACCTGCAGAGTCACACGTATCCTTTTTCTTTGATCTGTGGTGGATGGTCCAAGGTGGCAGAGGCATAGCTGATAACATTGCGAGGAGACTCATTCTCAACAGTTACAGCTATTACTATTACTGRAAACACAGAACACCAACAGGAATTCAGCCCTTTGAGAAAGTATGGCTGACTGGCTCAAGCTGAACTCTGACAAGATTGAGTMAGTGTTGGTCAGACTGGGGAAAATGCTTTAAGGGCATGAAACTTTAAGAGCTGTAACAGCCATTTGGTAAAACAGGATACTGACTGATGCAATCAGAGGTGTGGATGGCTAGAAAGCATCTCTTTGTTCCTTTGGTCTGCTGGAAAATTTGTTCCTTACTACTTAGTGAAGATCAACCCATTCTTGGTCAGATCTAAAATCAGGTAGCTCTATTTACTGTAACAAAACAAATACAACCTTTAAGCACTACCACACTTCCTCTGTCCTCTTTCTCGTGGACTCAGACCCCTGTGTCAAAATGCCCTTCCAGAAGTGGGAAAGCTGGTTTGAAAACTTGCTTCTAATTTCTAAAGCAGTTGACAGACTGAACTCCAGAAACTAAAATTAATCCTGATCAACAAGCCTCTGCAGCTTCTTTATCCTCTCGGACAATGCAATCAATGCATCAAAACCTTCCTCCACATCATGGATCTTGTCTCAAACAAAACCCAAATGAATTTCCAGCCCTGCAAAGAACTCYACCCTGAGCACTTTGGATTTTCTAATGAATATGGCAATTTACCAAAAACAGCATGAAATTTACTAGGCATTTTGATAATTTTTAGAGATAGCATTTGCACATCATAATGACAGACCGTGATACTGATCCCATAAATAGCCAAGCTCAATATTGAGGAGGAATGAAAACAGGATTATAGGCAGTAAGGCTAAAGAGTGATGCTGACAAGAATAGCAGAATTAACATGGGAGAAGCTGAAGGAAAAGGAAAGCTCTTTTAACTCTTGCAGAAAGAAGGTGGTCAAGAACAGAAAGGTAGCACAAACTTATGAAGATGGGTTTCTCAGGTGAGTGTTGTCCTAAATATTGCTCAGTTTTGTGGAGGACATAATAAAATTTAATGTTTCCACTGAGAAGCTTGGGTAGTTTCTATCATTTTTTAACATGGACCATTCTAAGAATAAAAAAAACAACAGCAACAGCCTGTGTATCTGGGCCAGAGTGAATGAGACACTTTTGTGCTATTCTGATGTTACAGAATGGCTGGAATGGACCTTGAACRTCTCTCCATGATTTGACAACCTGGAATCTAAACTGACTTTTCCCCTTTTCCTTTTCTTTTCTYTTAAACAGACCCCCAGCAGTTCTCAAGAGGTACTCCTCCTGTACTGTATACTATTCATGACTTCTGCACTTCTCAGAATTAAGCACTGACTTCATTGCGTGGAAAGTCTTTAAAAAAATGTGGAGGTGTGTGTGGGGGGAAGTAATTTCAAGTGATATTCCAAGCCCCTCCCTCTTCTTGGCTCCAAAGAGTAATTACTCATCTGGAAAAAGAAACAACACTGCTATTTCAGTGTGGCTTAGGAGCTTGGGCCTGGTTTCATGTTTCAGATTAATACTTTGTGTGCCTTTTGGAGATTCAGAATAGCAAAAAAGCCACTCTTCAGAGAGAGCTGCATCCTATAGATGCAAGGCCTTCTGGAGACATCTATGACTTGCTGCCCCTTTCCTATTTCCCTGCATCCTATAGAGACACATAGCTATTTTCCCTCCCACATGAATGAACTTCTAACCTGCATCTACAAAGTCACATCTGTTCTTCCTGACCCTCTGTCYGGCCTCCAATTGCTGTGATGAAAATTTAGCATACAGTGTTGCAACATAACTAATAAAAGAAAACAGCCTCAACCAAACAGTTTAGAAATGCAGGTCCAACATGAGCTACATCTAGTCCACTGAAAAATCTGGTGTTATGATATCTTAATGATCCTACCTGATTCTAGCCCTAGGGGGCATGGCTGGATAAAAGCCCAGATCTTTAAAAAAGGGGCCAAAATTCTTACTTCAGCATATTATTTAGTGTATCAATTAGCAACACATAAGTATTTCAGTTATGGTTATACCATTTCTTATATTCCAGTATGGTGGTCCAAGAATACAGACTCACCAGGGCAGTGGTGAGATGCCCCACAAGGAGAACTTCAACGTCACCTATCATTCTGAGGAAGAAATCAAAACAAGGCAATCCTTCACAGAAAGTAGATGGCCTGGGACCAAAATTTGGAACATAAGAAAAGTTCCCAGATTGTGAAAATAAAGTGAAGGATAAAAATTTCCGAAACCAACATGATCAAGCAATTATCAGCAGCTAATGAAAAAATTATTAGAACAGTGACTCAGTGACTTCTCTTTCCAATATCAAAAAAATMAAAATGACATAAACTACGAACTCTGTGGATACCTGTATCCTCATTTCCACACGTTTGAAGAATTATGTAAAGAAAMTGGTACAATTTAGACAGAATTCTRTAAACTGTCAGCTCCTTTATTTGTATATTCTAGAAATGGTTTAATGTAGGAATTGCCAGACTCACTTAGACACAAGGTYGATTTAGGCCAGAACACTTCCATTTAGGTGTCCAGCAGGAAATGTTTCAGCAAAGGGCACAAGAAATGTCACAGAAAAAAAAATCCAGATGTGTATATTTTTAGCAACACTTCCCCCCCCCAGCTCTCCATACACACTCTTCTTCATTACTTAATAAAATATGTGTGTCTTTTTCAAAAGTATGAGTGTTCTTCAATATACCAACAATAGGAATCCATACTGCTATAATTTTTGCAGCAAAAGTAAGACYGTTTATTTTAAAAAGCATGAGAAGAATGAATTCCCAAAGCTCTGAGCAGAACATTCACCTATAAATCCCACATACACATTTGCCAGCAGTAACAGATCATAGCAACTAGACTGTGCAGCATCAGATCCCACTGTCTGCCCTCTGCTGAGAATATTATAGACCAGGTGATTATCTCTATGAAGTCTGGAAATGTTTTCAACAGTGCAAAAGCAGACACACAGATATCTCAGGTCTACCATATGTGTAGAGCAAATACCTGGTTGGATTCTGAAAAGTTCAGAGCYCTTAAAAATTCTGGCAATGTGCATTTCACTTCTGCTTTACTAAGGCAAGCCTACAAAGTGCAAAAGTGACATCTCACTACTTCAAATAATTCTTTTATATTTCAATAACTCAGATAATTCAAAAGGTTTCATGGATTTCTAACAGGCTGCCTAAAGATAATCATGAAGGCTCCTACAAAACKTTGCCGATGGCCACATTCTTCCTCCAGCTGCTAAGTTATCCCAAGATGCAAACTACCACCTCTTAGCTCTCTAACATTGAAAAATAAATTWATCTAAAAAAAAATCCAACTGATTTCTCTCTTTTCCTTATGAAAAGTCAGATAACTCACTCCCCTCAATAACAGTTCACCACACAAGTATATAAACAACTCATTCTTTTTGACGTCTCACATCCAAGTTACCTTTGCAAACCCCCAAAGCAATTTAGCCCTATCTGATGGCAATCATAAGAGAAAGTCAAAAGYTGTTCCTCAAGTGAGCTTCAATTTTTCCTTCCATAGGTGTGCAAGGGTCTTCTTGTTCTTAGAATGATGATACCAGTGCCACCAGAGTGCATTGTCACTTTCTCCTGTGTTGCTGAGTGTCTACAGGTACTGCATAAAAACTTGGTTCAAGCACAGCTATCTTGTAAGAAAGTCAACTTCTGTCAACATTGAACTTAAGGTTTAGCCTTCATTTAGTGGAAAATATTACCTTCCATCTACCTCCAGAAAAGGGAGTGACTTATTTTCTGAAATCTTCGAGGATCTACCATAAATTGCAGTTTCAGGGAGCTGTTTGAAGAACTGTGAACCAGCTTCCTAGAGAATAATGTAATATAGAGACAAAGTGACTTGTGCAGGGACATAAATTACAGGAACAAGTGAATAAAGACAGCTCTTGTTCCTTGTACTTATAGTAAAAGTTCATCTCTCTAGCCAAAGTCACCATAGTTAACAGGTTTCTTTTTCAACACAAGTAAGTTCGCTTGAGGAGAGAATATACAAATTTCTATCAAGCAAGGAAATTTACCCCAGAAAAAAATTACTTCCTTTCTTGAAGCCAAGAGAGATTCCAATCCCATGCCCTTGCAAGCTAAGAAACACACAAATCCTTAGAACAATKAAACAAGAGATATCAGGTTACATAATTATTTAACAAAACACTTAAATAAAGCTGAGATTATTGGGAGAGTTTTGTAGTAACTTGAACAGTTTACTATGTGTTTGGATTCAACACCTTTCATTTCACATTTTCTCTGTTTTCTACATTGGGACACCAAAATAATTTTTATTCAAGATTACTGAAATTGGAGACAACTTCTACTGCTGTGTGTGAAAAAGAAGGAAATATATCCTGAGCTTCAGTTTCTGAATGATGGGGCAATATTTTAAAATCTTCCAGTTTCAGTCCTGCATGCCCAAATTGTTTTTCTGGCATTTTGGCTGATGTAGGTGAATGAAATTATTTGAGGATTCCAAGCTTGAAGTTTTCTRACACCAAACAAACATTACTGCCAGTAATATGTCTGGATCTTAAAAACTGAGATTTGGGGATTGAATAAAATACCTATTGAATCTTTTCACAGAAAGTTTTAAAACAAAATCCAACAAAAGATTGCAAACTGAATTTCATTTGGGTTTTTGCTCATTTCATACTGGTGTGGAATTCAACAAGTTTAGTAGAGTTCTGGGGATGTTCCTTCCTTTACTTTTTTCATGTCTATTGTTTAACTTAGTCAACAAACTTCCTTCCAACTGGGAAAGCTAGGGAGCAACAAAGCATCACGATTGTGGTGCTCTTGATAGTAATGAAGTTATGGAGCAGGAAATTAGCTCTTTGWATGTGATGACAAGGGGACATTATAAAATTTTATGATATTCTTTCTTAAAAGGATAAAAAAAAATAAGACTAAAAGACAAAATATTTGCCCCTTATTTTTACAGCAAAATTAATTTCATGTCAAGCTCCATGATGGGATTGCAACAGGATTCTAACATTTAGTTTTAATTAGTTTTCTGCTTTTTCACCTGCTGTATTCACCGCTCTATCAGAGCTGGTGTGCATGAATTTTTCTTGCACAGCACTTGCAAGGATTTGAATGTAGTGGCTGAAGACATTTGAGGATCAAGACAGATTATACCTTTTAAAAGTGAAGTGGTAGCAGCTAGGACAGTGTAATCTACCAGACCACCAGGGGCCACAGATTTCCAGTGTGTTGGGGTTATTCCTAGATTAATTTCCTAACAATTGCTTTGTCTGTTATTTGCATCATTTTTTTCTTCTGTCACCTGTATGTCCTTCTCCTTTTTGGTCTCTTTTCTTTCCCTAACCCTTTTGGCCTCAGATGGGTACACCTCACACCTCATTAGTGCAATCCCTTTAATACAAGTAACTTTACTGGTGCCAGCATTAGTTAACTGTATTTAAAGCACTTATAGAAAAATAATATTATTAGTTCCTCCCTTCGTACCTATTGTAAAATGCAAAGTATTCCTCTCGAGCAACATAGCGAGAGGTCTCAGTCCTACTGCTTTTTCATATTGATCACAAGTCCTTGCTGCAAGAATTCTACCTCAAAATTTATTAATCCCTTGCTTTTGTCTTCTTATTTCTCTCCAAAAAAGGAAATAACCTATTTCAAGAGACCAAAGATTCCTCACTGTGCAGGAGTCATGACAAATTCAGCCCTGGGGAGGAGCAGTGGCTCTACATTAGCCAAAGTATACACTGAAATGCTGTTCTGGTGCTTATGGTTTCCAAAGAAGTGTCATATGACAAAGATGTCACTTGGTACTTGATAGTTTAATCAAACCCTCAGGGATAGAACACATTAATTATCTCGTAGTACAAAAACATTATTCCCTTCCCGAAATGACATCATTTCAGTATGACAAATGCATCACCCTTTCACTTCTGACTGTAAGGCTAACACCAAATAGTTCATCAGCAGTATCATTTTATCTTTAATAGCACTGTTTCTTGGGTGGAAAATAGTGCACAAATGAGAAATATTGTCACGAGTACTGAGACAAAAATCAGGCCTCTGAAACAGATTGAGGCCTCTCCAATCCTGTCATCTTTTCCTTAGCMGTAGTGAAGCAGCAGGTTATTCTCGGGTCCTACTTATTTAACTATGGCACTGGGATCCTTTTACCTGTCCACAGATGTTTAGCTCTCTGTGAGGTGACTTTYCAGACACTGAGGGGCCAGCATTCTCCTTGGTTTTCTTTTTAAATGTGCTCTGCTGAGGGACAAATGCACTCCAGTTTGCAGGGAGATTTAAATTCAAACAAGCACAAGCATTTCAATATATCCAGAAGGCCAGGCTGGTGCTGAGGGTTTGCACTCACCTTTAACAAATGGCCCTGTTTACTGCCTGGCCAGATTATAATTTCATCTGGCTACACCCAAGGGACATCAGCGTTCCTGAAGCATCCCTAGCTATCCAGGAACACAGCCAGACTCCAGCAGCCACCCTCTTCAGGCAGAAGCATTACAATCTGGTATTCAATTAAATTCTGGGTTTATGACCCAGAGAAGGGCCCTGGGGAGGCCTCGGCATGGAGCAGGCAGGTGTATCCGTCCGTCCCCAGACCCACGGCCGGACGGCAGCTGCCGGCAGGGCCCGCACCGGCTGGAGCCGGGGCCGGAGAGCCAAATGGCCCTGAGGGCACTGCCACCCCACAGGGCTCCTGCATTTCACCCGTCCAGGGCTCCATTTCATTATCCCCTGGGAGTCCCTGCCCCAGCGTGCCGCAGTAGGGCCATCCAGGGCTCCATTTCATTATCCCCTGGGAGTCCCTGCCCCAGCGTGCCGCAGTAGGGCCATCCAGGGCTTCTCTTCATTATCCCCTGGGGGTCCCTGCACCAGTGTGCTGCAGTAGGGCCATCCAGGGCTCCATTTCATTATCCTCTGGGGGTCCCTGCCCCAGCGTGCCGCAGTAGGGCCGGTGTCCAGATCCCCACAGCCCTGCCTGGCCACAGGCACCATGTGCTGGTCCCAGCCTGTCCCTGGAGGTGCCCGGGGCTGGTGCCCCCAGGCTGGGAGCTCCTGGCAGGGGCGGTGGGACAGAGCCTGGCTGCCAGCCTCGGCAGCAGTGAGCAGCACCTCAGTCAGMACTATCCAAAAGGGAGACTCTTGCCAGCGGCCCGTCAGGCAACAAARGCATCCTGGCACCATTTTAGCTGAGGAAAACAGAAAGAGCTCTTGGAGSTGCTGTAAAGTGCCGACAGCTACCAGCATAGCTTTCATTTATTTCTGTGAATATCCTTACATGTGGCAATTACTATGCAAGGAATACATTTCATTGCAAACAGCACAGTTTTTGCTTTTAGCTGGAAACTTCTTGGATGTTTCAGAGGGGCCAGGGTTAACTAGGGTTTTTAACTAGGGTTTTTAACTAGGGTGTGCTGGAAATGGCCATTCCAGTGGTCACGGTCCATGGTGCCTGGGCCAGCACCCCTGCATGAAATCAGCCCATGTCATCCCAGTGGAATCTCTGCATTAAAATGTGAGCTTGGGAATAAAGCTTCTTGGGATGATTGTCCCCTTGAAATGTAGTGGGAGAACGTCTGACTCCCAAGAGCAGCACAAAGCTGTCACACATGGTCATTTGGAAAGGGTTGTCCGGCCTTAACAAGCACACTGGCATTTAAACAGGTGCATGGCTGAGCTTAGACAGTATTTGCACAGAGTAGGCAAGCAAGAGACACAGCACCCACTCCCAAGGAGAACTGCAACTTCTGGCACCACTGTGCAGACTCTGAATAGCCMCTCACTGGTGTGCTTGGGAAGAAACAAAGCACGAGACAAAGAAAAGGAGACACAACAGACTCTTAGTCATAAAGCTTAGCAAGGGGTGAATGAAAGCAGGGTGAAATAATGGACTTTTGTCTTGACATACAAACAGAGATTTCTCCCTTTCATGTGGAAGTGAGATCTTGACCATGCATGGTCAAATACTGTCATGGAGTTTCATATCCCCAAGATTCACCCACTCTCATAAGCATGTTTTGTACCACAGACTGTGTTGCTGTCTGGCACATTGGCTTTTCTCCATGTGGCTGGCAGATACCATAATAACATGGGTACTTTCACAGTGGTTTAGTCCCCTACTCCCACTGAGTGATAGTAGAGAGTCATGGAGAGAAGAAAGGGCAAATACCATCAATCAGAGCCTTCTCCAGCAATTCTGCTTTGCATGCAAGTTTAGGGGAGATAGAAAAGGAATTTCCTATCCTACACAGTGCCATTTTTTCCTCATTCAYATCTGTAGGTTTGTCCCAAATTGCAATCCTGTAATCTCACAACTTGCAGTTTTACCTTCACTTGTGCCTTATTGCTCAACACTGCATATAACATCTATTCACCTGAGTTGCCTACATGACATTTAGCTCCACCGGCCTTCTAACTCAAGCCTGTGCCATCTTGGCATAAATAGGCTACTTAACTGCACGCTAGCACTCCTCTGTCTAGAAAGCCACTACACTGACTCACAGGGTTTATTATAAGGTCCATTGGAGACAGATGTTTTGGCACTCAGGGCCAACTGGAAGCTACGTGGCCATTTTAGAGAAGTGTTAAGCCACAGCTGCAAGTTCATGAGCTGGGCTTTGCAACCTGCTAATTACAGTCACAGCTGAGAGCACCTACAGAGGAAGCTCCTATTTGCTGGAGAGTGACCACACAGCTATAGATATAGGTATAAGGAAMTAAGTAACAATAAGAAAAGCAACATACAAAAATTTGCTGGAATGAAGAGAGCGGGTATGTTATACTTTGATGAAGTTCAAAGATGGGAAATTCAACTTTATGAAATCCAGCGAGAAGGGAGCAAACATGTATAATCATAGATGGATTGAAGGTCCTATTTTAAATGAATGGGACAATGTAATAAAGACTATCAGTGGAAAATGAAATACCACAAAAAAGCTSGGTTATCAAAATAACTGATTTTTCAATGACACCTTGGTCTGCACTAGTGGGGGAGGAAAGTGTTTTCAACAAGTAGCAGCTGTAGATCAAAGCAGACTGCAATTTCTCCTCTCTTTCATGAGATTGAATAAGACTACGTGTACCAAGCCTCAGATACGGAGAAAAAAAATCCAGTTTCAGAAAATATCAGGCAAAGTATTCTTTCAGCCTTCAGAGCCTTCCTGGATTCAGCCATGCTGAGATCTCAAAGYTTCATCGGTGGCTCATCTTACTCCACCCATCTTCCCCCTCATGCTTTCAAGCATTTGATGCTGTCRTTAATGATTAAGATACGTTTAATGTTCAGGTAACTTAATTTACTCCTTCATGGCTGATAGCCACCTCCTTCCCAGCCTCAGCTAAGATGTAATATTTCACAACAGATGAAAAGCATCTMGGTCTTGTTTGGACTATGAATTACTGACACCCCCAGAGATGTTTCAGGGTGAGGTGTTTTACTTCACCCTGAAGTCAGACAGGAGCATGCATTTAGATAGAGACTTACTTCATTCTGTCTTAGGGAAAAGAAGAGAGGAATAGGATAACACTAACACATGCATTATCTTACATATGCTTGGCACAGCTGTAAGTTTTTACTATTCCTAAACTGTTCAAGTCCCTCATCACATGAAGAGAAGTGCAGCCTGCCTTCTGTGATTCCTTCCATGTCCTGACTGCCTTGTAACTTCAAGGCTGATGCTTCAAATCTTTAACTTCGTTTCTTCTAATTTTCTTCCCCAGAGTCTCTTTCCTTTTTCAGGCTTACCTGTAAAGCACATCAGGAAGTGGTGGTAAGACCACAAGTCTCAATACTTGAATTACTAGCCAGGCATCAGCAAGTATCTGCCTACACACAACTACAYATCTGCAGGAAGGAAGGGGTAAAACCATCTTAGACTGAAATCACAATCTGCCCAGCTGTAGCTCACAGTGTGTTGTAAGTAAAAACGCAAAAGGTACATATAACTTGTMAAAAATGTTTCTGTCTTATCACTTAATTGTACATGGCAACTAAGGGAGCCCAAACATGGCAAAAATCAGTTTCCTACAGGAAGTCTGTTATGTGATGAGGGACCTATAACACAGTTATAGCATTGTACTGTCATTTTATTTTCCTATGCACTYGAAGGATATGCATCTGGAATGGTTACATATTTTCAGTGTATAAAAACTAATTGTATTTACTAGTTAACAGAAGTCAAACTTATTCAGTATCCTGCATCAAAAACATACTTTGATAATCAAATTACATGTTCAACACTAGTCCATAGAATGTAAATTCTGACAGGTCCTGGCCCAGCGTCTCTCTCAGCTCGCAGTGAAATCCACAGCCTCATCCACAGCCTCATTCAGCCTTGGATTAGACTTGAAGAACTGCACCCAGCAAAATGGTGTATGTAGGAGAGCTGCAGTCGGCACACAGGACTGTGCTGACTGTCTGAGAGGTTTCCAGGCACAATGTTGAAATGCCCTGAAGGTGTTATAAAAAGATACCACGTTAAGTAAGGCCACTAAAAGGGTTTCATCTATTCTGACAGTCTCAGTTCTGCACAACTAGAAGGATGGAAAGAAAGTGTCATATGGAACAGACCTCTAGGCACTATCCAATTTGCCCACCTTATTATTTCCTCTGAGTTTTGGGGTTTTTTTTTTTGTTTTCTTTTCTCTAAACACAGGCTTGGAAATTTATGTTATTTCGTTCTTCTTTATCGTAGTTGAAGATTTACATTCTTCCTCAATTTGGTCATTTTTCATAGATATATTTTGGATTCCTACCCCCTAAAAAGCAAAATAAACCAACAAATCCCATATCCTAAGTATTGTTTAATCCCTCCCGGGGTCAAGCAGTCTCCCAGAGCAAGCTATTGCACAGGGAGGACTACGTGATGTGCAGACTCCATCTGCCCCTGAAGTATGTGTGCAGCACTGGGCCAGCAGCGTGCTGAGYCCCGGCTCTGTTCCACGGAGACACTTTCCACGTTTATTGTTCTTGATTAGAAAAACATCCCAAATTTTTGAATTGACATTTAAGACTGAATAAAGTTCCAGTTTGGTTTTATCAGGGTAAACTTTAAAATAGATTGTCTATTAGCYTTTGTTACTATATTTCTTTTATGAGTGTGAGTGGGAAGAGCATTAAGGAAGGCTATAAATCAAATGCATACTTCTGGTGAGTGCAGGAAATCCTTTAACCTTTACGTTTCATAGAAATAGAAATAAATGCGGATCTATTCATATTGTCTACATTTTAAACATCATCCAAGGAGGTATTTCCAGAAGCAGTATTATCGGAAGAAAAYGAAGGGAAAAAAAATCCCCCAAAAATACAGTGGTGCCTAAAGCACCAGTTAAAAACCATTGCCTCCTACACATATAAGACAGAAGAGACAATTCCCTCCACCCCTGCATTTTTATTTTCTTTTGCTTTTTGGGGGGTTGGGGGATAAAAGAAACACCATGGTATTGAGACTAAAGACAATTCTCTTAACACCAATAGCGTGCATGTCCACTGGAAAATAATCTGCCCTTAGTGACTAACTCGCAGCAGAAATGTTGGCTACTTGCCAAAATGTACATATTCTTTCATGTAAGCAGGAAATCATTTTCAGCAAACCCAGAGTTGGTCTAGCAGGATGGGAGATTCTGAGCAGGGCACCATTTGTATATTCTACTGGAATGGGTTAAAAGGCACTCACCGCAGCATGTTATAGATGACACCAGCGAGAATTTAAATATGCAGCATAATGGTAAAGCAATTAATAAGAGCAGTTGCTAACAGTTGCACAACAGAGGAGTGTTTTAAAATTCCTGTGCTCTTTAACAATAATGTGGAGAGACACTGTGAAGGGGAAGGGGGGGAAGCCTGGCATAGAAGGGACATTCCTTCAGTTCCTCTCAAAAGTTTGAAAAAACCTCTGGATAGGAAAATACTATTGAGCAGCCAATTCTTTCCACATTTGGCTAAGCCCAATGCCCAAAATACACAGAACACTACTTCACTTTGAAAGGATTGCAATACTCCTATCTGAGTCATCTGAAAGCAAATAAAATGAGACCTAAACAAATAAACCTAATTGTGCATGGAAACAAATCCAGCTCTCCAGCTTGGCCATGGCTTTGTTTTTGTTAGTTTAAAGCCTACATATGCAGTTTTAGTGGCATCAGGAGTTATACAAATATTGACAACAAATTGCCAAATGTTGGTTTTTTTTTCCCTTCAGTGTACAGTGTAAAGAAGCTGGGGGAATGCTTCTAGGAACCTTCCCCAGTGCACTGAACCAAATCACAGCTTGACGGGATCCACTCCAGCCTCTTCTCTGAAGGGTAGACACTAATGAGATTGAGGTTGTTGATTGTTATTGCCAAAAACTTTTATTTTTCACTCATGAACTCTGCTAAACACAAACCCAGGCTTTCGAAACGTAGCTCAAATGTTTGCACCGTAGCCAGGGCATTGTCACATGCTCTGTCCTCCACCCCTTGATTTGTTGCTAGTTTGTGTCATCCTTAACCTGCTTCTGGTGGTTTGGCCAGGAGAGAAACAAATAATGATGACAACTGAGAAAACCAAGCTGCTCTCTGACATCCTTCTTTTAAAATACTATTGCTACTTGCTGGCTGTGGAGAAGGGGCAGTTGCCTTGAGACAGAAATCACTCATGAAATCCTGCTGTCATCTGTCAAAGGTATATTTCCATCAAGTTGGTCTGAATCCTTAGCAGCTTGCAAGAAAAATGAGAATATGTCAAATCTTGATCTGTCACAAGCCAAAGTTARAAAAAAATATATTTACATTTGACTTTTAAATGAAGCCCAGACTTTCCTCTCACACGGAGCCAATAAACTAACACATTTTCTTCTTTGCCTCACGTTCACAAGACACCTACAACTTTTATTATTCTATCTGGCTGGGTAACAGCATTTCCATTTTGCAAAAACATAAACTTTGAGTCCCAGTGAAAAAGAAAAAGAGGAATTTTAGAACTGGATGAACACTCTGAGAGTTTTCACACAAAGAAGCCACAGAAATCAGACTCATGCATCGTCCTCAAAAGCCCAACAGTTAAGACACTTACCTACAATACTGGAGAGATTCATATTTCTATTTCTTCTAATTCATATGGAGAACTTACAACTTTGTCTTGTRTATCTCAGTGATCACCTAATGATCAGGTTATTGAATACCCTACAATATACTTCTCCCTCTCTCTTTTTTATCAGAAATTGCATTCTACACACACGAACCTCCCCAGAGTTTCATCACAAGTACCGCATTTTCATTAAATGTTTTAGGGTTTAGTTTTAAGATCCCCAGCAAAGAAAAAAGTTCTTGGCTAATTGTAAACATCTYAGCTTAGACTGTTACACCATTCACTCTTCAGTTATTATAGTGCTACGTGCTCACTATATGCAGAAAGACCTCTATATTCAGGTAGACACATTCAGAAGCATCTGCAAAGGTTTTCTGTACKGTATTGCTTATCACAGTGCAAGAGTCCCCAGGCATTGGCACAGCAAAGAGTGGATCACTAAATCAGTGGAAGGGATGGTGGAAAGGCATGAGAACTTGAGAGTTGGTGAGAAAGTGAAGGAAAAAAAAGGTCCTCTCTATTTCACTAACTCTGGACTTCATAAAAAACCAACACAATGCTTGGGACTGTTCGTGCTGTCAGCAAACACTGAAATATGACAAGACATCAAGGCATGTTACGTTACATGATATCCAGGCAGCTGCTGTGAATGGCAGTTTCAATCCACCAACTRGTGAAATGAAACAAATCTGAAATGTAAAAGCTAGATTTCCACCAAAATATTTCGTTAATATTACATGCATGTAAGTCAGGGAACTCAGACTACTAATCCCCACAGCTACCYTAAGTCAGCCCTGGAGGACAAAGCAACAACGCAGCTGCACAGACAGGGGCTCAGAAGGTATTCTAGGTTTCAGTTTCCTGACTGGAGTATGCAAAATTTCTCTAACAATGTTTTGTTGCCGTATTTTCTTTGAAATTTGTTGAAGGGGGAAAACACACATTGTTTTTCAGTGGAATGCAAGTATGAAATGACTGCATACCAACATACAAAGATAGCCAGATACAGCCAAATTTGTGTGAACACCTACTAGTGGAAAGTTTCACCCTGTGCAACAAACYTCAGCAATATGCTTTAGGTCAGAGGAGAAGAGAGCTGAATCTTCCATTCTTGACTGCAAATTGACAACCAAGGAGCTTTCACAGCATATGCCACCCTTGAAACCTGGCCTGCACTTGTAACAGTCCCGTGCCCGCCACCCAGAAGCCTCACCAGCCAGTCTGTCAGCACAGAGCTGGTTGGCATTASCCCTCACGAGAGGGGCAGATGAACACAGCACACAGCACACAGCCTTGTTCACCCAGCTAAAATACCCTGCAAATCCCACACCACAGGGAGGGAGATTGACCTATCCACAAGTCACCACTGAGGCGGGAGACTGACATTCTTCCTCGTGAAAGAAAAGAGGAAGCAGGCAAGCAGCGTTTATCTGATTTAGCAAAACACCTTCTATTCATGGAGATCACCATTCAAATCACTTTCAGATTTCCCAGATTAGAGCAACAAGTAATGAGGACAAGTAGAAAGGAAAGCAGCATCTGATGCTGTCTGTAAAACAGGATGTGTGTGGATAACAGATTAGCGGATGTAAAGGGCACCTCACCAGCCTATTCTCTCCCCTCCTCTCTCTATTTCTCACACACTCACCCACTCTTCCTTGGGCAGGGCACCTTCTTGTCCACTGAGGCAAGTCAACTAAAAGCAAATTTAAACTATAATTATCATMCATAGGAAGGAGACTTGGACAGCTGCTACTGCCAGCCAGAACTGCGCAGGGGCTCTGAGTGTTGTCCCTMCCGGCCCTCCCTCCCTCCAGCTCCTGCACCCTTCAGGTCTCATGATGTGGGCACATCAGTCTCCCACCACAACACACAACTGCCCATGAGCATGACAAGGCAAACTGTCATTTTCCACCCTGCTGCCACTGTGGGTGGTCATGTTGGTGTCTGCTCACATTTGCATGGTACTGGATGCTGTGGAGTGTACAAACTGTTCCATATGGCATGTGGAGAGAGAGAGAGCTATGCTGACAGTGCATTACGAAACTGCATWAATGCTCCCATGTAGAGTCCTTGGTCTGTATTTGTCTTAACATGTCTATTAGAAGGATAAATGATATAAATCATACTTCCCAGTTCATGAAAATGCAGCAAGAGTGACTGTTAGCCAGAGTGTGCACTTCATCTTGGGGTTTCTACTTGTCACCCTTCTGCTTGGTATTTGCCACATGCCACCCTCCTAGGGTCTTCATTTTTTGTTTGAATAGCTTTTACTCCTTCTTCTTAACTTTCTAGGCTAGCTACTTGTTTATTATCTGATCTTTTCCAGCTAATTAGTTGACTGCTATTTCTGAGACACTCTCAAGTTATTTACCTCACTGAAGTGACTTAAGTTCCTCCCCCCACGCCCCCATCCACCCCCTGTCTGTCTGGTTTCCCCCCTTAGTCTAGCTGAAATGACAAACTCTCTCCCCTAGCCAAACATTTGTTTTTACAAGGTATTTTTATACCATCACCTCTTCCCTGCATCTCCCCCGCCTACCCACCACAAACATATGCTGTGGTGGGAGGACATACCAGTTTCACATAATTTGCAATGTTAAGGTGACAAATTTCCCCTCCTTCAAGTAATATTTTTTTTCAAGATCTGGCTTGTAAAATGCAAATAGTAATGGGTTAGTTTCTCTTTGCCTTTTTCACCCTGTGCATGGAGATGTCCTTTGTCGTTTAGAAGAAGTCAGTGGAAAACAACAAACACTAGATTTATATTATTTTAAAACTATTTATGCTATCATAAGATACAAAAATATACAGAAATTATATTGTCTAGATTGAYAGATTTCTTTCATTCATCCCAAGGAAGACAAGAATTATGATAATTTCCAAGAAAGTAGGCAAATGTAACCACACTACTGACTTTATTAGTTGGTCACAGTATGTTTTCCTCTTTATTAAAATCCACATGCAGTCACATTGACAGTAAAAACAACCTCAAGCACTCYAAGCTTCAGGCTTGGAACCATGGAAAACATGACTGTGGCCTTCATCATACCCAATTAGGGGTACGTGTACTCTGCAGTGATTCTGGTGTGGTGGATAAAYGCCTAAAACAGCTTTAAAGCAGGCAGGAACAATCTAGTTAAAACAGCACAGAGCCCAAAYTGGGCTCAGCCACTCTAAATATTTACCATACTCCGAGCTGGAGGTTGCAAGGGCATGCATAGTACTATGACTGGAGAACTTCCAGTACCTACATTCACCACTGCAAAGCAAGGTCTGACATGCTAAACATCCTGGTCATTCTAGCAGCACACATGCATGAAATGGACCAAACGAAAACTGTTTATAAAAACACWGAGTTTATGTGGCAGGATGACTGAAAAAAAAATACTTTTTATATGGAGAAAAATACTTTTTATGTATATGGAGACTGTATCTATTCAAAACACACCATTAGACATTTTGAAGTAGGATAAAGTCTTATTCCTCATCCTAAAACCAAACTGAATATTGTCCCAGAAYGTAATCTGCATTTTAATTCCCATTTTATGAAGAACTTTTAGTGCAGCACGAGACAACCAAAAAAAGTATGCATCAATAATGCATCCTTGCTAATCTTTGTGACTTTGTCTCATATAAGAAGGGCAAAGAAAGATAAATTTGTAAAACAAAACAGGGTAGGTCAACTAGCTGCCAGCAGTAGGGGAACAAAATGGGAAAGTACTAAACAGTGAAATTTATTTATACTGTGCAGCAGCAGGCTCCAGAGAACAAATTGTTAGCAGAAGGAGCCACTCATAGCACATGCAAAACTTCCCTCAAATCAAACAGATACGGCTGTCACTGTGGGAAGCCGAGGAGCAGAGAGAATGAAAGAGAGAGGAAAAAACCCTCTCCACAAACTGAAAACATTCTGTAGTTAAGGGACTCAGAGCAGAACATGGRTAGTGCCTTCTGTTTCACTGTGGTTCTAGCAAGGTCATCTGGGGAAACTGTCCGCAGAAAACCACCGGGAGTGAGCTAAGCAAAGGAGAGGGGAACAAGCAAGAATTTCTCAGTAAAATGCATGCAAGTTGGAGSGACATGAGCTGATTGTCTTTTTCAAGAATTTTCAAGGATTGCCCCCTTTTGTATGTTGTAGAAAAATGAATAGAGGACCACCAGATCATCAGGGAGGAGCCACTCGCCACAATTGTCTGAGGATAGTTTGGCAAGGAAGAGCCATCCTCCAGTCATTCTGGAGCTATCAGACTCCAGGGCTCTGCTGGAAATTGTTCAGGGCAGTGCAGTTCTTCTGGCTCTTAACTCATCCCCAACCCCCTGGCACATACTCARAACCAGGTGATATTTCATTGGCAGCAGGCTCTTTTCTAGAAAAACATGAAATCCTTGCATTAACACCCTCCTGTTAGTTAAAGATACAGTCCTTTCCTGAGTGTCACTGAAGACTAAAAAGTGACCGCTGCATCTCAAAAGAAGCACCCAAAGATGTATCTGCTGGTCCATGAGGAAATTATGCATGCACATGAAGAGACAACTTCTCCCCCTTCTGGATCACCAGACATTTCCCTGTTTTAGACATTATCTGAACATTCACTCAGCAGTTGGACATGGCACAACCTAGTCTGAACCTATTCTCACTAGTATCAATCCACACAATATTTCACTTTTCCCGTTTCTCTCCYATCAGAAGCAGCAGTAGAAAAGAGAAATGTTTCTTTGGGACTGATCTTTTGTCTGAAGTCCAGGTCATAGATATGCTTGCCTCCTAAAAATAGGACAAATGTATTTTTATACTGAAGTGACCACAGCTCATGTGTACCTACCTGAGCTACCATGCAGTGGCCTGCTCAAGCCCTATTACCAATGTAACTGCATCAGTATGAGCTCAGCACCAGCTGCAGAAACCATCTATGCAGTTAAGGAAATGCATGGCCAAGCAGCCACAGCAGTACCAAACTCAGGGTAGGCTGTATGGATGGCAGCACCCAAAACCTGGCTCAAATACATCTGCAAATACTGGAATTAGCCTGTCTTTCTTAATGTTTTCAGAATGTTCAGAGATTTTGGGTGAAAGATGCTACATCAGCACAAAAGCATTCCCATAGCAGTAAACATGCTTGGCTGGACCACTGCCTTTGCTTGAGCTCTGATTTGCTTCAAGTAAATGCAGTCATTTATTGCATGTTTCACCTTCTTGTGGAACATCTGCTGTCTACAAGGAGCCAAATAGCAGACAGACTCTCAGTCCTCCTGAGATACCTCTGGCTAACAGCATGCATAGCTTTCCTCCGAGGCCAGCATGTCACTGAACAGTTGGTTTACTCTAAAACACCGCATGCTSTAGGTGATTCCAGCTGCTTCATAAGGTATTTGTGTCAAAATCCATGTTCCTGATGAGCCTGTGCAGTCTGAGCCATGTTTAATACCTACGCCAGGAGCAACATGTTTATTTTAAAGCAGTTCTTTCCATATCACAAAATGGAAAATTTAGAGAAAAATGACCAGATCTTCAGGGAAGGCCTGGAGCAGGGTGAAAGCAGAGGCTTCAAGAGTCCATTACACTGCTCATCTTGTGAGAAGAACATCTCTTTGGGTACAGGGAAGGTTGTGAAGAAAACTATAAATAGAGGCAGACCACAAGGATAGGGATGAAGTCAGAAGGTGCTGAACAGTCAAAACACACACAATGAGCAAAAGACCAACACTAGCTGGAAAATAGAAATTTGCATTTCATTTAAAACACAGTAAGCCAATAAAAATATTCAAAGGCAAAGGTAGATACAGCAGAAGCCAAAGGAATTTTTGCTGTAGGATTCTCAGTGGACTGAATGGAAAGTAAAGAAAGCAGGATTGCTGCAGGCTGTAGGAATCTGGCTGCAAGAAGTCCAGTCTGAATCAGCTGCTCACTATGCAGGAGGCAGTGTTAGAGATGAGGTCTGAGGGCATCACGAAGCTGCAAAAGAGAGAGAAGCTGGAGCAAASTTTGAAATACACAACACACATTGTGCCTCCAAAATATGGAATAGGTTAAGGTAATGTCTAGATTCTGTATTAGGTGAGCCAGACTCTTACTGGTTCACATGTCTGTAGAGTCTGGTTACTTTCATTGTCTGCAGTGGAGCTGCTCTCAGCTTACACCAGCTTAAACCCCCTCTGCACTCAGTATTACCCATCTTAGTTTTAACCATGTAACAGCTTCAAGAAAGAGCAGAAAGTCACRCCAATCCAGCCAGGCATTCCTCTGTGCTCCCTCCCACTCAGAGAAGTTTTGGATAWCACAAACAGATAATGACAGATGGTAGCACACACAGACCCCTGTGCTAAACTAAASCCCAGCAGCTGAGGCAGTCCGTATATATCTGAGAAGGTAGGCTCACATCTAGTCCTCCATTTCAGCTTTTCAAAGTTTGAGGAGGAAGAGCTGGGGTTTGATGATTGCTTGTTTATTTTTTTAATCTTAAGCAAAGCTGTTTTCTTTTTTATTGATGYGCTGTATTTTCCTGGCCAGTTTAGTACAGATACAGGTTTCTTCAACCACCCCCCACCCCCAGCTATCTCAGGAAGCTTGCCCACTCTAAAATAAAATGGAATAGAAATAKCTTTTATTCAAGGCTGAACAGTGGGAGCTGCTTCCACAAGGGCAAGATACACTCAGCGAGACAAACCATATCTGGTCTATGTGACAAGCAGAAGCTCCCCATCCTCCCTGGGCTCTGCACCTGAGGAGTTGTTTGTCTCAGTGTAAGGCAGAAAATGGTTCTTGCACCTGCACCACCCTATCTGTAAGAACACAGCCTGCTCCAGGACTCCCACTAGCCAGCTGAGCTCCAAGAAGTAGGGACAAAGCAGAGCATGCTTAAGGAGCTGATGTGCTGAACAAGATACAGAAGTGTGATCTAGTGGCTAAAGGGAAACTAAGGACTATTCCTATGTGTACCTACGTGTTCAAGAAAAAGCTCTTACTCCTTACAGCAGGCAGTATTCAGCGACTGAYTTGAGGATTACCCTCTCTTTAGGTAAGTACATTACATGAAGTGGTAACAGGAAGCAAGAAACTTGGGCAGAGAGCAAATAGGGCTGGCAACCATGGCCAGTCATGTCATATGTTCAAGTCGGGTGCATCAATAAATGTATAAAAGTGACAACAGTTTTTGCAGGAGAGAACTGGAGAAGATGACCCAAAGGCAAGTAAGGTGATCTGGTCATTGGTACACTCTACAGGCACAGGAAGACTACCAGGGACTAAAACTTGGATCCTTTGCATCCYCATGAGTAATACCTAGCTATTGTAAATACCTAGCTATTGGCTAGTTTTGAGGAGGGAACCCACATTTCCATATCTTTTCACCAAAAAAAACCTTCAAAAGATYTGTTTTCGTCCCTGTGTAAAGAAAACAACACAATTTTAAATGTCAGAATTTCAAGGAACAGAACGGTTGTTTACGACACATGTTTGTAAAGAAAATAGTACAGTTACGTCAAAGTTTGTAATTTACCCTTACAGTACAAAGGTAAAGAGCCTTCAAACAAGACTATTGAACTAAGAGCCAACGACRGCTACATTTTAACCTTGCATTAAAAAAAAAATAAAATAAAATCTTGACCATAACTGTAAGGAGGCTTACTTGCCCCATCTACTGGTCATTGGGAAGACTGGATTTACACTGCAATTGAAAGCATTACCACCGAGGCCACAGTTCAGTCAATTCTCAGGTTCTCAAATCTAACTTTAAACACATACGTATGTTTAAAGTGCATAAAGTACATAAAGTACATAAGTGCTACTGAGGGTAGTAAGCACATAAGTGCTCTACCAAACTGGAGCTTGAGGCCAATTATTTAGCATGGCAGAAACAGGRTTATGACTTCTTTACAAAGAGAAAAATGTAATACTTTCAAAGCAAATACTAGGGCAGTCTTTTCAATAACACTAGCTTGTTAACCTTGAAAAATTAGATAAATATGCCTTCTTTTGTTCAGAAGTGGGCCAAGGTAAATGCTATAAGATAGCCTGCAGAACACTTGTCACAAAGCAGCCATATATATTGCAGGTCAGCGAGGTTATCACAAGGTTAACATGCCATCTTAGAGTTTTTCAAAATAAGCATTTGTTCAATAAATAGCAATTTAGATTCTCCAAAGTGCTGTTGACCTTATACTTTTCTTCTCTGCATGCAGTACATCCAAACTTCTGAAGTGGGCCTATTCCTTTGAGRAAGCAGGCTGCTGTCTAAATGGAAAACATAAAGTTTGGGTTGACTTGATGAGACCTTTACACTAGGAGGAAGGTGTAACACTTGTTGGATTTCTCTCTTTTTTTTCTTACACTTGTTGGATATCTCTCTTTCAGCACACGAATCACTCCCATGATCTTCAAGGGCAGCGCCTGTGCTAGTACTGTAACATCCCCCTGCTCCACAACCTCCCATGCTGGTCACAGGTTCAATCAGAKGTGCCTAGAGAAAAGCTGAAGCCAAGGCAAAGGTCATCAAATACACTGCAAGTAAGCTTCCCACCAGGTAACCCAACAGAGCTGCAAGCTGATTCACCACGAGATCTTACACACAGCCATCCTCTCTCCATGTGACCCCAGCAAGACTCTGACAGTTTGCTTAGGCAGATACTCTGTATACAGCTATATTTCCTGCAAGGCACACAAGTGTCCTTCTCAAAGGAGTTCTGAGTCTCGTAGATTCTAAGCAGAAAAAGAACTATCAGCATGTCTGTCTATGCCCAGGCATGAAAGTTCAGAGAGGATTTATTGTCACACCACAACAGAAATGATAAACTATCTTCTTCAGCAAGCAGAGCTCAACATCGTCTTCAGGAAGTACAGGCGGCACTCTCTGTTTTGATGAGCTATGACCCTAGTTACCCAGGAAACTCTGTGAGAATAAACTGGCCACAGTAGGAAATAGACTGTAAAGGAGAAAAAGGAATAGCATCCGCACTGAGGCTCATTCAACTCAGGTGATAAATCTGGGAAGCAATTATGACTACATTTAAATATACCATTTATATAGCAGACAGGGAAAGAAATCATTGGCAGTAGATCTAGACCTGCTGGTAACCAAAGTGATAGATGATACATGAAATTTCATAAAGTACATGCACTGCTCTGAAGATCATAGATCTTAAATCAAACAAAAGGTTTGCTTAGCCTCCTTCCAGAAGTATATTTTAGGATGAGTTATTTGCCTTAAGGGTATGGTCAGATTTTTCAGAAATCACTTGAGTCCATACTCTACGATATAAAAAACAATAGACAGCAGTGTCTTGGTGCAAATGCTTGYACAGCCTCACAATTGCAGTATGCTGGGAGCCAGCATTTCTGGATTTCATCCCTAGAGGTCACAAAAATGGCCAAGAGACTTTTCAGCTGAAGCATGTAACATCTAACACCTCAGCTATCTAGAGCTGAGGTAGAAGCAATACTGTCAGTGTCCAGAAGTGTCTGCAAGGAAAGCCCACTGAAGACAGGTCCTGAGGGCTATGTCTGCAAATTCACAAGCCTGCTGAGAGATTCCCACAGGCACTGAGAGATTCCCACAGGCACACAACCACTTGGCATAGTCACACTAGACACCAGGGGAAGCAAACAGCTGACAGCTAAGGTGTCACCTGGGACAGTGAACAATGATGGGAACTATAGACACTGCCCAGAACCGCTTGCAGCAAAAGTTGGTTTCCTCAAGGGCAGGTGTTTTGGGAGCCCTGTATCTACGCACACCTGACTTCCTCAGCAATTCCTCATCTGTGTGGAACAAGTGAATAATTCTTCAGCATCAAATTCTTCAGCATTGGGAAGACTGGATTTACACTGCCACTGAGTAATGGAAGAAAGGCCAGTATTTACACCCGAGAAAACAGGTGCCACCTCTGCCTGGGCTTGTGAATTCATACACAATTCTCCATGCACGAGGAGCCACCCTAAGAAATGTCACTCCCAACAGCTCAGAATTCCTCTCTCCTGAGGGGATGCATAGCATTTACCTCCCCCAGCTTCAACCCTGRTATGCTGGGAAGGCCCACTGASACCAGCTGGTCATGTGGAAGCTGCTAGAAAATGAGTCATAACAGACAGCTGTGAAAGAGGCAACMCTGCTGAAGAAAGACACTGRAAGGWTGCCGGCCCATTTTTAATAGCCACAGAGTAGTACAGCTCTCAAAAGCAGCCTCCACAGGTAAGAGTCAGAMTTCATTAATTCTCTAGTCCCTCATGGCGGACACCTTTAACAGACCAAGTTCTGGCTTACTAGGCTGCAAAAACCCACTGTTCCCTATGCAAGACCAGATTTAGACATCTGACTTACATCATAGGCCCAAAGCTTATTATGTCAATCCAAGATGGTAAATAATCCAGAAACCAGCAAAAGCAAATGTTAAGTGAGAGCTTTGCATATAAACCAAGTTTTAACTGAAAGCTACGAACATGACTGCAGATAAACCACTCAGTCTTCTTTTACTGTTGCCACCAATGTACGTGAGACATTCCTCCTTATCCACAACTTCCCAATCTCTGCCCCATTATCTGTGTTCAGAAATAACCCTCAATTGTTATTTGCATTGCAATTGATAGACTGAGGACCCTTCCTGCCCCTTTTTGAAAAACAAGGTGAATGAAACATCCTTGTTCCAGGCTGTGAACAATTTTATAATTTATTATTTTAGTTACACACAGTACCTCTGAAGGGCAAAATGTAGCACTGTACTTGGATTGAATTTTCTTGGTTATCTAACATAATTAAACACAATTTGTCTTCCCTTTTACCTTTTCCCTGGGAAGAAAGTCTACATTCTTCAACTGTGAACTTAGGTTACTGCTTTGTTTTGGGGGCTTTGTTTCAGGTTTTTTTGTTTAATAAGAATAATGCACAAGAAGAATACAAAGACAGTATTCTCTAGAGACTATACTACATATTTTATATCAAATAAAGTTTCTTTCACTGGAAAATAAGCAGCACAGAAAATGCCAAATGAGATTATTCATTCTACATCCAGACACTTAGGAGTAGCAATTATCCAGCTGACCAATTTCTGTTTTGGGGTTCTTCTGGTGTGCATGGGTACCTATATGTTTAGACACAGCCATGCTAACATTCATGATAAAAGAAATAGGCAAAGCAACGAGTATATCACTTCTTTCTACTACCATAAGTATTAAAAATATTCTTAAACATGCCACTCACTCACCAGGAAATAAACATCAGAAGGAACTGGAAATCACTGCTTTGCCACCACTCAGCCTTGACACTGTCTCTTTCCACCTCCTTGCAGAAGTCTGGCAGCACCTCTCCAAACAACTCTTGCATCAGGGCACACTGTAATGTCCCATGGGCTCAGCCAGCTCACTTTGACACAAAATGAGGCGCAGGTGCTGSAATCAGCCCAGGGGCCAAGTCCCAGCTGGCATATCTAAAAAGATTTCTGGCCCCAGGGAAATGAGAGAGGAGTGTTTGGAAAGATCTTGTTTGTAGAGACTTTCCAAATGTTAGTTGCCATCCTCTAGAGGAATAGAAATGCTGATTAGGCTGAAGACCAATAGGTGTTGGGAACTGTTTGACGTGTACTGKCGGATTGATTCACTTCTTGTTGTAGGCTGGACTGGGCTGAGCCGCCCCCATTCCTTTGCTGGTGCGTTTGCACAACCAAAACTGGGGCTCTTGCTTTGCTGGGTGGAGAGAGATGTGACTACCACTTCTGCCCCATTGCATGGTTACCTTTCCGCTGCCAAAGCCCTCTTGTCAGTGAGGCTTCAAAAGGGAGTATGGCTGATCAGTTCACCCACAAACAGCTCCTCACCTCCCCTCTTTAACCACCTCTTCAAAAGCCTGTTCCATCCATACTCTCACTAGGAGACCACTCCTTCGTCTGCGGTGGGAAAAGCAAATAGAGCTCTCTAGCTTTTCTTTGCTTTGAATGAGAGCGTTCATTGAACAGGCCCTTCTCAGGTAAACTGAGTATGCACCATGACCTTCCACTTCCTTAAAAATACTGCAGGTTGACTAGAGCCTCCTGGCAACACAGATGAATCCAGCCACTGGCATCTAGATCCCAGTGTTGGTTCCCTCTGAACAGAATAGAGACATTCTAGCACTCATTGATTATGTCATCTAAGTAAYGCACAGCAAAGGGACAAAGGTGAACCCTTGAATCACTGTAAGGATGCTTTCTCTCCAGGACAGGGGTGTTAAGTCCAGAGGTATCAATACCATAGTCTCTGGTATAGTCTGATGAGCTTAGCACCAAAATACACGGTACTYCCACCTACACTTCAATTAGATACTGATCATGCAGTGCTCTCCCAGAGGGGGCGATCTTGGTACAGACTTACCCAAGCTTGTGGGAATAGCTACAAAACAGCACACAATCCTGAGACACCTTCACACCACATAATTCTTAGCACCTTCATCTGACTCTGGAGTTAGCCCTGCTTCGAGCAGGGAATTGGACTGGATGACAACCAAGTATCATTTCCAGTGTATAGTCTGTGATTTTGTGATACCACTGCTTTTGAGACAGCACATCTGTGAAGAAACAATGTCAAGACCTCAGRTTTGGGATTGGGGGTTCAGTTAGAATTAACAGAATCCTGGCAAAGAGTCTTGATTACCCTTGTGATCAATTAAATGCAAACAAAGTGGAAAAACACTGGACAGATTCCTAACATTCAGAGGAGACTTGCACAGGCATTACACTGACACTTAGTTTGAGGCAAGGATATCCTTTTCTATCCATAATTCCTCTTTAGAAACTCACTGTCAGTTTCTACCTAACAATATTGCAACATTGCAATAAACATAATATTTCCCCAGGTGCTCAGTATCTGCAAATATAAACACATACATTCTTTATTTTATAGGAAGTATCACGGTGATGTTTTTGCCAATGACACAAGATGGTAAAGCCACTAGAAGGATGAAGAAGACTTTCAACACAATAGCTAGCATTCAACACAGAAATATTCATAAGAAGCTGTCCACAAAGAATACTTAGAATATGAATACAAAGAACACTTACAATATGCAGATGATTTTAAGGGCTGTCCCCTGTTGTGTTTCAGGAAGATAATTTTAATGGTTACAGGACAGTCAACCCATTAACTAACACTAGAGAACAGATGGTACAAATCCTATGTCCATCCAGGTSAAACAAGCAAAGCAGACATAAATGCTAACATGCCTCTTGTATACAGTGGAGGTATGATTTCATTAGTGTTTCGTACACAAAGGCGGCTATTCACCCAGAACACAGTCTTGAAAACATCAGAAGTTATTTTCAGATACTTGGGATCTGAAAATCCTGCTTGGGATCTATTTCAGGACAGAGTGGGATTTATCTCAAAAACKGCATAAGAGACAAAATTGCTGAATCCTGAAAGAATTAAGCGGTGGARCCTCCTATTTGTTGTAGGTATCTGCCCCAAGAGCCATGTTCCTAAGCAAGGCAGTCCTAAATGTCTCTTTGGAATGAAACTGTTTTTGTGGTTATGCATTTTTGTRCTACCAGCAAAACACTTAACATGGACATTTTTGGTACTGTAGCTGTCTGCCTGCAAACACAGGTAGGAAAAATAATCTAGGAGATAAGAAACTTTCCATAGATTTAGGGCTAGAATTAGAATCTGGTTGTGAAATTAACTGGTTGATAATTTCCACAGAGAGTTGCATGCAAACTTATTTTATCTTGGAAGACAGAAAGTAACAGAACAAAATAACTTTTGCTCTTCTGAGACTTAGAGATTATCAGAACTTTTGTTAGACAATGCCATCATATAAAGGTTCCTGAAAAAAGGTGGGCAAAGGGATGGCGGCAAACAGGGCATGAAATGGGATAAAGTAAGATATCTTCAGAGTTTCTAGGATCCAACAGGGCATACAGATYATAATCCAAGTAGTTCCCAAAGGATGTGACAGTTCACAAATGAACCACAAAGTGCCATCATCAGCCTCATTTCACTAAAACCAGTGGCGCAATTGAAAAACTGTATTTTTACCTTTATGTATATCTCTTCTGAGAYATCTCTTCTTCCAAGGATTGAAGCAAAGGGAAACGTTTTACGTTCTTCAAAGCAGCCATTATGTGGTTGTCATGCCTGTCTTGTCAGGAGCCTTTCTAAGCGATAGAAACCAACGACCTACGGAAACCAGAACTGGGTGTGAACGCTTTTGCACCCCCTTAAATAATTTTGCTAATGAATGCAGATGTGATGATCCACTTAATCACATTTTGTCAATCAGGCTTGCTCACTGCTTTTCCTCTTCTCCAAGTCTCATGAGTGATGGTTTTTCTGACTAAATAAATCCATCCTTGTGTTCTCGTACTGTTTATAGCAATTTTCTACTAGCCAAGCCTGGTTCTTATGAGTCAATAATCAGTGACTAGACAGGATGATGAGATTTTAAAAGAAACTGATAGTAGCAAACACATCTCCTTCCTGCCTGGACTGGAGAGGCAGGTCACTCCGATATTCAGGTACTTCTAAAAGACATGGTAAATTTTATGTGCATCACAATGCATCCAGACAGAAGTAYGAGAATGTCCAGGTACTTCTTTGGAAAATATCTGTCCACCTGTTCTTCTTTCCAGAAAAGCAACAAGAATCATAGCAAATTGTGACATAATGAAAAGTGGGGACAGTGAAAAGTCCCAAAGTAGAGTAAATCAGAGTATCAATTGTACTACCTAATCAAGTAATCAGCTTGTCAACCTGACAAAAAATCAAGGGATATATTCCTTCTGGACACAGGCAAAGCATTTGAATGATGTCATGTGGGAAACAATTGGTAGCTGCAAGAACTGTAAGCAAGCATGAAAGTAGCTAAAAGCAGAAAYGACAAACAGGAAGTCATTGGCCTGGATGGATTTTACAGGTGGCATTTCCCAAAAGATGGTCCAAGGACAAATTAACATAATTGTTTGGCACAAAAATCAAAGTACATTAATGAAATTTTCTGATTAAACAACTTGAGAGGTAATTTCAGAGCAAAAGAATAGTTGGAATGGAAGCTATGAGACAAAATATAACTGCTAAGTGCAATGAGGAATAACAACAGTTTCTGCAATGAACCAAAAGCTTGTCAACTGAAAAAAAAAGGAGGAATTCTGAGACATATTGGTAGGATTGCCAGACTTTATGTATGGGAATGTGTCCCTCAGATCCTCATAGCTCCTTACAGGCTCCATCATTTAGTGGTGTTGCTGGCATTGTTGCTTTGATCCAGAAGCAGAGAGAGATAGGTAGGCAGGCAGGCAGGGAGCAGAGGCCATAAAATCACATAACTCATGTCAAAAACATACAGAAAATGCAAGGAGTAGAAAGGTTTTTATGTGGGACATGGGATTCTTTGTTATATGGAAAATCCAGCAAACCCATCTTAGCCACTCACTGGATGACTGTAAGAACCAGTGCAAAACAGAAGCAAACAATGAAGATTGTGTCACTAGGAATACCTCCTTTCCAGGCTTCAGAGGACTCCTGCAGGTGCTGTTGAGCCAGAAATGGCACAAGTCACAGATCTCGTAAGAACCTTCCTCATATCTGTAGATGTGAGGAATTATGGATCTAGAGCTAGCCTGCCACAATCACTGGCACCCAAAAAGTTATTTATAATAGAAAAGGGAACAAATACTTCTGGCTAATATCCATAGTGGTCTCTCTTCATTCAGAGTGGAAGAATACATTCCTAAATTGTGCCTGAACCATCCAGTTGTGGGTTTCTGAGAACTCCTCCTACAGGAATTTCTGAAGCAATGGGAACACCTTCCTCCCCTACCTTGATTTGCATTGCTGATACTCACCTTTCGGAATTATGGGCAGAAGCTGATAGGAGGCACCTTTCCCTGTGTCCTGGGGCCTGGAAGATTCTCTCCAGCATGAGGTGGCTTCCAGCATAATTTATTCTATGATGTTTGGCCTCCTAAGGTAGGCTACAGCAAGGACAGCTATGTCATTCCTCCTTAGACGCTCTCTTCTCATGATAACCTTTGTCTTGCCTTGGAAATTTTCTTTAGAAAGGTTTTACTTCCAATCTGCTGTGGAGGAAAMAGAAAAGAGGTCAAGAGATATCCCAATTTGCTCTGCAAACAGCAGAGTCTATAAAGGCTGTGTTCCAATGGATTTWCATCCTGTGTCCCTCATGCTCCCATTCAAGTGACCAGTGTGCTGTCTCTTCTTCATATCCACCACTCTACTTCCAAGTGTTCCTCCAGGGCTACAGGAGGAACACTCTTCCCAGCAGGATCTCAAGTTCTTTCTCACCTCCCTTCTCTGAACCCCAGCCTCCCCTGCTCAGTACCTGTAGCTCTGTTAGAAGGCTTCCAGTTACTTTTTTGGCATGCCAAGGTCAGAAGAACTCACTGTTACAGAGAATAAGGGAAATARCAACTCAAAATATTGAAAATTGCTGACTCTCACAAAATTGCTGAGGTACTTGGACTGGCAACAAAAGCTGACTAACCTTCTGCTCGTTTGTACAACAGTACAAAACATTCATGTTGGGTTGAATTTCAACTTACTCAAATTTGCAGATTTTAGAAATATTAGTATTGTGGAAAATAGATGAGTTTTCTGTTTGACCCCCCCCCAAAATATGAAATTTCCATTTTCAGAGCATAGTATTTCAGCAGTGTAAAGTTTTGGGAAATCTCRTAATTATTTTCTTTTGAAAAAGATTCTTCAAAACACTTTAAGTTCTTGGAATCGAACTGTCTGATTCTCACACAAATTCAGACCAATTTTTCCTAACCATGAAGAAAACCTCTCAGACAAGAACAAAAAATGTCTTCTAGAGCATCAAAATCCCCACACTCCTGTATTTACTTTCAATTGCAAAGAAGGGGAGCACTACTCATGGCTATTTTACAGATGGAACTGAAGCTCAAAGGCTAAACTTACCTGCTGCCAGACAAAAGCGAAGTGGAATATGGAAATGACTACAACAGTCCTAATTTCCAAGAGTGTCTTAAACAGTGCACCATTTTTCTTGCAAGGCCCACAGAGTCTGCACTATGCACAGAGMCCCCAAATCAGAGGGTGCTATGCTTTGACCTGAACTTTGTTTTTTGCTCTCTCCTGTTGTTCATAGTCCACACAGAAACAGTGTATATTCCACAGTACTTTCTCAGAAGCTGGAAAATAATTTCCTTTCACTAGCAAACATACTTTTTGGGTTGTGTGGCACAACAGAAAAAGCCAATACAGCTTTTCGTTTACTGCTGCGTCTGCATGTTAGCATGAAGGTCAGTAGGAGTGTACACAGTACAGACAAAATGAATAGTTAATTATTGTTAGACTGCAAGAAGGGAAAACACTTTAATTTGGTTTAGAAAAGAGATGATCATAAGAACTGCTTCTTTTCCTGGACTATTTTTTGTAGGAGAGCCTACATACAATAGAATTCATGATGATAACTGGAGGCTATTTGATGTGCTTGAGTACCAGAGAGAAAGAAATCCTGTCATCATTTGGAATAATCCAGTAAATAAGTACAGTATTCAGCAAGAAAAATCACACTTGTTTTTTCAAAATTCCACGGGATTTTTCTCGCTGAATATTATACTTATTCATTGAGATGATTCCTTCTTGTGCATGTGTATTATCTGGCAATTTGCCAATATGTTTTGCCATATTTACTCTTTCTCAAGTGTTTGTACTTGAGAGTTTCATTGCATCATCAACAATCTGTAATTCTTTAAAACTAAGCTGTGTTTAGACCAGAATGCCAGATYGGCTCTTTATGGAACAAGTTTTTATAATTTCAAAACATCAGCATACAACAGCAGGCCTAAACTTGGTACAACCCAGTTTCTGTTGGGATGTGAAACTACTGTTCAAAACTTTTCTTCTCCAAAGGCTGAAAGTATCTTTGCTGTAAATAAGCAAAATGCATTCATATAAGAGAACAGATATTACTGCTTTAAAAATATTCTAAAAAGGCATTTTAATCAAAACAATCAGAACAACTTGACCACAACTAGCAAATCTAATTCCTCCTCAAATGCAGGCCTAGGCCCTCTCAATTACCAGTAATTACATATAATTGTGCATAACTATAAATACATGTAATGACTTTGTGTGGTTGCGTTGAAAAATAATAGTAGTTGGAGGTTCTGAAAGGAACAAAGAAYTCTTACTTCCAGAGCAAGATAAGATCCTGGAGAGCACAATTCACCACACTGAACTCCACCTGTCACTGGGTAGCTGGAAGCAGAGGCTTATGTCAAGCATCCATGACCAGAACAAAGCATCGTCCCAAAGCCAGCTGCAGGATTGGGACAGCACAAGAGAATCAGGCAAGTCTCCAGGCAACTGGCACATGCCAGAGCAATCAGAAAATTTCAGTGGAAATTCTGGATAATTATTGCAGTACGTTCCTTCTGGACTTGTGGACTTTAGCTTCATCCAGACAGAATACCAGAAATTAGAAAAAGACATTCACTCTCCTAATGCTTTAAAGCCATGATCCATCAGCCCACTTTATTAGGTGGAACATGAGTGGGAAGTGATGCTCATTAAAACAAAKGTGCACTGCTTTTAAATTTACTTCAGTAGTACTGAACTGATATGAACTACTGTAAATTCTGTACAAATTAGCTGTTACAAAATTTACCAAGCTTTTCTGCACCAGAATGAATTAGAGATCATGACCAAYAGACATGTACAGTCCTGTAAATGCTAAATAACTGAGTTCAGGTACTCAAATCTTTTACAGCATTTAAATAATATGAAGGCAAATGGCTCAGCACCTGCCACCAGCAGCCACTGTTCAGAAACCATCTAACATTTTTCTAGGCAAGATCCAGACTCAGCAAATTGCTCAACTTCACAAAGTAAACATATAGCAGAGATATATGCTAACTAACTCCAAACGAAGTAATTTCACATTCTCTGCCATTCACATCATTTATCTTAATGGCTCCACACTACCATGATGTATGGTTTTTAAGCATTTGTGTCACTAAGTAACRGAAGCTAATTATTGAACAATTCCACGTTCTCCTAAAAATCTTTGTTTTTCAGCTTGTCAGTTATAAATGGAGTATCTGCATTTCATCAAYGCTTTATTTTCACTGAGGAGGTATTTTAGATGAAAAAACTGCTGAAATGGTCTGATGCATGAGTATGTTTTGTTCAAGCAAAAAACCAAGGATCCCTCATTTCTGCAGCCTCACTGCAGAAAGGTATAAATGATAAAAACCTCTGGTTTTCAGCTCTATTCTTCATTTCCCAGCAAACACTGAATTAGCTTTATGACAATGTTGCTCTGTTCTGTGTAGTGAAACTTCACACTAAAAGAGTGAAGATGAGTGAAGGTTTAAAAGAGGTATGACCAAGAAATTCTTCACTGYGAGGATGATAAGCCCCTGGAATGTGTAGCCCCAAGAAGCTATGGATGCCCCATCCCTGGAAGTGTTCTAGGCCAAGCTGGATGGGACTCTGAGCAGTCTGGCCTAGTGGAAGGTGTCCAGCAAAGAAGGTGCCGGAAGCTCAYAGCAGCATGATTGGAACTAGATGATCTTCAAGGTGCCTTCCAACCCAAACCAATCTATGATCCCTACTCACTMGAGCTCCAACCATCAAGCAAAATGACCTGAGAACTCAAAGGAATTAAACATGGCCACATTTTCTTTGCTTGCTAAGAAATGCTTAGAGTCACAGTAGAAGACTAAATAAAAACAAATTCAGAGGAGGAAAGGGTGTCTGAATGGGAGAGTACTGACAATGACAATTAGAAATGGAATAGCAAGTAGCAGAACGGCAGTTTGCAAAAGAACACTATAAACATGGAATCTTTCACCTGATGTCCCAATAAAATTGTGTGATGTCCAAAAAAAAAAAATGACAAACATCTGCTAACATTAGGAACAATGCTCTGGGACCATACATTCTTCAACACATACCGGATGCTGCAGTGGTCTTTAAAATGCTGTGTGTCACAATGCTACCTACTTAGCAACAATAATTTTCACCAAGTTGAGTCTGTTTTGCCTGCAAAAGTAATCAGTAAGCAATCTCCCTGTGTTTATCCAGACCCAGAAACTTTGTCGTTCTACTAACTCTCCCAGTCCTGTGGAGGAGCAAGAGTAAGAATGGCCAGGGGGACACCTGGCGGGTGGCCAAGGTACCTTCCACACACACTTGCAAAACAATGAACAAAAGTACACACCGGTTTAAAAATTTTAATGTACAAATTTACACTCACCATGTTGCAACTTTCAAACTAGGGAGGAAAGTGCAGCAGCCTGCATGATCTATTCTRTTCATAATTTATTCTGCAAGTGTCTACAGATTAGAAGAAAATATTTTTTCTTTCTCAAGGAAATAAATATTTCATTTCTATCCTCAAGAATCATTCAGCTCTTTAACAGTCTGTGAGCTATGTACCAGCATTCTGTCTCAAGACCAGCATGTTTTTCGCTCTTGGGCAGCCTGTGTTGCTTCTCCTGTGCCCACGCAGCATATTCAGAATTCTTCTCTAGAGACATCCAAAAACACTTCAGTGCAAGAAGGAACAGCCGAAGATGTCCATCTTCAGCTTTGCAATACATCCAGATGCCAACATTACTTTCTTCCAAATGGATCCGACCACACTTTTAACCCTACAAATCAAATATAAAAATAYCAGCAGTTGATAATTAGAGTATTGGAGAAAAAATTAAAACAGATCTGCTACTCCAGACTTTTGTACTAAACAATGAAAGAAGYCAATGMTTTCTGCATTGAACTCACAACTCTRCTTAAACTTGCAAAATATAKAGAAAGACAATCTCATCTTGATCTTAAGCCTCAGATAATGGAAAAATCTATCATAGTTATAGGTAAGGTGTTCTAATATTGTTGGATCAATCATTTAGCATTGCACCCTGCACTTAAATTGGTCTAGATTTCATTTTCAACTACTGGATCTCAAAACATATCATCAGCTAAATTCAAATGAAAAAGTTATACTGAAAACTGGTCATCAAGTACCTGCATTTTGAATAAATGAGCCAGTCCAGACCTCTTGAACGTTTAGCAAAAAGACAGRTTTACCAGACTTCTATTCCACAATACCCTTTCTACTCCTCTTCATCATTTCATCACTTCCCTGAAAAGCAAGTCCTTCACTAATCATTTAACTGATACATGTAATAAGGATGGCTTTAATCCTATTTGATTTTCCCCTGCTACCAAAATTAGGCTTTTTCAGGAACAGAAATACATTCAGATATTAGCTGTTTCATCAAGACAAGCACTCTTACATCTTTAATTGAGAAGTGCCAACCTTGCATAATCAATAGCCATTCCATTTACTATTATGAAGCAATGAACTATCAAGGATAGTTTGCCATACTTGAGTTTTATTTCCCTCATATGCTTTTCTAAGCCTTCCACTGGCAACASCAAGGATCAAAAAACTATTATGACTGCATTCCAAATTTTCCTTTCTGTGTAGTGGATTTCTGCATGGCACATCCACCATGAGGCCAGAAGGCACTGCTGGAGTGCTGATGAACTGTTTCAGCAGAGTTTTGTATTCCACAAAACTAGGGTGCAATATTGTTCTTTACAGCCTACCCATGGTTCTTGTTTGTTCTGAGCTGGTTCAGAAGTGGAAACTAGCATCTATTTAAGAAAGTGTGAAATCAACAGAAGCTCTGCAACTTACTTGGCCAGTTAAGTCAATTTAAGATGAGTTTCATTAAAACCATAAATTTTCAGTGAAGAATTAGCCTGAAAAAATAATTTCATGGCAAGTTTGTTAAATATGTTTTCTCTGAATGTATTCTTCATTACATTATTTAAATCCATATAAATATTTAGGCATTACTTCAAGAGGGTCTTTAAACCATCAACACAAACACATGAATCAAGTGTACCTGCAGGCTGAATATTCTCTTGAACAACACCAGCTCGGTTTATTGACTGTTCTTTCCCTGGAAAACAGAACAGAAATGACATTATTAAAATCAGAAAATACCATATATCTTGATTGCATCCAATAAAATAATCTTGAAAATTTTATTAATTATAGATACTACACAGTAAAATTCTGTTGAGTATCCCCCTACAAAATGCAAAGTAGTATTTCTACCTCACTGAGAAACTAACAGCTAGTCTATGTTGAGGGGCTACAAAAAATAAGATAATCATTTTAAAACAATGCCTACTGTTTAACAATAGATGCKAAAACACTTGCCATGATCCCAACACTTAAGGAATGACTAGTACTTGTACAAGCTATTATTCATATGACCAACATAAAACCAGTCAAAAGACTTTTTTGGGGCAATTCCCATTTTCAGGCCCTGAAAGATACTGCAAATAGATTTCATGACAGCACCTACAAAATTACCGCTTGTAAACTTTGTCAAATTCAATATCTGAGAGATATTTTTTTCATGCATTGGGCCGTTCTCAGGCTTTTCTTTTTTATTTGAAAGACTCAACCATTTCCAAGAAGAGAARTGGAGAAAACTATACTATTTGCCCTTACTAAATGCCCCTCCTTTTTTTTTGCTTCCAGTTAAGCACCTCACCACCACAGTGGTACTTTGAAGCAGGAAGTCAAAGCTCAGRTGGATTAACCTTTTGCTCACACCACTGAACTTCTGAAGGCTTCAGAAAATTGCATGGTGCACATGCTCAGGGGAAGCTCAGAACTAAGCTCACCTTAAAACTGAAATTCTGCAGGATCCTATCCCACTGAGAATGCACTGGCACTACATGTTATCAGACTGTCTAGGTACAAGCCCAATGCTACTGGAGACTAGCAGGACTATCACAGTAATTGACTGTCCTTGCAAGGGGGCAGGTACTAGAGGCAGATCCAGCTTCTCCAGTTGTGTTCACTGAGCATGGTACTTCCATTTCATCCTTTTCAGCACACAAAATCTCAGGGAACTGTCTAATTTCTTCCTAGAAATCTTCAGCTGTCTTGGCAGATTAACCACATMTATCTTGCTATATCAGCTTGCTAAGTTTCATAAAAATTAAAGTAAGGGGGCAAGGCTAGCTGCACCAGAACTTTTCCCTTGTTTCCTTTGTCAGTATTTCACAGAAGTGGAGAAGCAGTGGATGCTCTGGATGCTCCCCCTACGGAGTGCCCACATGGAGCTGCTGAGGCTTTGCACCTGGAGCTACAGGTGCCTTCAAAGGTTCCCTGGACAACCAGCCGGGGGCTTTTGCAGGTTTTCCTGGCAAGTGTTTTTAGCAGAAATGTGGGGTTTTTCTCAGGAGTCAGTTTCAGAGACTCTTCAGACTGAGACCAGCTCTAGCAAATCATCATATCTGGTAAAAAAAACTATTACCAAGTTTTAAGTGAGATTCTCAACTGCAGCTGGAAAATAAAACTCAAACAGCTCATAAAATCATTGGATAACCTGGGTTGGAAGGAACMTTTAAAAATCATCTAGTCCACCTCTCCTGCACTGAGCATCTTGACCTAGATCAGGTTGCTCAGAGACCAGTCCAACCTGACCTTTAATGTTTCCAGAGATGGGACACCCSCCACCCCTCTGGGCAACCTGTTTTAGTGGCTCAGCACCATCATAATAGAAAAGATATTCCTTCTATCGACTCTGAATTCACCCTGTTTTAGTTTAAAACCACTGCCCCTAGTCCTATATTGTCCTAGAAGGGCAACAGGCCCTTCTAAGGTCTGTCCCAGCTTTCTTACAAGCTCTTTCCTACAAGAGTTTCTCGAAGCCTTCTTTTCTCCAAGCTGAAGGACCCCAACTCTCTCAGACCTTATTTACAGGAAAGATGTTCCATCTCTCTCATCTCAATTTCTTCAACTGCATCTCAATCCTCTAGAGAACAGGTGAAGCAAGYTCTTAATCACGTGCTGGCCAATAACTTGGGTACCGCGACTTGTGTTATTTCGGTTTTTAGGTATCTCCTAGGCGAGCAGAAAGCCCCTCGGGGGTTATTCACTGAGCGGCAGCCCCAGCATTTCCCCACGCCCGAGCACAGACGGCGCCACAGACAGCCGGGCCCAGCCATGTCCCCCCGGCAGGAACTCACTGTACTCCTCCGGCAGCAGCAGCGGCCGGAAGTAAATGGGRTAAAATGCGGCTCCCACCACGGCCACGAAGGCACCGAAGATGCCGAGGGTGCGGGACAGTCCCGCCATGGCCCCGGCGGATGTGCGGGAGAGGAGAGGCCCGGCAGGAGCGGCCCGGCCCGGCCCGGCAGGAGCGGCGCCCCCGCGCGGCCGGCGGGCGCAGTGCGGGCACGGGGCCGGTGCCGCCGCGCTGTCAGCCCGGCACGCAGCCCGAGGTGATGCGCCCCAGTGCCGCCGCCCCGCCCTAAAGCACCTCGCCCGACAGCGGGAGTGGCAGCTGTCCCGGGCCGGGACTGCGCTGGCAGCACAGCGCCGAGACGGGAGGCGCCTCGGAGCCGCCAGGAGAGCGGGCGGGCGCGGCCCTGCGCAGGGGTCCCTCCCGGGAGCGCTACTCCCGCGACGCCGCCCGCGCCTGCAGTACGGAGCTGCGACAAGGCTCCAAGGAGCCGCGCAGCACGGCCGGAGCTCCGAGGCTCCTGGCCCAGCCCGTCCGCACCTGCGGCGGCGGAGCGGGGCCCTGCCCGACCCTGCCCTGCCCTGCCCTGCCCTGCCCGGGCGGTGGCCCCTCCTCCAGGAAGCCGGATCTGCCGCATCCTTGTCGCCGGGCCGGTCGCGGAGTCCCGGCCGCGCTGGGCACCGACGCGGCAGCAACATGCGGCTGCCGGCCGAGCTCCACCGGCCCCCTCCGCTGCTCCTCGTCCTCCTCACGGTGAGTGCCACCGGCCCCGGCCCAGCCCCGGCCCAGCCCCGGCCGTCCCGGCCGGGCCCGTTCGGTGCGGCGCCGCGGGCTGTGCGGGCAGGGCGGAGGGAGCCGGAGCCGGTGTCCAGCGGTGTCCGGCGGTGCCCGGGTGCTCGGGGCCGGGGCCGCCTCTCGGAGCCAGCCCCCGGCTGTCCGGCCTGGCCCCGCGTCACCTCCCAGCYCCCAGGGTCACGCTGCCTCATGGAGCTGAGGGGCGGCGACTCGTCACATCCAAATGTTAAGCTTTCTGCCCTGGGTTACGATAAATTTCTGGGGTGGAAGAAAGGGGAGGCCTTTGACATCTGCTTACAGATGCACGACTGAGCATAGTGTTGCACTGGCTTACGGAAACAACTGCGTTTTAGGGGTGTTTGTTAAACTACTTTTTCATCTTTTATGCTGCTAAACATGAGCACTGTTTAAAGCCTTTGTATGCCTATACCATGTTGGTGCTGATGGAGAGCAGCAGATCAACACCCCTTTTTTCATGTCTTCTTTTCTCACATCGTAAATTTTGCATGACGTGTTGGGCATTCACAGATGAAGGACTGCGGTTTCTTCAGGTTTTGTGCAAACAGGTGCAGGTTTCATAGGGTTGTGTGGAATTTCTGCAGGGCTGAACTCGTGCAGGGTCCTGTTGAGATCCTGAGCAAGTGAAGACRTACTTTCTCAGTCATTTCTGTATTATTACACTACTGAAAATGTTACGTTTTCTAACACTTGCTGTGTTTGCCTCCCACACTGGTTTTTATCCCAAGATCTGATGGGATGACTTGGGCTAATTAATTCAGATTCAAGAGGGTTTAAGAAAAGAAAARAAGTTTTACAGCTTTAGTGGCTAAGTTGTCCTTCACAACAAAGCCTCTGCTGTGCTGGGAAACTTATATTTAAGTCTCATAATGTGTAACCAATGTGTAATTCTTTCATCCTTGCTCTGTGTCAGAGGTGATGCACATTTAACTCTGCCTTGTCTGATAAAACAGGAAGGGAAGTCCTCACCAAATAGGAACATGTAGGTGATACATTCTCTATGCACCAAGAGAGGCAGCCAAGTGGTAACAGACTCAACCATGATCTGGAAATTTATGGTCTGCAGTCTCTGCCAGGCCACCATCGCTGTGGGGTTGCTCAGGGTTCTTTGCTCCATGCAGTTTACTGGATGAGTCTCCTGAAGGGTTTGTTAGGTGGACTGTAACAGCAGACTCAAATATACTTAATGCATTTTGGCAGCACACGCCTCAAGTAACTCGCAGGGACCAAAGTAAAATCTCCTGAGTACCACTGTGGGAGCCATTTAGCAGATCAGGCACTATGGAATGGCACTAGATCAGCAGAGCTGAAGCTCAACTTTTGCATCAGCAGTTGTGGTGCATTGTGCTTAAGTGCTCTAGGAACATCATGTAAATTGTTCTACAAAGAATTGGTTTTGGGTTTCAGAGCTTACTGCTTTGGGATCCCCACCACAAAATTTCTGCTATTCACTGGAAATCAGATGAACGTATTCATGCACTGCTGCATCTTCCTTAATGAACTGTGTGAGACCCAAGCTGTCTTTGCTGGAGGCTAGTTCCCATCTCTCCATGTTGGATAACCACTGAGAAAATTGAGAGCTGGCTGTGTGTGTTTTGACAGTAAGTGCGTGCATGTGGTAAGCAGTGGTAACACAATGCTTCGTAGTATCCACATGGTAGACTTCTACATTTTGTGATAACCACATGGCATTGTGTTCATAGTATATTACTGTCTTCCTCATGACACAGCCCCCATGTCACACAGATTATGCTGCTTACAAGTACTCTTTATTGTAAGATCAAGAAACAGGAATGATAACTAACCAACAAGAGGCTTAGGATAATTTGTTGCTGCTGCTATGGGCTTTTAATGCTTTTGGAAGTATTTAAACTGAGAAGAATTACGTTGAAAATGTAAAAGAAAGTCAAGCTCTAAAAGATGCTCAAATTAGTATTAAAATTAAGGTTTCTCTCATTGACTTTTATCTCAGTATTTGTGTATGTGTGTTACCCCATCACATGGTAGACACCATACCATGTATTCCAGTGGGCACCAGCCTCCTAAAGTTATTCTGTTTTTAGCCCCTTCGGTTTGCATAGTTTGTAAAATATCCCAAAATCACAGAATATTCTGAGTTGGAAGGTACCCACAATGATCATTGAGTCCAACGCTTAAGTGAACGGTCCATAACAGCATCAAATCCACAACCTTGGCATTATTAGCACCATGCTCTAACCAATRCCCATTTTGTAGACTGGGAAGGAAATAAGGCAGAGAGGAAKGCTTTCACCCTGATGAGGTTGCCTGTTCTAGACAGCCTCAATACTGAGTTCCATAGTGTTTTGTGGGTTGCATTTTGATAGCATTTCATTTGTCCAGTGTATATCAGTGCTTACATGTGTTTATCAGTGTTCAGTATCACTGCACATCTCRCTTGCAGTGTCTTGTTGGATTCAAGAAGATAAAGAGCATTTGGTTGCACTTAAGGAAAGTGGTTTAAGTGACCAGTTCAGAAAGACCTAGGAGCACTAAATAAATCTAGTGATCTAGAGYTTCCCATCTGCTAGCAATGATATCTAGCTTTCTCAGCCAAAAGTTCCCTCATTCAGTCTTCCAGTGTCTGCTCTAAATCAGTTAAGGTCTTGAGGTACATAGACCTCTCTATACATAGGTGTGTTCCATTAACAACTCTTGAGCTCTTTTGTACCTCTAAGGAGGGAGGGAACTGGGGGAAGAACAGTTAAATCCAAAAAAAACAGTTAAATCCAAAACAGTTAAATCACACAGTTAAATCCAAAATCCYCATCTGTAGGAACAAAGAAGTACAGGACTTATTTCTGACTTTTCTTAATATTTGCACCTTCACAGGTCTTGCAGCCTTGATGTTTTTTCAGTGTAGCTCTCAAGGAATGTCAGCATATTCTTAAGAAATAAAAAGCAAAATAGTTTATCATTAGGGAYACTTACTGATCTTCCTATTGGATTGTGGGCAAGGTCTAGTCCTCCAGCTGCACAACACATAATTTCTATGATTAGGAATGTACTAATAACTAGGCCAAACTATTTAAATTTTTTGAAAATCACAGTGAAAAAGTCATCAATCCCAGATAGGTATCCAAGATCAATTTTATTTTCATTTGTTTAAGCTTAGCAAAATTAAAAGTTACCCAACACAGATCTCATTTTGAGCAATCTTAATGACCATCTTCCCTGGTAATTCTAAATTGTAGATATTTTAGACAGACCAGGGGATCTGGCAGAACTGCTGTGCTGGTGGCTGGCTCTCAGAGCTGAGTAATCTCCACTATCCTTGGCAGTGCATCAAGCTGGATGTTGACTGCAGGGCAGAAAGAAAAGAAGCTGTTTGAAGCCTTAGAGACAAGAACTTCAGCATAGAGGATAATCCTGTTGGATATCCAGGCACTCACTATCAAAGTTTATATAGCATACATAGCTGTGGAGACCAAGAACTGAGTAAATGCAGCCTGCTGGTCTTGCTGCTCAGTTTCCCAAGCCCATCTTCAGGACAGGAACATGTCAAAAGTGAAACACTTCATGAATATTAATTCATTCTCACGAAACCTTTGTTGTTATTGCGTCCTTCAAGTACCTGCATGACAGGTAACAAAATTATCTAACTTTTTAAGAAGATGCAGAAACATCAGGCTGTGACAATCCTAGCAAACAACAGTATGATGAATATATGCCAGTACATTTTCATGTACACTCTTAGGCCTGGTCCTAGGAGCCTGTGTAAATAGCATGACGTGTAAGTCGCTATCTTAGACCGGATTCCACTTGCGTAAGGGCTGCAGGATACACCCTGTAAATACAATCTGTTTGTAGAAGCATGTGTAACTTTGAGAACTTGATTTAGGGAAGTCGTTGCCATTAAAATCTTGGTGGCGGCTCTCCAGTAATCCATGTCTACTTGTGTAAAAGAAACTTCATATTTTGAAGGCAAATTATGGTATATAAATGTACTTGTGCGGTGTTCTSTTATTACCRTGAGTRTATAAGTAATCACGTAAACTTAGATTCTCCAGTTAACATGTTTGTTAATGTTAACCATGTCTGTTAACCATGTTTTGGTTTTTTTTTCCAGAACTTTGTGCTGTCCTTTGGAAAGGAGACATTACAGACAACGGCAGTTACTCCACAGTTTCAGAAAAATATGGATTATGTGGACTTCATCCATTTAAACATTTTAGAAAAGAAAGTTCTTAACAATTCTGAGGTCTCAGTTCAATATTTATGTTCTAAGCCTTGTATTGTCAATTTGGAAGCAGTAGCTTCCTCCGAGTTTAGGACTGGTGTACCAGTGTATAGAAGGAGATGGAAAGATGAGAAGAACCTTTATGTTAGCAGAACTCGACAAGTACACTTGAAATTTCCAAGCATCATGGTTTACAGAGATGATTATATCATCAGAAACTCAATAATAGTGCACAGTGTGATATTGTACGCATGGATTAGTCACAAATCAGCTAGCAACTATGATGATGAGCAGAGTGAAGACTACCAAGCTGCAGTTGCCAAGAATTACACATTTTTAGAAGCAGTTCCACCTTTTGAACGGCCATATAAGGACCACAAAGTTTGTYTGCAGTGGGGTGCCAACTATTTGTGGATGCTTCAGGCAAATAGGATACCTCAGTGTCCTCATGAAAGTGGTAGGTGCAATGTCACTTTTTTCCCCCTAGAAAACTAATGGGACACAAATAACCTYTTTAGTAAGCTGGTAAAAATGCCGGCTGGTAGTAAATAGTAAATGTTACATTCAGTGGTTTACTTGGAAAACATCGTTGAGCATGTAATCTTCAAAACTGTGAGGTTAGAGTTGCAAGTTGCTGAAGCCATCCTGTTCTTCAGTCTGTTTTCTAAGTGTATTCAAACAAGTTCAGTCAAAACACATAAATGTGAGTGGAAATCATTCCTTTACCTTCAGAGAGAGTTGTTCAGTCCCTTACTGCATYATTTCAGAGTCAGTTCTGTAGTCCATGCACACATAATTCTCAAACAAGTTATCTTCTTCTGCTTAAGATGATGGCCTCACACTCAGAAATTTATTTTAAAGTTTTTGTAGTTAACTAAACTTTATAGCATCTCATTTTTTTTTTCCTAGAACCATTATGAAGAAGCATTTTAGGGAAAAAAACAGTTTTAAATAAAAAATGGTGTCTTGCCAACAGTATAAATTASTGAAACAACTTTGCTTTCTAGATTTTCTGAGTTCTGACTTGTTTCTACCTGTCTCTAGTTTTATACCTGCTTACAATTTCTTTTGCCCTCAATTCATACTCAACATAGAACCTAAAATGAAAAAGCCCATTTGTTTCTAAATGGTTCTCTTCTGGAAAATCCCATAATGGTATTTATGTCATTTATTCTCATTATGTTGGCRTGTAAATGCTCTGAAGAAGAACAAGGAACATCTTGCTTCCTTTAGGGGCTTTCTAAAATACTTGTTGGAGACAGCATGTGATACCTGACAACGCTGTGAAACATCTGTATTATCTATTTCTGTTACACATTAAATCAGTGTAATAGACAGTAGGAGAAAACAGTATTTTATTTAGTTTTGTTTCTTAAAATAAGTTAGTAACAAATTGCWTGGGGTTTGGTTTATTTTGTTTTTTCCTAGGTGTTTTTTTGTTTGGTTTTTGAGCTTCTCTAGGCAAGCTAATGATGTATCATGGCCTTGAAGATTTTTCTCCTGTTTCTTAGGAAGGGCAGCTTTATCAGTGTTATGACAGGATTATCCATATCAGTTAAGAACAGAATTGGTATCTATGCATACATATAATGTAGAGAGGTACAAATGAAGAGCAAATCCAAGAGATGTGGAGTAAGGTCAGTTAGGCATAACCAAAGATAGRATGAGATTTAAGTAAATAACATAAATTAAGACTTCTTTTTTACTAACTGGTTATTTAAGTATCTCAGATTTAAATAAGTTTGTTCTTTCTCTGCTTCTAATTCCATCTGGAAGTGGGCTCAATTTCATTTTTCATGAGTTATTTGATCCAATACCAAATAAGAGCAACTGAACTTGTGTTTAAGAACCTGTTGAGGGTTTGTGTTAATTTTTAATCTGTTGTGTGATCTAAATGTTTGACTGTAGGAGTATGAGCTAATTAATTATTATCAATGCTTTCTGTCTGTCAGATTAAGAAAGATTGTATTTTGCAGATGGTGTCCAGATTCTTGAATTTATATATGCTTCCAGTGGAGAAAAAACAGGAATTGTGAAGAAATTTGAACAATTTGAAAACAGAGAACTTGAGACAGTCAGACAACATCAGATTGACTATCCCATGTAAGTATAGGCAAAAAACTCAACAGGGCTGTACTTGRTTATTGAAGGCTATAGAACATACTTAAACTCCTGGGCGACACCACAAATTAAAGGAATACTGGCTGCTAACTTGMGAAAAGATGCAAAAGGAACCTAGGTAGCACTTTCTTCTGATTTCAGTTTTGGACAGGCTTAAGCTGAATCTCAGATACTTACAGTATGTGTTAGTGCAATGCTGTGTAAGAGATGTCATTAGTAGGTGTAACTGAATGGCTTAGGTACAGTTAGGAGGGGGAGTTAACTGTTACCTGCTGTCATGATCAGTCTGCTGTCTCATGACTAACTAGCCTGGGGTTTTCTGCATTACAAACAGATCTGCATTTATAACATTGCAGACCAAGAGCAGAGTAGGGTTTCTTGCATGGGCGAGCAGCRTGGAGCAGCTTTATCCTTATAATTCACACTGATTTATTTTACAGCTGACATGCCCTTAGTGATAGAATCCTCTGCCTAGATRAGTCTTCCAGCTTGAGCTCACTCAGTTTCTTTCTACCATTGCTGTGTAAACTCTCCTATTTAGAGAGAAGTACAGCTCCTTAGCCCCTGCACACTGTTCAGTTACAAAGGAATCACTCTCCTAAGGTCATCTTGCTCTGCTATTACCCCCTTCTCAAAACTGTCACAACTCTTCAGTCATATTTTGCAACTTTACAGGAAAAGAGATATATAAATATACCTCCCTTCCACCAGATGCTCTTACCCTGGCAACATTATTAGAGAAGTAGGAAATGATTGCAGGAACTGGAACTTGACTGGTGGTTTGCATTTGGCCTGTGGTCGTGAGAGGAGTGCCAAAGAAGACTTTCCAGAGAGCACAGGTTGCATGCAAATTACTAACTCTCTAAACCATAACTGAAGCCATAAGTGCAGAGCAATTTTTAGATCCTGGTCTCTTCAGGGTGGGTGACAGATGCTACCTTTGCTCACCAGCACAGTTGCATTCTGCTTCTGGCACTGAGACACTCCAGCTCTAGTTTAGAGTATGTGGCTTGAATTTATGCAGATTTTTACCTGCTCCACATAGTTCTTGACTTCAGATGATGTCTTCAGGGTGTGTCGTGGTCGTACAACCTGGGGTAGTTCTGTTAGAGAAAGAAAGAGTTTTTCTTCATTTCTGTGTGTATGAGAAGTGGTTCCCCACTGCACAGAAAGTCAACAGAAGCAGATGGATCTAACTGAGGTACTTGTTTAGTTTGAGTCAGGGATCTGTGAAGAAAAAGAGCCAGAGATGCATAACTTGTTTGAGGTGGCTACCAGTAGAGATCCTGCAGCAAGGGCAGGCTGGGACTGTAAGGGACTACTCAGTTTGGCATTTTGCAGGAGAGGGGATATGAGTCAGCATCGTCCCAAATTCTGTCCCAAGAAATGTGTCCAGAACCGATACAGTCTCAGACTGTCAATGAAGAATTAAATGAAGACTGCAGAATTTGGGTGTGCTGTATTGGCAGAGATGAAGGATGAAAAGAGCAATATATAAGCACAAGCACATGAGCAGTGTTTCTGGAAGCACACTGTTTGCCTGTAGGTCCTAACAATTAATATATAAGTGATTGTGATTTGCAAGCCTTTCTGCCTCACCCGTGTACCATCTCTGAAGGAAATGGTGTTATCAGCTGTTTAAGGTGTAGTTTCCATTAGCGAAAACTTAATCATCCTTACATTTTTTTAAAGGGTGTTAGGCTTTCAGACCCACGTTGGTTTAGTTTAGGAAAAGATACAAGGTAGTCATGTTAAGCAAGTTCTTGAGAGAGAAGCTGACCCATTTCTAAAATATTATAAACAAATATAAATATATACATTATATAGAAATATATACAAATATATAAACAAATATATATAAATATTATAATATTAAAATATTATAAACAAATATTGACCATTTTTATTGATAACAGTAATACAAGAACTGAATATCTCATTCTAAAAAGTCACTAAGAAAAGTGAATTATTTCATYGGGTATGATAATAATTATAGTGCTTTGCTGAATTGTACATTAGAGGTACGATTTTCAAAGTTGTTCAGCATTGACCTAACTGCTGTTACAATATTAGAGAAATAAGTGATCAAATTTCTGTTAAGAGCATGGAAGCAGATTTAGTCTGGCACAGAGGAACTCCTTAAAATTAGATATTGTGGTATAAGTTCTGATTTTAGTGCCTCAACCAGCTTTGAACAGAAATTTCTAAGTACACTATGTTGTTGTGTCTTTGGTTTTTTATTTTGCACTGCTCCATAGTTTGCAGAGGCTCCACCTTTATTTATCCTGTGATATCTCTTTCATACCTACCTGTACTGTTCAGGGTTTGGATTCATTTTTAACTGCTTCTCCTCAGCACATTTTTGGAGTTTACTTTTAGTATAGAAGACCCAGCTTATAGTTTTTACTGCCTTCGGCAATCAAGATAACAAGACCATGCATCTGGGGATTTKGTACTGTAGTCTGTATGTGGTGGTTGGCTCCCATTTGTCTTGGTTGTGTTTTCAATTCCTTGGTGATATGGGATCTGGAAGTAGCTCTGACCCAGCATTCTGGAATTGATTCAGATAATGCTTCCTTACTTACTTCTCCTGTTATTAACCCAAAAGTCTGTGGTTAGAGATCAAAGATCCAAGAATCTTAAGTGTGACTGTTCTGAGCATTTTCACTACAGAAGATGTGTTCTGTTCTGAAGATAATGTGTGTAACAGGTTTGCTAAATTAAAGTGGAATACATTCTTTTCAAAATATATAGAGAGATTTCTCATCAGGAGTGGATTTTTTGTTTGTTTTTGCCCATGCAGGTTCACCGTTTCAATCTGGCTATATCTGCTCCATCACTGTGAAARGGATCTGTGTGGTATACTCTATTTTATTGATTCAAAAGAGATGTATGGTACTCCCGCTGTATTTCTAAATGAGGAAGGTAAGGGATGTTATTAATGGCTTTCAGAAGAGGTCTAATACAGTTTTTATAGATCTGTGCCTAGGAATAACATTTATGAAAATACATTTTCAGACCTATTCTGTGCAATTGATCCCTTGCAAAATACTTATTTTTTCCTATAGTGTCTCAGTAGGAAAGGAGCTACTAAATTAACAGGGAAAAACTGAGAAATAGCTGCATAGCATGTAGTCTTGGCCAGCTTCAGGAAATGTCTTCTTTATTAGGATAATAGCCTGAATTCTACAGGCTGGGAACATACACTGGGTTTAAACAGTCTTACCTCGATGAACAAGCTTTGTTATTATTATTGAAGTATTATTTTAAATTTATCGTAATTCCTGTATACATACAACATGAAAATTTTTGATAATTTGAAGTARGCTCAGAGGAAGCCCAAATCATTCAAGGTCTTGCCTACGTTGTAATGTTCAAGAATCAGTCTGTTTCCCTGATCCTGAGGAAAGTTAAGAGGTAGTAAGRTCTTAATCTTCCAAGGTTTGCAGTAGGGGTCTGTTCTCACCTGAAGAYAGCTGGGAGCTGGCTGGCAAACTCACAGAGGAAATAAACATGCAGAGTTTTAAAAGTGCACACCTGGCTTTCTTGTAATACATTTTTTCCTCCTTCTTTGCAAGTTTGACAACTGACATCTTCCTCTCTGTTATTTTTGCAATTTTCATTTTCTCTGCCTGTTAGCCAATTTCAATGATCTATCCATTATAAACTGGATGTTTTTCTTTGAAGAACAAAAAAAAAGGAAGTTATCAGCTTGATATGAGATTTGCTTGGAGAGGCTTTAGGGCCGGTTTTATTTTCAGTGTTAGACTAGATTATCATAACAGCCTGTTCTGGTCTTAAGAGCTCAGACCATGAGTGCAGCTTCTGCAGGTCCAAAAAGTGTAGGGTAGAGTCATCTGGTACTTGATCATTGCTGTCACATGCCACCAGTTGAGTGCCAAGTGGATGCCATTTGTGTACTGTTCCCTTCTGCTGTTTACCAAAAGTCACAACTGCTTTCCGATGTTTGAGGTCAACTGTGGCAGCCTCCCTGTTTGCCTTAAGTTTAGTCTGTTTAACCCTCAGGCAGTGGGTTTTCAGCCTGTGGTTTCATGTGGAAGCCTGAGCATCAGCATCTGAGCTGTGTGACTGATATGTGGAGCACTGTCTCTGGGACTCTGTGAGAGCTGATGTGTGGCTTAGTGAGTGCCCAGATTTCTGTTGGTGATGAAGAGAATGAAGAGGACAGAATCACTGTGAAAATACATTAGTAAACTCATCCTTGCTGTCAGTGTTTCTGTGGTGTTTACTCCCTTTTTCTTCCTTTCTTGCTGTCAGGTTATGTGCATATTCAGATGCATCTCATGAGAGGGGATGACCTTGCAGTGAAAACTAGCTTCAGCCTTCCTCTGAAGCAGTGGTTTCGACTGGATCTGTCCTTTAAGGGTGGACAGGTATGCTGGCTACTGAATTAAAGATCATGGCTGAYATTTGTATAATTTGATTATGCCTCTGACAAGCTCCTTAATAGCTAAGGCTGAGAGAAATACTGTAAATTGCACATGCTAACATAGCAAAAGAATGAAAAATCTAAAAGTAGAAGTTTTGAGGGGATGTTCAGACTGTTTGTATTTGGGAAACCAACTTTGATTGATTGAGTTGGATTGTGTGCACCCTCAGCAAATTTTCTGATGACATCAAACTGTGTGGTGTAGTCAAGATGCTGAAGGGAAGGGATGTCATCCATATGGACTTGGACAAGCTTGAGAGGTGGGCCCGTGTGAACATTGTGATGTTTAACAAGTCCAGGGTCAGGGGAATCCCAAGCACAAATACGGGGCAGAGAGTAGTGAGAACACCCTGGSGTGAAGGACTTCAGGCTGCAGATCAATAAGAATCATTGAATCATTAAAGCTGGAAAAGACCTCAAAGATTATTGAGTCCAACCTTTGACCAAACACCACCATATCAACTAAAACCATAGCACTGAGTGCCACAACCAGCTGTTTCTTGAACACTTCCTGGGATGGTGGCTCCACCCCTTCCATGGGCAGCTTGTTCCAGTGCTTGACAACCCGTTCAGTCATGAAATATTTCCTAACATCCCATATAAACTCCCATGGAGCAACTTGACACTGTAATAATTGTACCCTGTAACATTTACTTTATTATAGTTAATATTTTGTGCTCTTTTAGATAGAAGTAAGCAGTGTTGGGAAGAATTTGAAAAGACACCATCATCAATCTTTTACGTAAGCAGCATTTTCCCCTTTGTATATGTGTGTATGTGTTCAGATACAGAGAATGGGAGAAAGAGAGCACAAGTTTGTAACTGGGATTCTGATTAATTTTCAAAATGTCTATGGTCTTTTTCCACACTAAGTTTTCTAAACCAGTTTGCTTTACTCTGCTTACATTAAGCACAAGCTGAATATTAATGCCATGAGTTAACACGGGGACTGATCTAGTACTAGAGTCTGATAACCCTCACTAAAAACTGATTGGCAGGTCGRTGACATTAGGATCAGTCCTCAAATGAACTTTTGACCTTACTGAAATCTACTTTTACTGTTGCTGTGACAGCTAGTATTTCACCAAGGAAATTACCTGCTTTGCTTAGTTAGAGAGCAAAATTGCTACCAAAGTATTCTTGTTCTGTCCTTTATTCTAAACAACTGAGTAGTTTTTTAAAAATGGATCTTCGGTTGTTCTCTTTCACTGTAATTTAAGATGAACTCTTTCTTGTGCAAATAATTAAAAAATGCCACTGTTAATAAGAGAACTGTGTAACAGTGAACCACATAGCAGACTTCAGGGTTGTTCCTTCTCTGCTATGCTTTAAAAAACAGAAATAGGTAAGTCACAGGTAATAATTCTAGGAGACAGATAACTTATTTTCATATGCTGATTTTAGAAAAGTGAAATGGAAAGGTGGAACTGAAATAGTTGWGGTTGAGTAATGATGCATAAAATGTCAGAATACTTACAGGTCAGAAAAATAAAGCACCCTGCTGGTTTAATGTTTGTAGACAAGGGCTTTGTTAAATTTAGTCCAAAAATTATCACACTAAATTGCAGAATAGATTTTGAGGATAAACAAATGAGTAAAAAAAAATATTCTGGCAACAAGCTTAAGACTATCAGTTGCAGAAATTCTGAGATACTAATTTCTCCTTTTTCTTTCACAGTACCTCTAGATAGTCAGCTTACTTCTCTTTCGTGTTCTCAAGTTTTAGGGAAGATTTCTATTATGATGACACTGCTGGATACTTTGTTCTTGGAGGCAGTGGGTATGTAAATGGTATTGAAGCATTCTTTGGGCCTGTGAAATACTATCGTCTCAATGTGTTGGAAACAGAACAGGTAAGCACAAGCACTACTTGGAAATGTTTGAATATTAGCCAATTGTGGCTCTATTTTATTTTTTTCAGCTGGAGTTCTCATCAAGTGATAAACTAGCTATGATGCACAATAGTATCTGGGAACATATGTCATGTGATAATTTTCTGTTGAAATCTAGCAATATTAGTTACCATTTCAAGTGCTAAAAGATAATACTTTGGGAAGTGACTGTGTAAAAACAGTGTAAATCTATTTTAATAAGGATAAATTCTCCATATTACTTTGTTCCCAGCGTTTCTGATGATACAGTGTTGGACATATTTAATTAATCTATGGTTTTAATAAAACTGATGGTAAAATTTGTATGGGTTCAGTCAATTTTGGAAATTCATCTGTGATTTTTGGATTATGCTGACCATTTAAATAGACAATAGTCTATTGTGGCCAGCATCAGGTTGTCTGACATACCAATTTGATGTGCCAGATAAGCTGATTGTAGAGAGCCATCTGTTTCCTTTTGTTATTTGTGCACAATGCATCTTTCTATCTGAGCGTACACAGCAACACATACTGGGGATGCCATTTATCCATCATTTGCCTTTTTATAGATTTCTAATCCTCTTCATGACAAAGACATAGTGGAACAAATTGAACTTTACTACGAGAGATGTATGGACATTCAAGAAATAGTTTATGACTACAGATATATTGTGAGGCAAGGCGAAAAAACGCACAGAAGTTGTAAGTGTTGATCTGTGACATGAATTTTAAGYTGTCATCTTTGGAGACCTGTTCTCTTTCCTTTAATAATCTGGATACTGATCATCAAAAGTAAACAGTAAAATTCAGCCACAACAAGAAAAAAAAAATTGTAGAGTTGAGTCTTGTTACTGGTATTTGGAACTGGGGTTTTGTCCTTGCAAATACTTTTGTGTCATGGAATAAAAAATCATCTTGATATGTCTTCTCTAATAAGACAGATGCATAAAGGGACAAAAAAATACTTTCAATCTTTCATGTACATTATGCAATTGCCTTTCTTTCATTTTRTATTCAAAATTACCCTAGAGGAAAATGGGCAGATTTTGCTAGAATGTTTCTGCCACAGTTGCCTAACATTTAGTAATTAACAGGTTTCTACCTAGGTGTCCACTCTGATGAAAGAAGAATGGCATTGCTTAAATGTGTGCTGAAAACTAGCTTATGTTTCTAATTAGAATTCAATTGCATGCATTGTGACCGGAGTATGGAAGGAGAAATCTAAATGTCTTTGTAAGTGGCCTGTGCTAGCTGTGTGGGTTTTTAGCACTGCTTYGTGTTAAGGGTGTGCTCATCATGTCTATGAATTTTTATTTTACTAGAATCTTCCTTTTATGTGTYAGAAACTTATTTTCAAGACCAAAAAGTAAGCTTTCATGTCTTAAATATGTTGTTTTCTCTAGGTTACTATGAAAACTACTATTTGGAGCTGATTCATAAATACGGAGAAAAATCCAAATGTGATGCTTTCATGTGGGGAAAAGAGCTCAGAGAAAAGTACCACACTTTGTTCAAATTGTTACAAGAGATAGATTTCAGTAGTCCAGATGGTAATCATGTTTCTTTTTTCTTCATTGTTCTTAAAYAACTCACCAACATTTGTTGTGTCGTTTGTGTCCTTTGACTTAAGTTCATCTGTTTTACTTTTTTTTTGGTATCAGCTAACTTAATAAAGAAGTGTAATGTGGCTTATATGTTGCAATATACTGCAGATGAAAGGATGKCTTATTAGGTAGAAGGAATCATAGAAATATCCTTATGTTTTTAGTGGCTAGTTACTTTGAGGTGGTCTTTTGGTTTTTTATTSACCCTTCATATTCAATAATACCTTGTGTCTCTAGGAATTTTGYTTGTTTGTATTGAGAATACCATTCAGCATCAGAAATAACAGGATCTGTTTGAGTCTCATTACATAAAGGAGAGGAAATTAGTTCCTAATTTTAATTCTTGCAGTAACTGTGCATTCTATATTTTATTTTTAGTGTTAGAGGATGGAAGTGATACAGTTGTAGAAGTTGGCCGGAGGATATTTGAGAAGGTTGTGAAAGATCTGTCCAGCGCCAATGGCCTCAGCAATCTGGGCTCCTCTGTTCCTCTCCTGGTGGATTCCAGTTGCTGTGGATACCATAAGGCCTCCTATTTCCTTGCAGTTATATTTGAAACAGGCTTCGGTGTGTCTGTGGACCGTATAAAGGTACTATATTTAATATGTTCTGTTACGTCTGTGAAATTAATTACTTTCAAAGGCAGTTAAGAAATGGGATGATCAACTGAATGAAAGAAGTGAAATAGCCTGCAGATCCAGGTGGTGGTTGAAGGGATTCTCTAATAAAGCTACTAATACATACCTTGATGACAGTGGTATCTTTATGAAGGCCTGATGGTGGGAATCTTTATCCTGCTCAAGCAGGACAAGGAAATCAATGATTTAGTAAAAACCTAAAAATGGTAGTAAAAGTGAACAGTATAGAAAGTACTGCTTTTCTTACTCACTGTGGAGCTAGGATGAGTAAGAGCCGTTGAGTCACCCACAATCCTTTGAAGACAGGTAGGAAAAAAGTCTCAGATGAGGCAAATCTAAAGTGGAAAGGTTACATTGTACAGTCAGGWAAGAAGTCTGATTGTAGAGTGTGCAGAAATCTGACACTGAGTATATTATGGTCAAATGGACATGTTTAATCAAAATAGAACAAGTTTTTATTGGAAAAAAAGAACCATTCTTCAGCTGAGCAACTGCAGAGTTTGAGAACTCTTGACCTCTTAGCCAGGTTGCAAATAACTGGAATGTTTCAATGTGATTCTATTGCAAAGTCAGATCAGGGGGAGGTGTTTATATGTCAGGGGAATAAGGCAACACTAAAATTGCCAACAGATAATTGTGATATAATAATACAATATAAAAAACTCATAAAGAATAGCAGATCTGTCTGTTGTGGTTACAGGACACTAAATCAGAAGAACCCCTGACAGGCCAATCAGAGACCAAGCTCACCTGAAATTCTTCAAAAACAAGAAACCTTAGAGAGGAACATTTTTATACCCTAATTATATACACAGTGCTACTTATGGACACCAAATCGTTTCATCATTGGATCTGCTTTAGATAGTGTAGGCAGCAATTTTATATCCAGCACAGATGGGACACCACTGGTTTTTATTACTGTGCAGGTAAAAAGTAGTAGTGCTGAAAATGTTTTTTGGCAATGTGTGRTGCATAGACCAATTAAGATGTACCTCAAGGGAGATTTGTGCTGAAACCTTATCAGCCATAGGTCCCATYCTCCTAGTCCTGTCAGATCCCTAGGCTAAGATTCTTAAATGCTGTTTGTTGGCTTCCATATGTTTCCACTGAATTCAGTGTGAAAACAGTAGCATCAGTGGGACTAGTCAAGTCACAGCTGAGTATAAAAAGTGTCAGAGTATAAACAACACCATAGGAAAATGAGATTACAAAATTGCTGCACACTTAGTGGTGACAGAATAAATGCAATACTTGAAAACTATTTAGGGTGTTTTTATTTCAAGTCTTTCTGTGCAAACATAAGACATTTTAACTACTTTAAGGCTGTGCTTGCTTCTGTAACTGTGTTTACATAGRATAGCTAGTATATCAGCTACCAGTATGAACACTCTGTTCCCCATAAATTTCCTGCAAAGTGCTTAACCTGTGATCTGTGCAGTGAATTCACTCTTGTTTATGTCTGTTGATTTTTGCCAGGGACTCCTGTATAGTTTGGTTGGTGCTCAGGGCAACGAGAGACTTTCTGTGATGAATCTTGGCTATAAACATTACCAAGGCATCAATAACTATCCACTTGATTTGGAGCTRTCATATGCTTATTACAGTAATATTGCAATAAAAACATCCCTGGATCAACACAATATAAAAGGAGAACAGGTAAAAAAGTTACAAGTGTATCTGATTTTGTCCTCTGTGCAAATTATTTTTCATATTCATATTACGTGGCCATAAGATTTTTGTCATGGTTTACAAATACTAGCTCATCTGATTCATGTCTCTGCCTGTGGAAGGGGTGTTGGACTAAATAATCTTTAACAGTTTGTTCCAGCCCAAAACATTCTATAATTTGATGATTGTTACAGAATCCCCCAAATTATATGTAGGTATCATTACTGTGTTTTTTAGGAAAAAGAAATCAAAATTACACTAAAATCCTCAGAACTGTCCACAAGCCARTCTTTCATTAATGTCCAAGCGTTATTCTTGGGCCCTAAATCCTCACTCAGATTTTTAATTATTAATATAATTGGATGTATTTATTAAGCAACTGATATGCTGTTTTAATAGACAAACATCATGAAGTTCCTGCAAATGATGAATTGTTATCTCCTTACTTACACCAGTAACTRTTTAATAATCAACTCAAATGTATTGACTCGATTGTTAAATAGTTATCTGATAAAGTTACAATAATATTATTTTAGAGTGAGCTGCTAAACAGAAGGTAATACAAGTTTATTTGTAAAGAATAGTGGAAGTTGGTTGGTGCTAGAATCCTGGCCTATCAGAAAGAATGATTATTGTACAAAAAAAGGACAAATTTTAATTGCTGAAGAACAAAAAATCAGCAGACTTATCTTGATAAGAGGGCTGTGGGTCAGGTGTTCGTCAATCTTTCTGCCAGCCCTTCTTTATCTTTTAAAAGAGATTTCTGTAAATATTTAAAAGCCTTAAAATGCTTTAAAACATTTCTTTGTCATTATTAAGTTCATTTAAAACCAAAAAAATTGTTTTGGGTTTGGTTTTTTTCAGTTGTTGGCATCTTGGAATATCTTTCTGTTGTAGAGTGGACTTACAGTTTTGTACTGTAACAAAGCAATAAATGTGTTTTACACAGAATGTAAGGATAGTTCTTAATGCATGGGCCAGCAGAGCAGTGATGAGAATTTTAAACCCAGAAGTTATCAGAAATTTTTAGAGATAAACGAAATGGACAACATCTTCATTTTGGTAGGAGATGTGGAAATTCATTGTGAAATTCATGTGGAAATTAACTTTTTTTTTCTGTTCACCTACTCTTCAGGCATTCGTTGAAACAATAAGACTGATGGATGATGAACTGCTAAAAACTCAAACAAAAGAAAATGGTGATGTCTTTATGTGGTTAAAACATGAAGCAACACGAGGAAATGCAGCTGCACAGGTATAAAGTAATAAATTTCCCCTTTCTTGGTTTTAGACACACTGAGGAATGTACATTTGAGATCACATARGAAAGTTGTGGAGGAGAGTGGACAGGCATTTTCTCCTTCCACCCAGATTGGTTCTGTTTTCCAAGCTTGAATTATTTCCCGTGTTCCTGTCCAATGATATCAAGTAACCAGGCAAAAGCTGTAACAATGATGCAAGACAAAAAGAAAGAGTTGTCAAGTCTTGGCAACCTCATCCTCTGATCCTTTTCCCTGGCTTTGTATTTGATACAGTTCAATTACTGCTGCTGATCTAAGATCAGCATCAATACATTGGAATACTGAGCCATTTACATGCATCCAATCTGTCAGTCACTGACCTCTGCACTTAAATCAAGCCAGACTTCTAAGATACTGACAGCTGTAAAAGTAACCCTGCTGTACAGTTAAAATCAGTACATTCCACCACTGGAAAGTCCTCTGAATATTACTGATAACCAATTGTTTTCAGACTGTTGAGGATGTATAACTAGTTTTTTTCACTTATTTGAAATGCATCTAAGCCTGCAAAAGTCTGCTCCTGCAATTCCAGTTTCAACACTAGCATCTGTAGCATTATTACTTATGTTTTCTTTTAGCAACGCTTGGCTCAGATGCTRTTTTGGGGTCAACAAGGAGTGGCAAAAAATCCTGAAGCTGCAATAGAATGGTATGCAAAGGGTGCCATAGAAACAGAAGATCCAGTGTTAATATATGATTATGCCATTGTGTTATTTAAGGTAAGTCAGGTTTCTTGTTTTCACTTCAAAATARTCATTCCTATAACATGATGTTTCTAAGTTATCTGCAGTGAGACATGGTAAGAGTGTGTACAAGTGCTTTTAGATTTCCTCTGAAAATCAACGAATAGTTGAATGTTGATTTTTACCAGACAGGCAAAAAAATTTTTAAAAGAGCAAGTTAAAAGCCGTCTAGTCACTTTGTTCCTAGCCATATTCAGGATCAAAATTGTGAATCCTAATTTTTCCTAATGTCTTGTCACCTCAAGAATCCAACCAGGTAGTATGCAATAGGCTTTGGGTGTAGAAGTGTAGATAAAAGTGTAATCCTTTTTTAGAATGCCCTTTATTAGATCTCTGGGTTTTGGGTTTTTTTAGTTCAGATTAAATTATCTCTGCATCTAGTTAGTTTTTCCCTGCTAGAAACAGCAGACAGAAGAGGCTAAATAGAAAATAACTGCCTGAGTCAAATRAAGTGTATCAGCTAAGGGATGTCCCTCATAAGAAATTCAAGAGCACTAAAGGATAGAAATATTAGTGAGGAACTGTTAGGTCTTCATCTCATTCCTTTGACAGTGGAGGGTTTTTCTCTAGAAAATGCTTGCTTAAGTTTTGCTTTTGTTAATTTTGAGCACCCATAATCTGTTTGACCTGTGTCTGGAATTATTTTRTGTGGTCATCTTAAGCATGACATCTGTGTATTTCCTGTAGAGACACTCTAACATCCTTTTTCAGGAAAGCTGAGAGTTCGTACTCACTGCCAAACTGTGCACAACCTATGCCTCTTTGAATGCTATTCATTCTTCCTTAGTTGTCCAAAATTAAAGAACTGAGATTTTACCCGTAAAAATCACTTGAATATACTGGTGAAATATTTGCTTCTAGACTGAGATTTTGTAAAGCTGTGAAGGAAGGATGAGCATGAAGTTGCTTGTTTTCTTGTATCTGTTTAAAGCCAAATGACACCTAGTAATTAATAGTATCAATATTAAAAGGCATTTTGAATGTGCATAAGTGAATTTTTATCAGCCTGCATTTGTAAACAATGATTGTTTCACATATCCATTTCCTAGGGTCAGGGTGTGAAAAAGAATATAAAACTTGCATTGGAATTAATGAAGAAAGCAGCAGCCAAGGTAAGCCCTATACCACGTGCTAACAACAATGATCTCTGATTTATATAACATGCCTGTTAACCATAATCCTGTGTCAACACTGCTTGCATCTTCCAGTGTCTTCACCATGAATGGTGAAAGCCGTTTTTTCCCAGGCTGGGACACTAGACCACTCAAAATCAATCAAAATTTCTGTGAAAGAAAAAGAATTCTACTTATATCTTTTGGAACTTGATGTTAGTTAAGTGATTTACTAAGTGAGTGGATATTTCATACAGGAGCATGTTTTTATCTCATGTTCCTAAGCATTAAGGGAGAAGACCTGAATGTCCCGAAGCCTTCTGTTTTTTCCATAGGGAGAAACATGGACAGGCACTACAGAGCAAAAGAGCCTCCCTCTATTTAATGATCTAGTTCAGCCAGATTACCCTGGCCATGATCTAGTCCTTAGAATAAAAATTGAAGAGTACCTAGACCTTGAATACCTTTCTAGCTCTTAGAACCAGAATTAGTTAAATTACTGATGATGATGGTAGGACTTCACTGCTGATCACCATCAGAAAAGATTTGTGCCAGTTCTGTGATTCCTTTGAAACAGGAGGGACTATCTGTTCCACTGGCTGGAAAGGTCTAAATAAATAAATAGAGACGCTCTTAYGGTGTGATCAAAATTCCCTTGGCTGAGGATCTGAGGAACAGACTCCTGGAAGAATCCTAGAGATACCAATTTCCTTACTCTCCTTGAAGTCAGACACTTAGGTTCTTATGCTCCAATGCACATTTTCTATACAAAAACAACACCCTAATTATTGAAAAGTTTAATGGCTTTTGCATTTTGATGGGCAAGTTAGTAACACTGCTGGCATACTTACAGCCTCATGATCCACCAGTTTATGCAAGGAGATGGTGACTCATTGCAACAAAAATAACAGCTGTCTCAAGAAGATTTTCTCCTCTTGAGCCAAGATGCCAAGATGCAACTTGGTAATAGCAAGTAGCAGTATCTTAAGCAGATCTGTATGATGTGGGTGAAATGCGTTTTGAAAGCAGCATCACCAAGTTCTTTGTTCATTRCTTTCTATTTATTGTCAAGGAAATGTTCTAGTTTAAAAGAAGTGGGTTTTTTGATTGTTGATCCTGTCAACCAGCTTCTGGGAGTTCATGAGAATAAGTGTCCTGTTTTGGCTTTGAAGAGGAAAYAGGAAAAATAGTCAGTTTGTTCTTGTCAATAAGTGAAAATCTGTCAGCAAGTGGAAGTCAGCTCACACGGCTGAGACTCGGTAGACACTGGAGTCTTATTTCTCACTCTTAAATATGAAGCCACAAGGAAGAGCAGTGGGAGAAACAAGTCAGCAAACCTTTATAACCCCTAGTCCCAGAAGTGACCCAAAGCAGGATCTAATGTGTGACCTGAGACTACTACTTCTCCTTCCCTAAGGGCTTGCCCCAGGCAGTGAATGGATTAGGATGGTATTACCACAATTTTAAAAAAGACTACAGAAAAGCAGCCAAACACTGGTTAATTGCTGAAGAATTGGGAAATCCAGATGCATCATACAACCTTGGTGTCCTATATTTAGATGGGATTTACCCTGGAGTGCCTGGTAGAAATCAAGTGAGTAAATACTTTATAATACTATTTCTTACATTACAGCCCAATTTAGAAGTTTTTTGCCTTATTCTTGAGATTGCTSTGTTCATTCTGAGTTGGGTTTTGGTATCTTTTATCATGAAGAAGGGTTGTATTGGGGGATTCAGTCAGATTGTGTAGGAGAGAGATGTTACTCAAATATCTCAGTCAAACTTATATGCATGTGTTTGTGTTGTTTTAAATTAGAAACAAAAGAGGTGCAGGTTTTTCTCTAGTGACTGCCTCTACTTTCCTCTTTCCAGTGACAGCAGCCAGGGAGAATAGTGTGTGCTCTCACATCATGTGATGTGAGTTGTTTTGGTTTCTCTCAGTCTTTATTGTGGAAGGATTCCACAATAACTGAAAGCAGCACAACCTTGTTCTTGAACTCATGAACAGTTATGTTGCATTCACATAYCTTCTATGACACTCAGAACTGCAGAGAGAAGCCTCCAATCCAGACTTGAAAATTYAACTATTTGATATGGTCCTGGCAGATGCTAGTATTTTATATTCTCTTTCTGTGACACAACCCATTAACATATGTGCAAAATAAATTTTCCCCTAATAGGAATGGTCTACTTTAGTTATACTTCTTTTAACGAAAGAGGTAAGGTATAAACAACAACACAGATATAGTGAGGTAGACTGTAATAAATTCAGGCAGACCTCAGAGCTAAAAAAATGTTTCCAGTGTGGCCTTTGAATTCTGAGATCTGGATATACTCCAGGCAGTGAGCATTTCTGCTGTCAACAGCAGCAGTGCTTTTCAACATGTGCATCTGGCAAACATGTTTTTCTTCCCCAGGGACCAAAATACACATTTCAGAGTGGACTGATTGTAAGAGTTAACCTAAAAGTACATCTAAAAATGCCCAGGTTTCTTTGTTCACCAAAGCCAAGGGCAAGAAGTTATGTCTGTGATGGATACTCTATAGTCCATGCTTCCATAGAAAACATATATTGATGGTTAAAATTTCCTGAAATAAAGTATTTCAGGTTGTATGCTGGTTTGGCTGACTTTACGGATTACTATTTCTGAGGGTAAAATGTGGAGTCACGCAGCCTTCCCACTTCTGTGGCTCTGGCACTGCTTATTCCATCTGTTATCTTTTATAAACTTTTATAAACCAGTTTCAAAGATTTGAGAGCTGTGATCGTGCTGTGCTGAGCATACTGAGCATTGCTGCTGCCCCACAACCTTCACTTGGCATCGCAAGTGCAAAAGTCCCATTCTCTAGGATGCCTTATTAATCTTCCTAATAGTGAATAACTAATTTTACTTTTGTCAGTGCATGCAGGACTTTTGTGTTAGCAAGTGTTAGTTAAAGGATTAGACACTTTTCTATTTGATGTTACATATATTATTTGAATATGTTTTTCAAAACTTTTTCTAGCCTAAACTACTAAAAAGCTAGAAGAAAGAATTCGTTTAATCTGAGTACATTGCAAGTRGTTAAACTGTCTTGCCCTCATTAGCAGCTATCTATTTAAATTCATTTGATGAAATGAGTCCTGAAGAAGAAATCTCAATAAACATTAATAAGGCAAAATTGCTAATTGTGTCTTGTTTCTTCACAGACGGTTGCTGCACGCTATTTCTATAAAGCTGCCCAAGGAGGACATATAGAAGGGACTTTACGATGCTCTCTGTACTACATCACTGGAAATATGGAAGACTTCCCTAGAGATCCAGAAAAAGCTGTAATGTAAGTAACAAGACCATTTATTAAAGGAGAATATATTTCTGATATCATTTTGGTTAGTGGTGATATTTAAGTCCTTAATCAAAACACCTTGAACTTCGTGGTGCTTACATCCTTGGCAAAAGGTTCATCTGCAGCAATGCTTGATCTGCATGAGTATGTGTATTATTTAAATGCCAATAGATTTTGAGAGATACTGAGTATTTCTTTTTTTTTTCCAGAACAACTTTGAGAGAGTGTRTCAAATAACTCTTTCAGATTTGATCTAACAAAGCCTTGCTTTTTTGATTTTCAAGAAATATGAGTCTTCTGATGTGGTAGAATTGGTATTTTGCATCAAAAAATAGGCAGATAATTATTGATAGCGCTTATTTTGTTTGTTTTCTTAGAAAAAGCATTGCTGAGAAAGAAACAGGATGTCTCTAATATATACATAGAGATGAATGGACATCATGTTCTCATTCAGTCAATTGTTAGAGAATTGATGCAATGACTACTGTTAAATCCCATAGYATGTTTTACAGAAGAATTCAGGTGATCCCGTATTCTTTTGTGTTGAGTCTGCATGAGTTGGGAATAACATTACTGGAGCACAACTGTTCATTTTTTGTTTGTTCTTTTCCACAGCTGGGCAAAACACATTGCAGAGAAGAATGGCTACTTAGGTCATGTAATCAGAAAAGCTCTCAATGCTTATCTGGAACTTTCATGGTATGTTTCTTCTGTGCTCTTTATTTTCAATTTTTCACTTACTTTATGGCAAGATAAAATAATGAATAATGATGAAGGATGAATAATGACCATCACCTCAAAGAAAAAAATTAGTAGCACTATGGAAATCAGTTGCAASACATCCATTAACATAAAGGGAAGGAGGAGTTCACCCAAAACATAATTCAACATTTCTGTCAGAATCAAGTGAAAAACAAGGAGTTTGTAGTGTAAAATAGTTGTATCAACTGTCCCTGGTTTTCATCCCATAGTATTTGTATGATGTCMACTGGATTAACCAGAGAAACACCTTTCACTTTTCCTATTCTTTCTGTTYCAAATCTTATGTTTTGTTTTCTGTCTTCTGTATAATGCTGTGTCATAGAAAACTCAGACTGCTAGATTAAATTTGTTCATTTTTTTGTGTATRGTTAATATTACCTTTTGTGTAAGTAGTAAGAGGCTGTAATATCCAATGAGCCACTCAAGAGGTTTCAAAATAATGTCCAGGCCAAAGCTCCATCTTTGCAGTCTCTGTAGGTGTGAGCATCAGATACTGTATGTGCAAACATCAGACTGTCATACATGACAAAAACAATAGCTCATTTAGTCCTGCAGCTTCCCCCTGCAAGTACTTAATTCATGCTTCAGGCTTAGGAGGTCTGCCAGAAACTGTCAGTGTACTGTTCTGGAGTTATCCACCCCTAGAAGAGTCGTCTTTTTACTCAGTTCACCACAGGTATTTCTCTTTAGACTTGAGCTCACTTTTACTGAAAATCTGGGCTGGTATTTTGTGTTCTCTTGTGCAAGCCTGTAACTCTGCCCGGCTCACTCTGCAGTTCACAGGCAGATAACGGGTAGAGCGTTAAGATTCCAGAAAGCCTGGGCTCTGCAGCTAGGAGGGAAAATCTGCTGGAGTCCTACTTGAGATGCCAAGGTGTAAATTGCATGAGTGTTGTAAATAGTTGCGCTGCCAATCAGACCAAGTAATATGTGTTCTTCAGTCGCTTTTTGCAGACACATTTTACACATGTGTCTGTSATGGTAGTTTGATCTTCAAAGACTGATCTAAAGGCCATAAATGTAATTTCTTTTCTYAGTTGCCCTTTGAAATTTAAGGATCAGATGAACCAATTTCCCAGCTTTCCCTGGAATCCCTTCTKTAGTCCCAGGTCTCCCTTGTTCTAGATGTGTTTACAGGGCAAATACAAGGAATAATTTGTAATCATAGAAACAGAATGCATAACAGGAAATTACACCTGCTAGTTCTGTAAGTACAGCTGCTTTCACAATTTGATTTAAAGTTTCTTTGCTTAAGCACCTACTCTTAAAGTCAAGAGTGTATTTGACCGTATCTGCATCCAGTTAAAMAAGCCACTGAACCCTGAAACTTGCCATTGCTTTACCTTTGTGTTGTGGAGAAAGTTACTGGCAGCATTACTCTTTAATAGGAAACTTTAGAAAGAAAAAAGTACGCCAAGTGGGTTTTTTTTTTTTATTATCTTGTGATTCTAAAACTACACACATGATTTTGAAGACTTCCTCTTAATTTTAAATGTGTAGTGTTCATCATATAGAGTAGTGGCAGAGAATATGAGAGATGCTCTCCTCTAGAATTAGAATACTGAATTGCTATACTGCAAATGCAGTGTTAAATTTTACTACTTGCTTTACAGTCAGTGAGAGGCATAGAGTCTTTTGAGGAACAGAGACTGTTGTTCTATCATACATTCAAATATAAGGAGAGACAAATCCTGTTTTCAAAAGCTCATAGTCTAAAAAGACAAGAATAAAGAAGTCACATAATTAAAAGGTAAAGCAACCAAAGAAATGCTCAAATGAATGGTAAACAGATACATACACAGCTAAGTTAATTATAGATTTTTTTTAAGAAGTGTCTTTTAAGAACRTTTTATCTGAAAAATTTAAAGAGATTACTGGGTTTAGTATCAATGTTTTTTTCCCATTAATCTTGCACTTAGAGTAGATGCATACCGGAGCCAGTCTAGCTTCAGTGAAGAGGGAAAAGGCTGCCAGTTCTTGAGATGCRTATACCGAGCATTGCCTGTATATGTCGCTGTTGCATGGGTTTCCCAGCCTCTTGCTATAAACTTTGTACCAACATTTTGCTCATATGCAATTTTACAAATTTATTTAGTGCTTTTGGGGTTTTTTTTTAAACTGTAACTAAAATAAATTTCATTAATTTATTTTATCTAATGTTAGGCATGAAGCTCTGCTGCATTACATTTTAGCAGCTGAAACTGGGATTGAAGTGTCACAGTCAAATTTAGCACACATCTGTGAAGAAAGACCAGTGAGTAAATGTATTCACAACTCATTATCCTGAAAGGAGCACTTGTTAATGATAATGTGATCCTAGTCTCTTACCTGGCATATGAATGAATCAATTATTTTCCTTATAGGACCTGGCAAGAAAATACCTAACAACTGATTGTGTCTGGAGATACTACAATTTCTCTGTTTCTCAAGTCAATGCTCCATCATTTGGTATGTATTAGAATTGTCTCTGAATTTTAATTTTATTTTTTTTAGATTTCAAAGACTGTGTCMCAACTTAATCTTCCCTGTGTCACAGGGAAGATTAATCCCTGCTAATCATACATTTCCTTTTTCATGTTTTGATAGAAATATCAGGGGGAAAAAGGTAATCAAAGTGTTGTATTTCAGCACAGCTTTTCTGAAAATTCCCTTTTTATGGCATTAAATGGATAAAATTTTAATAAAATAAAATTATAAAGCTGAACCCTGAGAAAGGGCTAGATATTTAGAAATCTGAGCAGTTGACTCAAAGTTTAAGAAAAAAAAGGAGCAGACTTTAGGAGCACATGCTATTTGGTTTATCAAAGGGGAAATCCAAAAGCAAATATACTTCCATATCATAATTGAGTCATGAGAAACTAATAAAGGCTAAGGGATTCCTTATCTAATTTATTATTAGTTTTTCTCTTAAGGTACAGAGTTTATCAACATTGATAGAGCTTACCTTGGAGAACTAAAGGATTCTCTGTTAAAAGAAAAGGTCTATTTGCAAATAAGTTGCATTCCTTGGGCCTTAAATATTACTCCATCTATGACTTCAATAGCTAAGTCATTTTGGTGCCTTTGAAAGTGTTTCTGAAGTTCTGAAAACATTGTTCTAATTGTCTCACAAGAGCATTTAAGTGATTTGTAATAAGCATGTGGAAAAACAGAGTGTAAAARTAATTCATGCTATTTATCTAAACAGTGGGGAAAATTTAAATGTCTGGAAACTGAATACCACGTGGATATATCCTGAAGCCACAGGAGCTGACAAACCCTGTTAGCTTTCCTGAGGAGTCTGTAGACACCTTAGCAAGACGTAGTTTGGTTGACCCTTTGATAGATCCACTGGTACAAGCTTACATTAGAAAAACGTCTGAAGGTCAGACTCATGGGATGGGACTGTCATTGGGTTTCAGTCCGCTGTAAAAACACGTGGGATTTCTACAATAGCTGCTGTAGTGCCCAAGGCAAAATGTAGAAGAGTTTCAAACAATTTGAGGAAATCTTAGCTCAGATAAATGTAGACACAGCCATGGGAGTTTTACTAAGAAGTAAACTCCTTAGCATAGATTAGTACAACATCATGCTTGCTCCTGTCAGGCTCAATGCCCTCTCTTTTGATGCATTTCATTACTATGCAATATCACAGAAAGAYGTTTGTAAAATATTTGCTGGGCATTGCTTCCTTCTAGACCAGAAAAATTGTATTCCTGCTGTTGTCCTGGGTTGAGTTGGATTTGAAACTAATAAAATTATCATCTGCAATGTTCTTAGCTTTTGGGAAAGGTTCAGCCACTCTGTATCAGGTACAGAGTAAACACATAGATGGCATGTTTTTAAGCCTCATCAAGTAAGTAGGGCTAGTCTGACTAATATGGCTTCCGGTTTCCCAAAGATAGATTCAGCAAGGGCAGAAAGAATGCAATATAAAGACTCTTTAAGTTTTGGTTTCTGTAAAAATAGCAATGTCATTCACTAAATTCATTAAAGAGAGACAATGAGAGATTTCATCTAGGATAAATATTTCCAGTGGGAGGCTCATATAAAGAAGCCACAGAGAAAAACAGAGAGAAAGAGTGTGTTTTTTAATACTGTGCTTTAAATAAAATTACTATTATCTTCTCTATCACATTAGTAGTTGGTCATTTCTATTGCTGAAGATAGTCTAAATGATCTTCTGCTGGTTTCTTTCACAGCTTATTTGAAGATGGGCGATTTCTACTACTATGGTTACCAGAACCAGTCTAAAGACCTTGAGCTCTCCATGAGGATGTACGCACAGGCTGCCGTGGAGGGAGATTCACAGGTAGGTCTGCAGGGGTGGTAAAACATTGGAGTGTGGAACAGAGAATTTAGCTGTGGCTGGTTCTTCTGCTTGGCCTCATCTGCACCAAAGAAACCTGGTAGAATAAGATACAATCATTTCAAAATACCTTGTAAGTCAGTAGTTGCTGTTTCATAATAGAAGGTAAACTTAGCATAGATGAGTGGTCCTAGAATTAGGCTGTTTGGTAAGCTAAAGGTAAATGGCCTAGTTCAGTGCTACCTTGGCACTACTGACTCAGTTGTGACCTTGGTATTCTCGCTGTTGCAAGAGGAAGAATTAATAGACTGCTGGGTTGTATTCCAATCCTATCTTCTGCCATTTTAGGATATRGAAAAGAAGACTGGCCCCTTTCCCTTGGTATAGTTGAGTGAATCCAGGGTGAATTTTGTTTGCTAACAATGGCTTCACCTTAAAATGCTTTATAATTAAAAAATACACCATGTCAYGTTACCAAAGACATGCAGTGTTTCACTGCTGAGTTTCCTGTTCTCAGGCCCTCCTGAAGTGTCCTGGGTGCAATATTCCCTTCTCCCTGTCCCTATGGCAGTGTCCCTAGACAATATCTTGTATGTGAACTTATCAGAGGTAGCACGGGTGGGTTCTGTTTTGAGCTTATTGCAACAAAAGTAAACTAGCAGAGAAAAGAAGAGATGCACGAATAGTTACTTTAGAGTTTGSAAGTCAAAGCRATGGAGAACCCTGTAAAATGTCTCRTGTTCTTCTTGACTCTTCAGAGACATGGGGTTGTCTAAGACTTGTCCAAATAGGCAAAACTGTAACATTAAGGACTTGAATTGTCTRGAGGAAATTTCTGCTCTCAGTTTCACTATTCAGATGCTGTTGATTTGTAGAGCTAGGTGAAGGGGAATTGAATAGTAACAGACCAGAAATCCATTTCTGCTTTCAGTCCGTATTTCCCTACTAGATAAAAGATGACAGTTTGATATTGTGACTGTGCTTAAAGAGCAACTARAAGTAAGAAAGTTCATGTCTTTTTCCAGATGTGTTCTAAGGAAACAGTGTTACAACATCTAAATGCTTCTTTTGCATTCTCAGTATTTACCTGGGGTATATGGTTAGGAGAAAGGGCTCTCATAATTATTTGCTAAATATCACATTATACTAAACAAATGTATAGAAGACAGTTATAATATTTAGATTGTTRGTGCTTAAATATACATATGAAAATTTAATGGTTAAAAAGTGTGCATGCTTTTTTTACTGTTAGGGTTTCTTTAATTTGGCCCTTGTCATAGAAGAGGGCAACTCCATACCTTCCTACATTCTGGATCACTTGGAAATTGATCAAGCATTGCATTCTAGTAATACATCACTTCTTCAGGAACTGTATTACAGGTGAGTTTTTTTCTCCCTTAATCAGCATCTTCTGATTTTCCACGTGAGTAGCATTTATTCTGGAGAACAGCAACTCCTGTAATTATTAACTTTGTTCACTTTTATGATTTAAGGCAGGTTAAGGTCAACATGCTTGAAATGCTTCAATTCCCTAAATATATTTCAGTTTATGCCTGTTAAAGAGACCTGACTGCATGTAATTACCTGAAATAGCAGGGATTCGATTTAATAATCCAGGAGGTCTTTTCCAGTTCTATATATTTAAGTTCCTAAGTTAGGCACTGGTGATTTTTGTGCAGTACAAACCAACATTTCAATTATAAATGCAGCATAATTTAATACAGAACTTCAAATTGTGTAACTGAGATAATAGCAGTCCTTCCTATGGATTCTGCATATGTGCTCCAGCCTGGTACAGATGTCATGGCACAGAATATTAGATATCTGAGAAGGTTACAAATCTGCTGCCTGAATGATCTATGCCAGTGTTATTCATGCACAAACCACCAAGTGAGCAGTGGTTCCAGTACAGAACCTGGGCTTCTTTCACTCAGGTAAAGCACCATGTGTCAGAAGGCACAGTGGGAAGGGGAAACTGACACAATATTTGCTGGATTTGTGGAGTTGCCTTTCAAATATTTAAAGAAGGAAAAGCTAATGGTTARTACATGAGGCTGTGAACCAAGACTGAGGGGTTCAGCATCTGTTTTGCTGCCAAGTGTTGTGTGACCCCAAAAAAGTGGAAATGATACCAATGTTAAAACCTCATTTGTTTATTCACCAACAATCTGCTGAAATTTTTCTTCATTTCAGTTAGTCTGAACTTGTACCTTCAATTACTTCTGCTCCACATGAAATTGCCAGTCATATACCCAGTGGTTCTGGAGCATCTGAGATTGTAAACTGGAGTCTGAATTCTGCTTTTGTTTGAGCTGAATCCATTTGCTTTGCCATGAGAGTAATTCCAGAGCTGACAGTGCAGAAGGGTTTTCCCATCATCATACAATTTTTTCCACAAAGGCACATGCTTTTATATATATTTTATGTATGTGTGTATATATACACAATCTACAACTGTGTAACTCAAATGTGTATTTATATAGAATATGTTTATATCTATATATATACCCCATCACTCTGTCCTTAGCTTAGTAGAAAAGAATCAATTTAAGCATAAAATAGGTGCCTGTGATTCAGCTGTCTAAACTCCCTAGCAGGTGAAGGYCTATTTGATGGAACTGAGAAAGCTGCTCAGCTCGCCCCAAGAAGTACCTTGTGGTAGTCTGCTAAAACACTCTTMAAGTTCTGACTTCATTCTGTTATACCCCATGTTCTCCAAAGGAGGTTTAGCACCAGTGTTCTGCATAGGCAACTAAATTTTGTACATCTAATTTTAAATCCAGTCTTTCTGCTGTTGACTTGCATTATTTAGAACTTGAACTGTGACTGCTTTGCAAGCGTAGCCTGGGTGCTCAGACCCATTGTTGACTAGTAAGAAAAGAAAAAAATACACCTCTAGGGTAAGGTGTTCCGTGCTCAATAAGTTTAAGATGCTATTTTTCTGAATTTTTACTTCACCCTGATATTTTTTGTTTTTCTGGGTTACTGAGACTTTCTGCAAACCCCCTTGAGATTACCAGATGTTCGATGCTACAAAATTGTGGAGGAGGACTGATTAGTTGTTTTAATCTTCTTGTTGTAGGTGCTGGAATARTAGTAACCAAGAATCAATTAGTCCATGTTCATTAGCATTGCTATATTTTTATATGAGAGTTCTCTGGAACAATGTTTTACACTCTACTCTGGTATGTATTTCTCCTTTACTACATGCACAATTCATTTGGAGCACTACTTTGGCTTTGCACTGCTCTAATTACGTTTTTTAAATTACTGTCACAGATCTACTTCATGGGAACCTTTCTTTTATCGATATTTGTTGCATTTGCAGTGCAGTCTTTTCAGTCTTTATCTGGTAAGTATGTGTYGTAGTAAAACTGAAGAAAGAGGAGTGATCTTTTCATTTCAGTAAAAACTTCAAAAATAAAAGCAGAATTCTAGAGTTGATCGAAGTACCTCTCAACAGTAGCTTCTTTGACATACAAGTAATTTTTGATCRTTAAAAAGGGGTTGATGAAGAAAAGCATAACTTTAAACCTTTTGGTTTATGAAGAATTTCYCTTTACAAAGGAGATTCTTAGTAAAAACATGAATTGCTTGAGATTATTCCCCATCTCTCAACATGCAGTATTGTTGCAGTGATTAAATGACTTTGATTCCCTCTGCAATATGCAATCAAAGTGTGTTGGCTATTTCACATAAATGCATAACTTCAAATGCAAGGTGGGAGAATAAGCGAGGTTTCAAGTGCTGGAACATTGCAGCAATTAGGAAGAGTCAGTTCAGACTCTTCATCAGTAACAGAATCAGCAAATGCATTCAGTCAGGAATTGCAGACTCCACCTGTTCCTAAAACAGAAAGTTTTGCTCTGTGTTGCCTCTTCTGATGGGACAAATAAATTAACAAACAGAAAATCAAATGCCAGACTTCAATCTGTTATARCTCCTGTCATGTTTTCTACCACGTTGAAAGAGATATCAGAGACAAAACTGCATTGCTGAGGAAAGGGGAGAAAACCCCTACTATCACACACAAAAATAATGAGTCATAATTTAAAAAGCATTTCCAGTTTCAATCAAATGTTTCAATTCAGATCACAAGACTTGATCAGGAAATTGTGAATATTACCAGTTATAAAAATAATTTTTTCCATTAAATACATTTTCTTGTGTTGTGTTTTAAYCCCAGTAGGCAGTTTAAATCTATGTCAGAAAATAATGTTTTCTGATCTATTTCTGTAATAAAATACCAAAACAACTACTGTCACAGTGACAACCTACACCTATAGGAAATGGTATTAAAAAAACCCCAACACCATTAAATCTGAAAAGATTATTTGAATTAAGACATGTAACTGTGAATAATATGCTGAATATGGAAATAATTCTGAAATTCTGCTTTCTTTTCTTACTATTAATTTACGTAACTTAGAAATTATGCAACATACGTATAAAGTATATTAGTTATAGATAYTCTTCTTTCAGTATTTCCAAACCTTTGAATACTATCAATGTATATGTAATTATACATCCACATAATATTTAAATATTGATTAATAGACTTCCTAGACACAGTGGGGTTTCTTTACTAATTTCTTTTGACATTTTTCTGAAGCCCGCAATTCTCCTGGGAGATCAGAACCATGGCCAGACGATGTCCCTTCTTCTTCAGGGAATAACAGTGAGGATGCTACCAGACCAGTACAGCAAGATGAACCTACTTTATCAAACAATTTATCACAGCAGGACTCAAGCCCTCAGAATCCTCTTGTGACAAGCTGAAGTGYAGTTTTCTTAAGGTTGACATCCATYGGGAAAACAGGATCTGAAAAACTACAAATCTAAGAACTGGCAAGCAACCCTGTACATGGCATTAATAATGCAGTCCAACAGCTGAAGCTGTAGGGAAGTTCACTGATCTGACTTCTCAGCTGTAGAGGAAAACCATTCCTATAATTTATTTAACTCCAAACAGATGATGCAGATTATCTCATATACCCAACCATGATCATATTGTATGTCATGGAAGGATCTGGAAGGAAACCTGCAAAGTCTTTGCCTAATTGACAAATAAGCAAACATCCCACAGGTTTTGATGAAGTTTTACTCTACACATCTAATCTCTTACTAAATTACTTTTGCTACATTTGAGCTTATTTATTGGTGAAGTTATCAAAGTTTTCCAAGTTTGAATCATGGAAAATAAAAAAAAGCAAAACACAGTCACCAACACTTTCCAAGTYCTATGGAAACCAGCCAGGACTTTGATACATGTAATGGTAACAGGTTTTTGGCATTTTATATTCCATCCTAATTTTTCAATGTGAAAAGTGTTTTGTTTTGAAAGAAAACACACCAGGAATATTTGCAATATGATCATAACATACTAGTTCTGCTGGCTAAGCTTTAGTCAAAGTTTTGCAAGCATCCAGAGTTCCCTGGTGGACACAACAAAATGTTTCCCTCCCTGCCAAGAGCCAATGATTAGAGAAAAGAGCTCCCCTAATAAATAAATAAAAGAATATTTAATTGTGATCAGGTGACAAAGTGAACAAAAATTTATTTTTGGATTCTTCCATAGATAACACTGGCAAGGATTATTTCATGTTCTAGAGTAACTCTAAAAGACACCTATTTAAGTGACAGTTTATTTGATAGATGTTGGATGGGATATGTGGATAACATGTATGGAGTGCAAATACCTTCTGTCTGATTTAAAGCTGTCTGTAAAGTGGCTGTAGGAAAGGTCTAACCTTTACAGTAGGTGTGCAATCACCTCTGCAAAATTCGGTAGATCACGGACTATGAATTGCATCAATCTATGCATTATTGGGGGTTAAATCCACTCGCCTTGCACTACGTTATTTACTCTTGTAAATAAAAATATTTTTCTAATTCAGCCTATATGTGGAAGAATTTCTTTTAAAGTACYTACTGGATGAAACAGTATCTTGCTGTTGCAAACTCTCAAGATCATTATTTTCATATCTSTTTTCTTGGCTTCAAATGGGGCAATCAGCTCTCACTTTCTTTGAGTAATATAGTCATCTCACAGAGCAAACCTGGAATAGTTGTTATTTTGTTTTTCAAGCAAGGAGATTTCAGTAGGAAAAGGATGATTTAAAAGGAAAAAACCTCTGACCTTCAAGAGAGATTTTTATGTTTGTATATAAATGCCTGTACACACATATCATCAGGGCACATTTCACTTGCAGAATACTGAAAATTTAAAAGTGTTGAGAGAAGAGTTGATGTTTTAAGGCAGCTGTTCCACTGAMAAATCGTGGGATAGAAATGAAGATGCTGAAGCTCCCTCCTCCTCCTGCTCAGAAAGTAATTTATGTGCCACATTACTGAGTTTWCCATTTAGATGCAAAGAGTACTTTTTGTTCTTAATACAGTTGTAGGTACTGTTTTGTTCGTGCATAGGTAGGTATTTTAATGTGTTACAAAKGATCTTGACTTTTACATCTAAACTGTTGTACTCATGAGGGTTCGAATATGTGCTTTTGATATCTATTGCAAATGGTCCCCATTACTTTTGAGTCCGTTTTGAGTTGCAAAAACTTGTGCAACTAAATTTGATTATATCAAATTCCTTAACACAAGGAATGGATATTTCAAGAGCCCTCTCAACTGTACTTTTATCACCTARTGAAAGAAAACTGTGCATCTGTATTAAAACTGGGGCAGGTTTAGATGGTAAACCCAGAAGTGTTGCAGAAAGTCATGTACCCTGAAGACAAGTAGACAAATGGCACAAAGTAGGCACAGTGTAAGGTTAGGTACCAAATGGCRTGCACAGCTAGGTGATGACAAAAAGCCATTTGGATGTGCATAAGACAAAACTTGCTTGTAGTTAGCTGCATGTGAAAAGTGTATTTTACTACAAATGTCACATGTAGCAAAACTGAAGCCCCTAGTGAAATATTAATCCAAAGGGACTTTGTGGTGGAGTGATTGCAGCCCATGTGCTGCAATCCAGGAGTTCTTAGAGCAGCTGTGGTTTAGATTGTGTACATACAGGTCAGAGTTAAGCATTAGCACTCAGGCTCAGTCTGTTTTCCTCTCCACAGCCCATGTTCTCAACTCTAGTAATTAACTAATTTGAAGAGTTCTGCCAGAAACATGATTTCACATCTGTATTTCAGAGGGCAATTGCTGAAGCTGCAATATATTTCTTGACGCCAGCAGTTAATAGTTTCATCTTTGTTCATTGTTACCTATTACATCAGAAGTTCTACCACACTATACTTAGAGTATGTTAAGATAAGCAACTCTTCACAATAAACTGGCAATCCTTAAGGCTAAAATAGTAACAGTTACATTATTATCCTTCACTTGTTAGATCCAGGGGGCTATTATGTGACAACCTAGAGAATTAACAATTCCCAGAGAGAAAGAGAATGGTTAGTTAAGCAAAGCAGCTACAYAGTTCTAGTACATCCACAAGGAAAGCAGGGAGGGAAGGGAAAAAGAGTTGCTGGATCAATAATTATTTTTTCATAAATTGAAACATGATCACTAAAGTGTATTGTTTCTGCAGCCCATGCTGAGCGTTCAGGGTGGCAATAAGGAAATAATAAATCACAGCTGTAGAGCTGAAATGCTCTATATGCTTTGTTTGTACACATTTGATTGCAGTCTAGCCATCTGAACAACTCAGGTCATGCATAAGGYAGTGTAAATGATGACCAGTTTTCTTCCTTAGTGCAGCTCAGAGTCATCTCTAGCAAATAAATTACAGACAAGAATTTCAGAGGAGTTATTTACAAAATAGGTGCCAAATTATCTAGAATGAATGCAGTTTACACCAAGTAAATGGGTTTGTGAGAAGGCAGAGAAGTTGCTATATGYGATGGTATCAAAGCACTGTGGAAAGAAGGGAGGATGAGATAGGTGAAGATAAGCTAAAAAACAAGTCAATGTTGAGCAGTTCTGAGTAGTTAACAACCACATGACTGGAGGAAGCAATTCAAACCAGTTATGAAAGATTTGCAACTATGTTGAAAAGTTTGTTCAGGTCTGAATTGCACAGTATGGTATTAGCAGAACAGCCCTGAACGTGAGGGACATCTGTTTGTGGGTGACTGACCACTGACTGCACAGTGTGGCTTCCCAGTCCATGCGGGGAAGAGATTGCATCCCAATAAACAGATGTGAGGACAGACTGAAGGTTCTCTGTTGATACCTTGCAATAGAAATGTTACTTGGTGATACAGGGGACAATGCTTGCACATTAGTCCTGGTATGTTAATTATATATTATAAACATACCCTTTGTTGGTACTTTTGAATTTCCATTTGAGCTGAAACGCATAAATGATCTTTAAAAACCACATGTGAAACACGGATTATCTGTGAAGCGAATTGATTTATGGCAGATTCTTGTCTGTGTAAGCTGTCCCCATTGACTGATGGACTATGACATTTAACACTGGGTTTGACCCTTACCCTGGATGGAAGACTGCACAAAGGTACCAAACAAGGTGAATAAGCTTTGGCTGAGGAATTCCGTCCATACATCTTCTCCTTCCTCCCATAAATACATTAACTGCATTAAAAAACTGGGATGTAGGTGACAGAAACAATTCTCCAATAATCAACAGAAAATTGAAWATAAAAAAATGCAGCAACTGAAATGATAGGTGTGTTGGAAGTGCAGCAGAGCCTCGATATTTATCTAAATACCCAAATCCTCCGCCAGGAGACTAAATTACATTGCAGTAAGGACAGTAACGCATGTCTATACCTGAATAGAAGGTGCCTGTGTAAGAACAGCCACATACAGATCTCTGAGCATCAAAATCACATGAGATCAGGAGAAATGAGTGACCAAAATGTAAAGGAAAAGATCACTTGCATTATTGCAGTACAYGCTTATCTAATAGTTAGGGTAAGCAAGAAAGACACCAAAAAATGCAACCAAGCAGAAATCAAATCACCAGCAGCAGATCAGATACTGTGAAGCATTGGTGCTCCAAACTTAAATTGCACCAGCAGTGCTGTGTGTCCCTTGACTTAAGGGACTTGGGTTGTTTGGCAAGTACTATCAGATACCTATCCACCTTTGGGCATCTTAATAACCCCTCAGAASAAAACTGGCTGCAACAGGTTTGTTTATAACTCTGTGTTCAGTGATCTTTCTGTTAACGTATTCCTTGACCTTGCTTCCCTCCCCAGTTTGCATTTTCTGATTCCTGTTGTTTCTTTCGCTTGTCCACGCTGACCTCTCCTTAATCACTCAGGTACTGTCTAGATAGCACCTAGTGCTCAGCATTGCTGTTTGCTCTTATCAGCCCTGCCAGGTKAGCAGGAAAAAGCACAAGTCCATTAGCAAACCCAGCACCCTTTCTTGACAGTCTGCCAAGGCAGGAACTGAGATACCTGCTTGGCATTTTCTGTCTGTTCATTACAGCATGTCCTCAGTAATGGATTTACACAGCAAGTATTTGTGCAAGTTATAAGCAAATCTCTCTAAACAGATTTGTATTAATAAACAAATCAAGGTCAGGCTCTGCTGTCTGGTTGTGATGAGKTAAACTCTTCCTGAAGCCTCTTCAGGGATATCCTTGGAAGAATCCAATGGAAACAGGGAAAAGGGGTTCAAGAGACTGTTGTTACTCAAGGACCACTTCCTCCAGACTAAAAAACAGTGCACCCCAATGAGCACRAATTCAGGCAAAGGGGTGAAGAGACCTGTGTGGATGAATAAAGAGCTCCTGCCTTCACTCAGGTGTAAGCAGGAAACTTACTGGAGGTGGAAGCAGGGTTRGGCCATTCTCAATGAATACAGGGGTATTTTCAGAGTAAATTGGAYTGAAACCAGGAAAGTCAAGGCCAAGGTGATATTGAATGTGATAGTAAATCCAAGGATATCAAGGACATCTTAAAATACATCAATGATGGAAGGAAAACAAGGGATAACATGGGCCTGTCACTGAATGAAGGGGAGCTCTGGTAAAGGAGGACGCAGAAAAGGCAGTCACCAAATGCCTTGTTTGCATTGGCCTTCACTRACAAGAGCCAGCCCTCAGGGATCTCTGACCCAGGAGACCAGGGAAGGGAAGGATAGAAAGAACACTCTCCATTGGTCAAGGAGAATTAGGTTAGAGAACACCCCAGTAAACTTGACTTCCACAAGTCCCTGTGTGCTGAGAGAGCTGGCAGACACCACAGCAAGGCCACTTACAATCAGGTTTGAAAGGTCATGGAGATCAGGAGAGGTGTCTAAATACTGCAAGAATGCAAATGATACCCCATCCCTCAAAAAGAGCAAGGAGCAGCCAGTCAGCCTCACCTCAATCCCTGGAGAAGTGATGGAGCATYTCATTCTGGAGGTCACCTCTATCCACATGGATGGCACAAAGATGATCAGGATGGACTCACTAAGAATAAAAAAATCATGCTTGGCCAAACTGGTTCCCTTCTATGATGAAACAAGTAGCTGGATGGATGAGGGGAAGCAGTGGATGTTCTCTACCTCAACTTCAGCAAGGCTTTTGACCCTGTCTCTCACCATGACAGGTTGGAGGCATCAGCAGAGAAGAACAATCAAAAATTCAACAAAGGCAAATGCAGGGTCCTGGAAAGGAGTAACTCCATGCAGCACCACAGGCTGGGGGCTGAGCTGCTGGAAAGCAGCGCTGCAGAGCTGGGGGTCCTGGTGCCCATGAGCCAGCAGTGCCCCTGGGGCCAAGAGGGACAATGGGGTCCTGGGGTGCATTAGGGAGAACAGGGCCTGCAGGTTGAGGAAGGGGATCCTGTCCCTCTGCTCAGCCCTGGTGAGAGACATTTGGAGTGCTGTGTCCAGTTCTGGGCTCCTCAGTACAAGAGAGACACAGAGCCCCTGGAACAGGTCAGGGGAGGGCTACAGACATGGTTAAGGTACAGGAACATCTCTGTTACAGGGACAGACTGAGGGAGCTGGGCCTGTTCAGCTTCAAGAAGAAATTACTGAGAGGGCACCTCACCAATGTCTGTGAGTGTCTTTAGGGAGGGTGCCAGGAGGATGGAGCCAGGCTCTGCTCTGGGGTGCCCAGCAACAGGACAAGAGGCAGAGACTGACAGAAGTTCCACTTGAACATGAGGAGAACTTCTTTACTGTGTGGGTGACTGAGCACTGCAACAGGGTGACCAGAGAGGCTGTGGAGTGCTCCTCACAGGAGGTGTTCCAAACACAATCCTGTGCCATGTGCTCTAGGATGACCCTGCTTGAGCAGGGAGGTTGGACCAGATAATTAACCAACTTCAGTCTCTTACAATCTGACCCATTCTGGAATTCTGTGATCAGAAACTTTTCCTCCAGATCTTTCTAAGCCTTTACTGTTCAGCTGTGTCTGACCCCAATCCATAAGTTTATATAYAAAATCACCAGCAGCCTTCAGAAGCACTAACAGGCCAATATTCAAAAGTTAATTCACTGACCTGAAAAGCTGCCAAAAATTAGAATTAATCCAAATATTCCAAAGCCTAGAGTAATTGCCACATTCTTCAGATACCCAGTTAGGTCTAAGGGAATTAAACGTGGTGATGTACACTGATTAAAAGCTTGTCCTCACAGAGGCYGAAATCCACCAGAGGAGTGACAGCCATGCAGAGATAACCATGGCAAGTGCAGGTGGGAGCTCTTGGTGCCAGGGGCCAGAGGCTGCCCAGCCTGTTTTTCGGGCTCTCCTAGGGCAAATTCTTCTATCCTGCTTGACACTGCATTAGTGTGTTCTGCAAACATACCCTCTGTGCCTTTGCAACATTAAAAGGYGATAAAAAGCTTCATTTTCATATCTCGAATATCCGGTGCCAGTGCACAGGATATCCTTGGCACTTGGATCSTATCAGCCCTGCAGTGAATAGTGGATGATAGAATTGGTTATGCTCTGTTACTGATATGACAGGTAGAAACACCTTGTTCAGCATTTTGATTAATAAAATACCTATGAACCTTTCTAAGAAAGCTTTGTCACCCYATGTGATAATTCAGTTAGCAAGAAAGAGACAAAAAAGAAGGAACCAGACTAGCCTGAAAACCCCCACCTCCTACTCTGCCTATTTGTACCTTGTGCTTCAATGCCACTGTCCCAGGAAAATTTAGATTCTTCTGTGATGCAGGAAATGCTTGTTAAGGGTATGTGCATAAAAAAAAAAATCCCTCTTTCAGATAAAATTATTTTTATGGCTATAAGTCTACCTATCAAAACCATAACATTCAAATCCCCCAGGCACCCACCTACCCCACCACCACTCACAGATGAACACAAAAGATTAGATACCGAGCCTGTGCTTTGTGCACCTGCCTCATAATTCCAGAACAGTTTGAAAGGCTGATGATGGSAGTCTGGGTTTAATAAAGGCTCCTTCTGCAAATATATAAAATACCTGCAATTGACTCTTTCACTGACTCCAATGAAAGTATTTCCTTGAAACAATACAAATGGTTGCACTAGCGTTAACAAATACACGCCTAGGACARAAGTGTTCAAGATGCAGCTTTTAAAGATACACAATATTAATGCTACTTCAATAAAGAATAATTGATCTAAAAGATCTTAGATATTTATCTCACCCATGGTTTAACCCCACCAGGTGACTAAGTGACAGAGCCACWTGTTCACACACACTCCTCCAGGACAGGAGAAGGGAACTGGAAGAATATAAGCGGGGAAACCTGTGTGTTGAGAAAAAGGCAGTTTAACAGGTAAAGCAAAACCATGCACACAGRCAAAGYRAAACAAGGAATTATTTCATGCTTCCCATGGGCTGGGAGGTGGTCAGAYATCCCCAGGACAGCAGGGCTCCACCACACATAACAGTGACTCAGGGAGAAAAACATCATTGCTCCAAATGTCTCCCCTACCTTCTTCCCCCACCTGTATATGCTCAGCAAGATGGAATCTCCCTTGGGTCAGCTGGGGACAGCTGTCCCAGCTGTGTCACCTCTCAACTCATTGTGCACCCTGAGCCACCCCATTGGTGGGATGGGCTGAGGAGCAGAAAAGGGTTTTACACTGTGTAAACACTGCTTGGCAATTATGCAAACATTTCCATATTGTCAATGCTGTTTCCTGCAAAAATCCAAAACATGACCCCATAGCAACTATTATAAAGAAAATTAATTCAGCCAAGACCAGCACAACAAACAACACCAGAGTATTGTGCTTTTGTAGAAGAAAGCTATTTTTGTTTGACTGTCCATAAACTGAAGCAAAAAGGAAAAACAAAAGGAACAAGGACACACAAAAAAAACCCCACAAACTCCACAGTCAGTGGAGTCCTAAGWGTATTCCAAAGCCTTTTACAGTCTCCATCACTCTTTTATACAGAAAGAAAAGAGCAGTTCTCTGGGTCTTTATTGTATTTCTCTGATAAATGCAGTGACTTTGTTAATAACAACAMAGAAGAGCTTAGGATATCCTCCTGGAAGCTTATATGCAGCACAAGTCAAGACTTAGCGTTCAATAATGGTTCATCCTTGCATGGACTATCCCAGATGYTATTAGGAAGTTGACCTCTACTCTTCAGGGAGAAGATAACCATCCCCTTTCAGCCAGCAATACTGGGTGAAGTCCAGACTGCAACACTTCTTGAACCCAGCTGGAGTTCAGAGCCACGTTAGATTGTTGATGTCGAGTGGCAATGCCACAGGAGCATCTCAGAGTCTGAACAGAACTGGTCCAGGATGTGGCAGGGCTGGGGTCTGCTGTTTGTACTCTGTAAATGTTCCATATTTCTGCCATAGTTTCTCTGTTACCAGCCCCAGCATGTGTCTTGACTCTTGAAGGGCAGTTCCACACCAGCATACATTTACTGGCTCAGGTGATATGAATTCATGAGGTGCATAGTCTACATCACAAGAAAAATCAATTTTCCCTCCATTAGATTGAGGACATAGAATCATTCTCTCAGTGTCCTCCTTCGAGATCTGTGTTTGCTAGAAACACTCATAACAGTGTCCTCAGGATTTGTGTCCCGCCAACAAAAACGTGAAGAATTAGATTGTTCCCTTAAACATTTGACTCTCAGATTAAATATTGTACACAGTTAGCAGGACAGTTTCTGATAGAAATGGGATATCATTGCACAAAGACTGGACTTTTTTTTCTCTTACAGACACAACAAAGAATTAAATGGTATTTTCCCATCATGCCCACCACAGAGCCACCAGAGCAAGTTTTGACTGCTTTCAAAACCTCCACACAAGAATAAAAAGAAYAACACAACTGCAATAAAAGTCAACTAAAATATCCTCAATGAGTACATCCTTCAGAGCTTTGCTAATATGCTCAAGGAAWAAATATTCTCCTCCCCCACTCCATCTCCTCTGGTTCAAGAAAATACTCTGCATAGAAACCYCATTGCTTCCTGCTATAACACAATGTCTTCAGACCAAGTAACAGGTGCCAAATTATAATAAATTTGGACACTTACCTCGTCATTAAACAGCCACAGTGTCAGAATGTGTGTACAGGAGCAGCCCTGTCTCCTGAGTCATCCTTCAGACACACAAACTCAAGAGCTGCTCCTAGCTCGTACCACCAAACCTAAAGCTGATTATCATAGCAAGAGTTTTCTTCAGTCACTTTTCAGCTGTTTTCAATCACTTTATTTTGCTTTTAAGCCTCCCCAGCTGTGCCCCAGGAACCTTGATTTAGCAGCTTCAGATACTTTATTCTCTAGGGCAATTTTTCTCATTCTTTTTAAGCTGAAAASCTGCTTGAAGCTTTTAGCAGGAAAGAAGTTTTCCAGCCCATCTCAAATGGCGTTCATTTGTAATTTAGTAGATATAAAGTAACATTTTGAGGGTTACTTCATTATTTTTCATTTATACTTCATTTTCTTATTTCCATGTATGGAAATACATGTGATTATTTAAAAATAAAAACAATTTTGTCCTCTTGTGGTRTCTTACCCAGCAGCAGTTATCCTACCAGTCATTTGCAGGTCAGAGACTCRGAACCCACAGTGCCCCCATTCAGGCATTGAAAATTGTGCCCACAGAGACCAAGGTCAGCGCCTCCTCCTGAGGTGAGTGAGGCACGTGGTGCAGGTGAGGAAATTTTAAATTTCTTCTGGGATTTGCAACTATGAGAATTGCCAGGACATGCCAACAGATGGTGCTGATATGTCCCTTTCAACTGGTCAGATGTGAAATCCATTCTGAGCTCTGTGATATTCTCCTTTAACCAGGGTTTACTTCATTGAAGATGCTGTCTGTATACTACAAGGATTCTGCCACCCAGTCTCCCTTGTCGACTTTTAAAAGGTTACCAGCCTTTAAAATGCTAAATTCGATCTGAAATCAATGAGTGTTCACTGTCTTGTGAGGAACAGAGTATTTCGTACAACTCATTTTGGCTTTATTCTGTGACTGAACAAAAGAGGGAGGAGCCCCCACTSATCTCCCTTTAGATGGTTCCCTGTTTCTCAGCCAGCCCCAAGCCCTGGTGTCCAAATCCCCAGGAATCTGGGTGCYCTCGAGATCCTACAGCTCCTCCACACTGCTGGGGTGAATATGGGGAGTGCTCCAGGAGASCAGACCTGGCTGCTGCATCCTGACCCAGCTCCTAAGTGTTCACTGCCCTACAAATGCCATAATGCACCCAGGGGCTGTGTTTTGCTTTTGTGGATGCTCTGGCTGAGTGGTACCTCCAGCTCATTCCAGCTTGAATTTTTGACCCCCAGAACACCTTCAGCGACATCATCTAGTGCCTCTGAAGAAACATTTTTCATTGACTGAACATCTCATTAATTACTCTTGCTCAGAAATTACCCAATGGGGTGTCCTGAAAATGAGTTTTAATTAAAAGTGACAAAGGCTGAGTAAATGCAGCTTCAAACATTCCTGCCAGTATGGTGTGACAGGTCTTCCCTGGCAAGGTAATGCTGCACATGGCGTAAGAAAGCCCAAAAGATTTACACTAGGCTTTGGCCCCATGTAATTTATTCAAATCAGCTGTTACACATGGTCAAGACATCTTAACAACTTCAAAAGTTGCCTCTCGGGTATGATACCTCTGACTCACATTCAAGARGGGCAGCTGAATACGATTTGGTAACAAGTTAGCTTTACTGACAGAGTAAGACTGTTGATGGTGCTCTCAGGCAATATTCATACCCTTCACAGGACAGCTCACAGCAATAGTAGAAGACCACTTAATCAGAATCTCCAGATTCACCAAGAACCAGACCKCCCATTCCCTGGAGGGATTAATGATGCCTTTGAATGACCCACACAATTAATGTCTCAGACTGTTTCTCAGTTTCTGGTTTCAATAATGTTTTCCTAGCTGTAACATCTCAGCTTKGTAGCCCCATGAGTGTCCTAGAGAAGATCTGCCAGCTCCACGCATCTGGGCTTAGCATGCCTTGTTTGGTTCACCAGGCATTTTGTTTTCCTGCAAAGGAAGTAAAATTTATTCCTTTCCATGTGTTTCAAGGTAGTGTTGRAATTGCTGCTGCTAAATGCAAAGTGCTCCCTGCCTGCTCCTGTGCACATGCAGCCATTTACCCACCTGGCCCATGCAGCCCCCCAGCCCCAGAACCAATTCCAGCTCATCCCACCCCCAGAAGTCCTGGCCTGTTTTGGAGCTCTGTTCCCCCAGCCCCACTCCTACTCTGTGACTCSTCAATGCCCAGCTACCCAGGCTTGCAATGTAATGGAGGGAGGGGACAAAACAAAATGTCATTCCCTGCCCCTCCTTTTCCCAGGCTGGGTGAGCACCACCTTGGGGGTTCGTTGTTTCAGCAGCATTGACGTGTTTGAGGGGAAGGAGGAAGAGCTGCCACAGGCACAGAGGACTGGAGGCAGACATGGGGTCCCATCTGAGACACTGTGARCTGCTTGGGATTTCTTCTTTCCACTGTGCATGGATAGAGRTTTCAGCTCTGAGGGCAATGGGGACATGCCCAACCTGRCCAAAGGCAGCAACCAGGCTAAGCAGATTTCCCCAAGATATACTCAGACTCAGCTTCTTCCCACTTCCAGCATACAAACYTGAGACCTGAGCCATTGTGCTGGCATTTTCTTCAGAAATGCTCCTTGTGTCACRTGTGTCCTCAAGCACAGGCCAGAAGGTGCTCTGCACCTCGTGGGTGGAGCAGCCCTATGCGTCCTACTCTGCTGGGGAGTGTTTGAGGTTGTTCTAGCAAGGCTTTGAGGAAGACAGGGAAATTGTGCTATTAGTATCCTTAAGATTATCTTTTCAGATGGAATAAGACAGGAAGCAAGMACCAAGAGCCTATACCATTTGTTTGTACTATGCAACACCAGAGCCAGCCTCCAAGCTGGCAACAATTTGAGATCCAGCGCCTCAGGCCACTGCATTAGTCAGTTAAAACAGGACTTAATGCTCTCCTCACTCACCTCAGCACCAATTTTCCTAATGTCAWTTATGGCCACACATTGCCTCACCAAGTGCAGCATTTGGCCCACAAATTGTTTGCATGTCCTGTAATTTATGCCTTTTGCATTGTGTACAAAACCCCCAGTCTATCAACAGTGGTGTTGGTTGCAAAATATCTGCTCCTGTAATTACCCCGATTGTTTATGTCACGGTAATGTGTCCTTAGACATTGAGCCATGTAAAGAGATGGATGCACCAAAAGTGTAAATGGCAATTAGGGAATTTCATCAGGTGCTGAGTAAGACACAATGCTTGTGACAGTTTAATTTTAGCCTTTGCTCTGCTTCTCTGCCTTGTTGAAACACTCGGATCCCAGTTGTTAGGGGAAACAGCTCCATGAAATCAGTGTGATGACTGTCCAGTATGCAAAGTGAACACTCAGTTCTCTCATATGGACCCCGTGTTTGCTGCAGTAGAACTGTCATAAAGAGAGACAGATGTACRGAATATTCACTGTGAAAATACCATGAGTGGGTTGACACATCCGGTGTCATGCCTCTGGCATGTGGCAACACCAGGAGTGGCCATCAGTGAAAAAACATCCGAATGCAGATAAAGCACTTACATGGAAGCACAGCCCAGGGAGATGATGCAACCGAAACACGGCCTGGTGTTCCCTGCTATGTGCGTGGTGTCCTTCATTGCTGCTCTTGAAACACTGGATTTTTGCTCTGCACTGSAGACTATTTATTTTTAACAGACTTGATCAGATCCTGTGCTATTGATTGGTTCAGCTCCAGCCAGTGGTAGCACAGCAGCCTGCACCCCCAAATAATTTGGTGTAAATCAGAGATCAGCCTTTCTCGATAGCACAGTGAGCGGCTGCCCTAAGGACCTGGCTGGGTGCCCACCACTACGTGGTGAGATGAAGGAAGAGATGATGAAGCATTTAACCAGCATTTAACCAGCATTTCAGACCAACAAGAACACTCCCCAGTGMCAGACCTGTGCAGCTCAGTGCAGTGTTCCGAAGAGTTTGAAACTRGGGGAAGCAAATGTGGCACTTCAGCTGAGACTGAAAAAGCACCAAAAGGAGCTGTGGACAACATGGTTAAGTTGAAAGTGGAGGAGAGAAGGGCACAGAACAGGCAATGAGCTGGAGCTCTATTTGCACATTTTGAAAGCTTCTGATGAGTGCAGAGCTCCATGACTTAACTGCTATTGGTTAAATAGTGATAGGCATTGCTGAACTTTGTCCCAGGCCCTTTGGAAATGGAAAGGTGGGTGTGCACATGTCCTGGGTGCGTTTTGGTTCCCAGCAAACAGCGASTCATGGCAGGTGATGAATTCCCATATTTATGCTTGGGTGTAAGGACCTGTAAATTTTAAATCACGGGCCTAGGGTGCTAACTGCATTTTCAGAAGAAGCCAGTTTACACTGCAATGCATAAATATTGGTGTTACACAAAATACTTCTGCTATCTTCATTTCATTAAAACATGGTGTAATTGGGAATAAGAGGTGTTTTTGGGCCTGGTTCCTAAGCTACTGTTGAGCTTATAATTAGGATATCTAATAACATTTTCACTAATCTTTAATGTATTCAAAGAACACTTTTTATTTCTCTCTGTCTGGTTGATTTTAAGCTCCATAGGTCATGTGTGATTTTTAAAAAAAATACTAAGATGGATATTTTTGTCCAGTTATAAACCAGACATCACTCAGGTCATGGGGTATAAGGAGCATTTTGGAAAYACTTTGTTTGCCAGGGAATACAGGAAGAATCTGAGCCTAGCACAGTGATATAGATAATTTGTGGTAATTCACCATGCATCCTGTTGCCACAATAGCATTGCCTTTACTCTTCCATGCTTGCCATCACTAGGGACAGCCTGTAGCATTCTGCCAGAAAATGTCTTAACCCACACAACTGCACAGAGCAATTCTTTTATTTTTCTCCATATGAAAATCTCTTACTCATATGAAAATATTGGACACACAGGTGTTTTCTTTAGTGTTCGGTGCTAAAATAACCTCCTCATTTCTTGCACATTGCATCAGCTCAGCTAGAAGTATTGTCTGAATACTTATTTTTCTGCAAGACTCCATGATACGCTTATAAATAGATATTATGAAAAGATGTTTCTTTTTTTAAACTTCTCTTTATTTTTACATTCAATGCATGAGGACAGATGAGATGAATGTTCATGACAAAATATAAAGACATATACTGTCCTTGAAACAGTTAAAAGATAAAGTTTTTAAGAGTTTAAAAAAGTATTTTAGAAACATTGTATCTCCAAAATTTCTCATTACAGAAAATTCAAATGTTTTAGAAACATAGCGTTTAATATCCTTGCCTATTAAGCCATATTATGAAAGTATATAGTTCTTTTTGCTCTTTAAAAATCTGTCTCTGCATTACTCACAATCTGTAAGTAACCTATTGATGGAGCCAAGAGCCTCCATAATACAGTGTACACAGTTACAAACAATTGAAAAGTTATATTACAAAATATACACTAGTTCCTTTTTACATTTTTATAGATAAACATTGCATAGTTTTCAAATATGTAATATATAACACAATCACGAGCCTTTTTCTCTATAACTTATGAAAAAAATCTGTACACTCAAACAATTATAAATAAAGTGTAAATATCTTTTAGTAAGAGTGCGGGGGGAAGCGTACCAGGACATATCGTGCTGTCAAGTATTAAACAGAAATATTTGTTGGAATCTGCTTAACACAATGGCACAATATGGCCTGGAGCCAGAGGAGAGGAGATCATAGGGGACACATTACAAAGTGGAACCCTAAAGTACTGATATGTCTGACAATTATTACCCTGATTCTTTTGTAAGAATTGCTTTCCCACAGTTATTATCACTGTTCTTGATGGCTTTACTTCAACAAGCAAAATAAGGTGCACGTTGTTTTAGAAATGAGTAAAAGTAGGCTAAAATGTTTCCTCTTTCAGTGGGTGGTCAATGGAAACGAGATAACTTGAAAAGAATTCTGGATATTTTCCTCATATTTTTCCCAAAGAAACAGTGCATGGGAAATTCACACTGGGATTTAAAGAAACAGACTCAAAAAGCATCCAGAATTGTGAGAATAAAATGAGGAATTATTGAAAATATAAAAATTCCACTTTAAAAATGAGATGCTGACAAAATTCTGTTTCAACTATATGAAGGATAAGGAAAATAACTTTAAAAAGAACATTTGACGTAACTCTGCTGTTTGCTACTACACTCCAAAAGAGAAGAACTATACCAAAACTAGATGCTTTTGGAAATTCACTCTAAGTTTTGTCACTGGCTCACAATTACAGAAACAGTTGGAATCTCATTTTGAATGCAATTCGCAAACACATAGTTTGCCAGTTTTAATGTTAGTCTAAAAAAGTAAATGAAAACAATTTTCACTTCTAAAATGAATGTATTTACCTGATTACTGAATTCCTAGCTTTGCAGAAAACAACTATTCAAAAGTAATTGTGTTCTGGCAGCACTGAGTGGCTATTTTACACTAAGGGTCTGCTCAGCATTTTCATTGGAGATTTRATGTAAAATTCAGCCACCTAAAGAGGTTTTAAATGATGCCTCAATTACACTCTGCCACCTAATTTTTTTTTATTTAATGTTAATGTTAATGATTGGACTTTGGATATTATTCCATACTCACTAATATCTAAGCTATTGAAGGCCAGCACAAGTGCTGAGCGCATCTTTGAAATGTTCTTTTCCAGACWTTGAAATCATGCCTTCTGTCAGCCCATCATTCAGAGCAATCTCACAAACATTTAGTAAAACATCAATAAAGGCAAAATTTGAGCACAAGCAGCTTCCCGMCAAGTATTGTACTACCTATGGATTTGCTAGACATTGTAGTGACTACACTCCTTGTGGATTTTATTCAAGATTTGGATTGCTACATACAATTGCAGTAAAATTCACATTATTTCCAAGTAGGACGRTTCAGAGCACAGAGGGATGGTGAAAACCTCTTTCTCTCCAGTAAATGTTACCAGATGTCCTGTGCTAGCCRTTATCTGCTCTGCAGGCTCCCTCTGTTCTAGGTCTAGACAGTCTCCACTGCTACTGTGAAAACTCATTTTGTGGCTTAGGCAAATGGAGCCATGGCTGCACACAGATCTCCTGGCAAGAGCCCAGACTGGCACAGCTCTCTCCTCCTCTCCTCTCCTCTCCTCTCCTCTCCTCTCCTCTCCTCTCCTCTCCTCTCCTCTCCACTCCTCTCCTCTCCGGCCACTTGTCCTCCTTCCTGCACCATTCCATCGTTGTGGGATTACATGGTGAACAGGACTGAAGAGGACCATCTAGAGAGAAGAATGGCCACACAACCACATCCTCAGTCAGTCAAGACCTTTGGTAGCCACCCGACRTTTCCAAACACAGCGCTTAACCTGTTAACCTAACTGCTTAATGGACTGAGGGAGCAGCAATTACTTTTCTGATCATTAGTTTGAGATAATAAAGAATTGTAACTCCTGCTCCTAGTATTAAAGGAGACAGRAAGGGTTCCAAATGGGCTCATGTGCACCCTTATGCCAGAGCTTCTGAAGAATGTCCCAGCATTTCATTTTCCTTCACACATATAGAATAGATTTTGTCTATTCTAGGAAAGCTACTGTTTTCCATTTTGACCACTACAGACAGGCCAATGAAAACATTAAGATTCACCCCCGCCTCCTTTTTTTTTTTTTCTTTTTCTTTTTTTATCTTTCTTTTTTTTTTTTTTTTTTTCCAGTGCTTTTCAGGTATTATGAAGTAATTTCTGCTGAGTCAGTAGGTCAGAAAGGCTGTTCTACAAGTGCATTGTTTATTTGGTTTTTAAGTTTGAATTGATTGCCACTCCTTTCATCCCTCTCTTCATGGGACTACATCAGAATTTCTTTTGTTTGCTACTGATAACATTGGAGGAAGGTACCACATAGTAGATCCTCTGTGAGCAAATCTGTCATTAGCTTTGCAASTGAGCATAGATTTTCTGGGGACTCTGTCAAGCTTGTTTGACTCCATTCCTTGAGGAGTGATGTATCACTGGCATCAGAAACCTAACAAAATGTTCACTCTGTTCTCAGTGCAAGGTCCAAGGTGGTTTTGATGAGCCTGACTGTCCTATGCTGTGTCTTTGCTATTATACGTGGATCCAGTACTATAAGGCTGTGTTGTTTGTGCCTGTTTTGTCAACACAAGCTACAGATGGAGCCCTTCTTCCACCTCTTTCTTCATCACCCATAGCCATGGTGTTTTCATAAACTTCCATAGTTTTTAGCTGGTTGTCTTTGGCACCCTCCCGTTCAACGTTGACTTTGCAACATTTGCAGAAGCCACAGCAGTGCTTCCCACAAAAAGCAAGTGAAGACATCAGTACATTGTCCCAGGGCTCTAGAGAGTGCATCCAGACAGGTAGGAAATCCCAGTTTTGGAGCTTCTCAGGCAGTGAATGTGGCCGCCTTTTCTGAAGAACATTAATTACAACCACAGCAATAAAAGCAGCAGCAATGGGAAGGCAAACACCCAAAAGGACTGCCCAGCCTGCCAATGACAGAGCAAATACAAGCAAAGGCAAAAGAAAGAAACAGAGGAGAAGATAAAATATAGCAAACCATCGATACTGGGCTGTTATGTTTCCCAAGGTCTTGGACATGCGGATTGGCAGGCGGGTATAAGGTATCGGRTAAAACAGAATAATCCCAGAGACATTGAAGAAAAAGTGGCACAAGGCAATCTGAAAGCAAAAACATTTGAGAAGTTCATTAGCTAAAACACCTTTAAATATGCCTACACACATGATAATTACTTCCAGTTCTCAGAAAACTGTTGTCAATAAGGCATGGGAGCTGTGTGAGGATTGTTCATTATTGGGTTCTGCTTCCATAATATTCAATGAAAACATGGGAAGTGCAAATTCGATATTACACACAGGCTACAGAGAAATTTTTAATGGTTCAAACTTGGATTTTATAAAAATTATACTTTTATAGGGCACTGAAGAGATTCTGGGAAGGGGACTTTGCCTTTGGATCTTTACAATCCTTTGAGTCACATACTTCAAAAAAAATTTTCTTTTAAATTACCATTAGAAGGCATGGACTTGCTAAAGCTTACAGAAATTACTTAGACAKAATAAGCATGTATTAAACAAAACAGTACATTTGCTGCTCACCATATCATATTTTCATTTTGTAAATGTTATCAGACTAAAGTAARTATGAAAGTGCAGGGGTTTATTTTTAAAGTGCATTATAAAACTGGCATGTTATCATGAAATCTGAGCTTTGTCAAGATAGCATCTTCTCATGATTACATCTGTTCTATCATGCCTGGAGACAATAAACTGACTTCTGTAATTTTCTTGATTTATTTTAGCCAGTTAAAACATTCATCCTATTCACAAAGGAAACGTCATTTTCCTTTCCCTCTTTTATGTAGAGCATTCWTTCAAATGTGATCTGCTATCAGGTTCTTTACTGGGTGGAAAATGGAAGCCAAAGCCAGGCTTCCTACTTTTCAAAGAGTTTGAGGCARAAAGGAATTCAATAAAACCGGCTCAGTTTACATTTACAATGAGAAAAATAGAAGCCATGATGCTCGCTGCAGTATCAGGTAGATAGAGCTTGCCAGCTTAAGGATTGAAGTGTAATCTTCACTTAGGTTACAGGAGTCCCTGTACACTGCATGAACTGAGTTAGGGTCCTGAGAAGGGAGCTTACAGACGTCAGTAACCCTCAGAGAGGTTCTGAGTATGTGAGCACTGAATTCCAAGCAAAGACCCCACACTCAGGGTTCAAGTGGCCTCTTCTGTCTCAGTTCTGAATCCATTCACTCAGGCCAAGCCAATTTAAGAAAGCGAGATTAACCATATATTGACATTCTGGGAATGTTTAATGTAACCTTTTTGCTCTAGCAGTTAATGTGAATGCGCTGTCATTAACAGCACACATAAAACCAGGCATGACAAGAACGGCATATTTGCAATAGAACCACTTTGGTCAAGTTTTTCTTCAGAAAAGTTACAACTTCTAAATGAAGCCAAGGAAGCATTGTTTTGTACTGACCTGTAATGAATACTTTAATGTACTCCCTGGACTTGCTAAAGCTGCAAGTATAGCTGTTGTRGTTGTGCCAATGTTGGCCCCTAARGTGAGGGGATAAGAGCGCTCGATGCTTATAACGCCAATACCTGCAAGAAAAGAACCAGGACTGAGTCGGTTTCAGAATGATGGAGAAGATAAAACATGAGGACAAAGAACACAGTATTTACAACTTACCAACAAGGGGTGTAATAGCAGATGTGAAAACAGAACTACTTTGGACAACGAAGGTCATACCAGCCCCTGCAAGCATAGCCAGGTATCCAGCAAGCCAAGTAAAAGGAAATGGAAAATCTAAAAAATAAGAGGGAAAACACTGTTGTTAGCATAACAGAATGCCCTATGTAACAGTAACACAGCAGTGAAGACTATTAAGCACTTAAAATGTTGATGAMTTGTTTGCATATGGGATCTTAATGATGATTTGAGATGAGAGTCAGTTCTATTACTCTGATTTATTCTGTCTGCTGTGCTCCTTCCACAGCCCTGCACCACTGGATACACTTTGAGATGGATACTAGACTAGGTAGACATTTGTCCTGMTCCTGTCCCAGGGTGTTGGAATACAATTAGGTACCAGAAATGTTTCCACAGAGGTCAATACAAAACCATCTTGGCATCTTGAGAGCCTTAGTTTTGGCAACCAGGCAGCCACTGCATGGATCCRGTCTTCAGGAAGCTCTGAAGACCAKCCTGAGAAAACCAGGTTGTTTGTTCTAACTGGTTTCAAGCAGATTATCTCCTAAAATTTACTTGTTAACTCTTGCAAAGAACAGCAAGTTACACTGATTAGAGAAACTAGGCACAAGGGTGCCCTGTAGTCTGCAGATTTATAGAAAGAGTTGAGAGGTGAGGACTTAGTCAGTTGAGAAGATGCAGAGGAACAGAGCAGATCCCAAATGAAATAAGCAGCAGCTGTCAGCTGTTTACTTTCTACCCCTTGTTTTTAATTTGGTCCGTGTTCTTTGCCCAGAAGACAGCTTGGGGACCACTTTGTTGCCTTCCACGTTTTAGTGAACCCTCTCTTCAACCACACCCTGAGATCTGCCTATTCTGGGACTGCTTTTCTCTGCCACAGCTTCTGACCTCTCCATTTAAGAGAGCATGAAGGAAAAGCAGCCATTTAAGAGAGCATGAAGGAAAAGCAGCCTAGTGNAAAAACCAACAAAAAAACCAACTTTTGCACTCAATGGATCCAGGCTGAAAAAAAAAAACCACCTGGACAGCACAGGGAAAGACAGAAAAATACCTCTATTCAAGGCTGCCTTATCCTACTGAAGAGACGGTTAGGCAGCAGAACAGAGCAAGATCACTAATTACTACAAACGTTTTTCAACTTTCTTTGGAAGGAACATGCAGGCTCTGTGCCAGAACAGGCAATCACAACCTCAGCACTTCAGTGCTATCTTTTGAGGATTGGAACRTTACATTTCTAACAGCTAATGATTATACATCAAGAACCACAGCTTGGACTTTGGTCTCTAATGCTGTTAATCTGCTGCATTTCYCAATCAAGCTGTTCACTAATAGATATTTAAACAAAAGAAAAAAAACATGCTAGGGGGAAAAAATGTTGGGGGGTGTGCATGATTTTCATTCAATAGCAGTTTCTTTAGGCTTTTCTATAATATCTTCCAGAACAGGAAATATCAATAAATTGTGCTCAGTGTCCTTGTCTTTGCTGAAAACAATCYTCAGGAAAAGCAGGTAGTTACCGGTGTTGATTGTCTTCTTGATAACACTTGCCACTTGTCCTTTAAGCACAGAGTTTAACAGCTTAACGATCGCTACCAAACAGGAGCACAGAACAAGCAGGGACAAAGCCAGAAGGATGAGACCGATGCCAAGATCAGGCAGGTCGGAGTTCACAAAGATATGTTTACCTGGAAAAGAAAAGGAAAATGAATTAGCCTACCTACATTTTTACTTGTGATCCCAAGCCCCTCTCTGGTTTTCATACACACCCCTAAGAAAATGGGACCAAAGCACGCACAGCTTGAGGGGTTGATGCAAACAGGGAAAATGCCACTTCCCTTATTCCRCAAAAGGCATGTCTGAGTGAGGCAGGAGAGGAGCTTCTATGGAYGTGCTTATAAAATACATGGGCACATCTATGGGGCAGGGAGGAACTAGGTGACCACATGCAAGGTAGAGGAGTACAATGGTAGGAGAMAATTTTAGGGTGCTCCAAGCTGCATAGTGAGTCAGCTTTTCCCTTCTCTTTGCCTGAGAAGGGCTGTTGAAAGTCCTGCAGGGCATGCATAGGGATAGAGATATCCAAGCAACCATTACAGCCAAGTAACCGTAGCTCCATGCCATCTGAACATCAAGGGTGACATGATACTGAAGACCTCAATTACTGGYATCAGGGAGCATGGAAAGAGATCCATGTGCAGCCAGATCCCATGGTGATGCTGGTAACTCCAGCTGTGCAGCTCTAACAGAGCACAGGCTCCTCTGTGTCCAGCTCTGAAGAGGGCTGGTAGCACCATCAGAAAGCTATGTGCTTTTGTAAAGACATTGCAGAGAAAGAGTTCTACTACTTACATTTACTGATATACTCTGTTTCAGTTATATTCTTGAGGGTCCATGTTGTATTTCCCTCAGTCCAGCAAAATTCAGGAGATGTGCAGTTTTCTGAAGGTGGAATTGTCACATTCTGCAGTGTCTAAACGTTGCCAGAAAAAGCAGATAGTTCAGTCATCTGCAATCCTTTATTAAGAGCTCATGCAGAGTTTTAGATTTTTGCTACAGCCAAGATTCATCAACTAAAAAGTCAGAATTGTAAGCGGACGCCACATTAATGAGAAGGTGAAATTTTCACATTCTTAAAATAAATGATTGGGCTGTTACCCAAGTAAATCTGTACAACATTTGAAGTTTAAAATATCCCCAAAATCTTCTACATTGCAATAACCATAGCACCAAGCCATTAGTGGCTAACTACTCGTGAGAGGCTTTGTGTAGCAAGGTTTGTGTTTGGCTGCAGCTGTGGGACATTCCTTTTCCAGCTTCCTTGGTCAAAGAAAGACCTGTGGACTGACATCTCAACGAGTTCGTGGTCTGGTGAGTACTACAGGKCAGGGAGTCAGAATGATACAACACCAGTGCAGCCTCTCTTGCTGGTTGAGCACAACTTGCTCAAGCTGCTTTTCTCTGCCTYAGTTTCCCTGTCTGTAAAAACAGAAGTGCTGCTACTACTTTCATTTTCAAAGTTCAAATGCTATCTAAGAGCTAAGTACAAGCACTATGATTAGCATTACTAAATTACTGAATTTCTGTTTATACCACAATAAAACCTTCCTTGTAAGCCCTCCTAGCCTGAACATACTGCATTCTGACACCAGGTCCATAAGTCCTTATGGAGATTAAGAAAGAGTTTGCTGACTGAGCTGTACTTCCACATGAGAGCAGCTAACAGGCAAATGGACTCTGAAACATGCTTCTGAACATGAGGTATCTTCTCAAAGTGATTGAGTGATTTYCTTTTGCAGAAATAGGGAAAGAGAAATTTTTTTTTCTGGGTACGGCCAACAGATGCTTGCATTTGAACTCCTGTCCAGATGCTGCAGTTGAGCAAAACTGGGAGTAGATCTAGCAACCCCACAACTCCAGGGAGCATCTGGAGTCCCCCATCCTGTCAACCTTTACAAACACAATGCAATCCTGTTTCTCACCTTCCTGAATTTTTTTCCAAAACTCCGAGTTTCAAAGCAGCTGCATTTGATCAAAATATTCATATTTTGCTTTAAACATATGATGCTTGCATGTATTTATCCCTGACATAAGTCTGTTTCATCTTTTTTGCCAGAAATTAGTTTAACCTACTAGGAATGTAAATAATTTAAATTATCTTCCTTTTCCCTCACCAAATTCAAGTCAAACTTCTGAGGGTTTCACGTATTTTTGTAATCTGACTACAAGCTCGGGCAGTAAGAACGCAGCCAAAATATGGACAAACACAGATAAAAGTGTGTGTCTAGAAACAGATATTTCCCTCAGCCTACACTTTCTGTGCAGTTGCTGGTCCTGTGCAGGGCTCAGGGGCTCAGAGCTCTCCAGCTGAGGGCTGGGCTGTGCCAGGGCACTGAGGGGCACAAGGGTTTGCTCTCCCAGCAGCGCAGCCCCAGCCCGGCCCGGGGTGGAACATCCAGAGACTCGACAGTGTCACCTGAGCAGGGTTTCAGGTGAGCACAGCTCTGCTCCAGCACTATCTCCAGAGGTAGCATTTCACTGGCCATCCAGACTGTCATTCAATAGGAGCTGGGCACTTCATTTCAACCTTYGCAGCGTGCCCTTAAGCATCTTCTGCCTCAGGACTTCAGGAATCACTTTATATACATGCCAACAAGTAGAATACTCTAATTAGAGAATCAAAGGATATTTAATGCTCTAATTGCTAGTTAGCTGAACAAAGCAAACCAAACACTCAGCTCCACAKTTTACCAAAATACTCATTGGTGTCGATCTGGGCAAGAGATTCYTCCAAGCTGCAGTGCTGCTTGGGTGAAGAATAACAGGACACAGCCCCACAAACGCTTTCTCCAAGGGCAGTTTTCCAAGAAAGCTGCAAAGAGCCAGCTGCCACCAGATCACCCTAACAGACGTAAAACTAAAACTGATTAGATCAGTAGATAAACGATGGTTGAAACACTCTTTTCTTTGGCCTACGTTGCAGATTTTTTCCACTTTCAGGGAGTTGGTGGAGTATCAGAGTTTAAAGGCATTTGGTGTGAAAGGAGTAAAAAACCTGGCTCCAATCCACTGGTTCTGATAAGCAAGGGCCTGAATGGTACTGAAAACAGCCTAGGTCAAGGTCACCACTGGTCACCATCCTTGGTTTAAGTGAAGCAAATCTAAATTAAATTTTTTTCATTCTTTTTCTGCTCGGAAAACTCCAAYCTCATTAAAATACCTAATTTTGCAATCCTATGATAAGGAGCATCAGCTACAGATAAGTAATATATTTCCTGAGGTACCTGACAATTAATTTAGCATGATACTCACCACATTGGTTTCAGTGACACACCAGATCTTCACCAGACTTTTGTTTTTTGCTGATTCATCATTAGTAGCAATTGCATTTATTACKGATTTATCAAGCTTAAAAATAAGAAGAAAAATAATTTTAAAAATGCCTTATTCCAACTTGCATCACAAACTTGTGTTCAGCTTTACTTAAATAACCCCCTTTGGAAGCTCAACCCTATAAAGTCTGCACGGCGTGTCTCTAATGTTGGAGCTGCTGCCCAACAGGCAGGAATGGGGTTACTCCAGAAAAAGGTAAAACTCTACAGGTACAAATGCTGTGTCTCATTCTCCCCACATCATTCACTACCTCATCTCACCCTTTCTGTTTAATCAGCTGCTCTGACACAACTGCTTCACTGTATTCACTGCCACTTCAGAAGTTGTGTGTAGCCCCTTGGCCTCTAGGCACATGTGATTATGTCCCATAATTTCAGTATCATCGTTAGGTCCAATGCTGGTCCTCTGGCTGCTGCAGGTTGTCTCAGCTAGTATCTGCCAATGTTCCCATCCATCCCACATGGCTGTTTTTGTCCTCACCTGCCTTCCCMGTCCTCCTGGCAAGGTCTGCCTGTGCTAAGGTGAAATGTGGGGGAAGTAGAAACAGAACGTACAGACCTGGGGCTTTGTGAAATGTGAATAACAAGAAGAATTCATCTGCTAATGAACTGAGTCCCTGAGGACTCAGAGAAAGGAGTGGAAACCCTTCTCATACTCAGAGCATTTTGGTTAGTAGTGACTGATCCAAGTAAGCAGGTTCCTTAAAGAGAGAAAGAGCTTACCTCAATGATGAGCTTTGTAAAGGGGTCTGTGATAACTTTTAGTAGCTCTGGGGCATCGTCACCACTTTCAAGATGAAAGGACTCAACTATAACGTTGGTGAGATGRAAGAGATAGCCAGAAACAACTTCAATGGGCAATAGTGCAAAGACAGCAAGCCAATTAAAGAAATCATGGATTGTTGCCCCAGCAAAGGCCCTACAAGAAGAAAATAAAAAATAGTTGCTTTCCATGAAACAAAACATAACATCAATTAGATATGAAATCATAAAAATGGAGATGAAGGCCATTTCAAGGTGGGAACCATTTAATTTCTGGGGTCAAAGAAGATGGCTACTTTGTTATGGAGTGCTAAGTTGTCTCCRCACTGTTGGCCAATTAAAAAGCCAGACAGATGAGTAAAACAAGAAAAACTAGAAAAGACAAAAGTGATCCTTAATATGAGGCTGCCAAGASTACTTGTTTGAAGAAAGATGTGGCTGTAGAGCCTGTATTTGTTTTCCCTCTCACCCATTTTTGGTACATTTTTAATCTTCAGCCAGTCATTGCCTCCAGGACCTGTCCTTCCTGACTGCTGGGGCAAGAGGGCTTTGCAGCACTCCCACATGTTCGTGCAAACTGTTGGTGTATGGCTCCCATCTCTCGTCTCCTCAAACTCCACAGCTCTTCCCTCAGAGGCTTTGGCTAGGARTATTTCAATATGCCCAGAATGCCATAAATGAGAAGGCACCAAGTCTCCTATCCCTCCCAAGTTTACTGCCCATCCCCAGTAAGCCATGAGCTCTCTCAGTGGCAGTGTCAAGTGGCAGTCCAAAAGTTGTCACTGTATATATGTGACAGCCAGAACACTTAATTTCTCTACARTTACCAGCTCTTGCTTATCGCGGACTTTAAAAGCCTTCAACATTGAAATCCCTTTTAAGGAAACCAGACAAAATTCATGTAATATTAACTTCTTCAGCCTTCCCACAACTAAGACAAAATAAAAGGTGGGTGGTATAGTGGGAGAACTTGAAAATTTATCTTTGTGTAAGATTGTTAAAAACAGTGAATTCTTACAAAACCACAAAACTTGTAAAGGGGCCCARTATGATTTTCTTCAAGTATATAAAGCCATATATGTAGGCAGCATTATACCTTTGCCATGACCATGCTTGTAACTTTCCTGTCTAGAAAGGCTGAATGGCTGTAGTAGTGATAGGAAACACAGAAGACRACTTGCAAAAAAAAGGAAAAAACAATTTTCCAGACCTAGTGTTTAAGTACAATACCTTCTGAACTCATTCCTGTCCCCAGCTTGCATAAGTGCCACAATTGTGTTGGTAACCGAGGTGCCAATGTTTGCTCCCATGATTATAGGAATAGCTGATCGAACAGTCAGCACTGGAAAGCAGAAAAAGAAACAATGAATGAAAAAAGCTCTATGCTTCAATGAAAATTTCTATTACTATTCAGTGAAACCCTCACTTCCTTTGATATCAGTGGGATTAAGTGCTSCAATCCAAACACATTTGCTTTAATCAACCCTCCTGGTAACATGGCACTGCCACAGTCCCATGATCCCCACTGAAACTCCAAAGACAGTGGCCCATGGTTACCCCTTTTCACCACATGGTAGAGGAYCAGAGTAAGCTAGTTTCTTCTTTCCCATGCATTTGCCTATTTACTGCAGAACTTTGAAATGATACCACAGAAACAATGAAGTTCAGTAATTGCCTAACATGGGAAAAGTATGCAGATAATTCCAAAATCGTCATTCAGTCCCTAGGCTCCCAATGATTTTCATTGTGATTGTGGTGTTACTATTATTCCTGGTACTACTACTACTATTGCTACTACTACTATTAATACCATTATAATTACTCTTTAAAAATTGATTTTATAACAGGGAAACCATTGTGAAAATCTTTTCCTAAGTCTCTATTCTTATACCCAAAGCTTTTACAGTTTGAACACAAGTGGGAATGTTTTCACCCAAGATAAGATTTATGAGTTATCTCTAGGAAAGCACTGTAAGCAGACTYACATGTGGAGGACACCATGCTGACAATAATGGATGAAGAAGTGCTGGAGCTCTGGACCATAACAGTCACCAGAACTCCAATCACCAACCCCGCAACAGGATTCGAGAGCACTGAATCATCTTTGAATATGTCCCCCGCTGCTTTACCTGTTAAAAAAAGTGTATTCTCAGAGYGAGGAAAGGGCAAGGTAAAGTGCATAGAAATTATGAGAATTTTTAATTAAAGATCAAAGCCATTTGATTGATACATATATAACCATGGTTACTAGCCCAAAAAAGTACAACGTAGCCCAGGGATCCAGATTCAGGCCCTGGACTCTCAGCTTCTCAGTTACTAGAAAGTACTTTATATTCTCTCATTTCAGTGACTAACAGGCTCGACTGAACTCCATAGAGAAGCATATAATACCACAGCCATCAGAGAAAAGACAGTAGGACAAAAAAACACCCATASCTTGATTTAAATGTTATTACATGGCATTGTTAATTACTGAATCAGGGAAAACTCTTTCAATAATACTGATTAATTCTATTCCTGTGCSTTTCTGTGTTTGCAAAATACTTCCACAGAAGGTCACATATTTCTCTGATAACCATTCCTGAATCCATCACCTGAATTCAACTCTTTGAGGTAAATGTAAAAAGTAAATTTCAATAGTTTTCRTCTTGGGAGGATTTGGAGGATGTTTCAGCGCTACATGTCTTGATCAAGAGCCCAATTTTCATAATTCACCTTGGTGAAATGTCTTTCACGTGGGACATGTCTATGCAGGGATGTGTTCATGTAAACTGTCACTAAAGTAATAGGAAGCTACCAGGAAATCAGGGCCAATAACACCTACATTAACAGATCTTTGGAATTTGCGAGAGAAAGTCCCTTTCAAACAAATGAAGGACATTGTTCAATCAGAGCTACTTCCTTCTGAATCTCAAAACATATGAAGAATGTTCTTGAAGAGCAATAATTGCAATTAAGTCTCTCAGACAAAATTTACTACCTCATTCATAGTTTATTCTTAATTTTTAAAATATTTTCATACCTCCTACCAGTTGAAAAGCAGAGCTCAGTACATCCAGAGAACAGACGAAATTGTAGAGTAATCCGAGTAGCAAAATGAACTTCCCTATCCCATACAGTACACGAATGATTTTTCCTTTTCGATCCAGCTCTGCAAAAGAAATACATTATGTATAAAAKAATCACTTCATTCTTTTCTCTGGAATACGCTAGTGCACAAGCAGAGACAGTGGAGACAAAGACAGTGTTGTGGCTCCAGTGTGTGATTAAACCCAAAAGAATGTTCTTAATCACATTTTAACTGCAGAAGCAGGTATTTAGTTTACCTACTTTTACCACAAGAAAAACCTTTTTGGTATGTGACAAAAGCCTTATGAAATCTGAGATCGACCCTTGGTTTTACAGTCATTCTACTGAGTAAAGAAAGACTAACACATGGTTGGATRTAAAACCATATTAGTGCTGGACTTTTTTTCATTCATCTCCTTGTAGTTTAAGGAGGGTAAGCAGCATCATTTCAAGATTTTTCTTAATTGACTAAACAGAATATGCCTATTAACTCTTGGATAAGGTCAGACAATGATAGGGAAAAAAAAATAGGTAATTTTTTTCATGGAGAAATGGCTACCTGACCACTTGACCCCAGTGTCCTGCAGTTCCGGCAGAGCCCATGGGTCATCTTCTTCTGGCCTTGTCTCATCTATCAAAGCTACTGTGGAAAATGCAGGTTGAATTTCCCCTTTATTTCCAAGTGAAGCCACATTGCCTGATGAAATAGAACATTAAAAAACAATTTAATTACCTTCTATCTTCTCCAAGGATCCCCCAAACTTATATATCTTTATAACTCACAAGTGAGCATGTTACCTTTGTGGTTTTCTCCTTCTTTCCCAGCCATATTCTGGTTTTGTTTGGAAGAGTCCCCAATATAGTTATTGGTTTCAGGTTTCTCTACCTCTGGCCAGGGAGCCATGATCTGTGACTAACAAAGGAGAGTTGATTAAAATGCACATCCAGCCAAAATATTCAACTTACAACAGGGTATGTGAGAAATAYGATAAGGATTAAGAGCTAAGGAGATGAAAACAGAATATGAGCACTTTTCCCTTGAACACAATTTTTTACAAATCTTTATGAGTTATTCCTCTATTTGTGAAATTGATTTCTCAATTATTTTTAAATCACAGTTTATTTATTTGTGTACAAAATTTAAAAAATTATTTCTGCCTTACATCTGTATTTTCATGCACTTTTAACTGTCATGAAAGCAAAGATTCCACTGCTTTCCAAAAGGGAGGCATTTCTTCCCTTTAATTAATTTCAACTCTTTCAGCAAGAAGCGTTTTACTTTCTTCCACCTTCTGTATTTAAGCCACTGCCTTTACCTGGTAATTCAATACACAGACCTTGACAAAAATATTCTCCCCTAAAGCTTAGTCTGGGTCATGCATGCTAAACACAATGCCTTGTTGCCTTTACTGGTTCATTCCCATGGAAACACGAAGGAGAATCCTGAACAAGGTGGAGGAAGAGCCCAGGGTTTTGAGCTTGCTGCATGCCTGGACAAGAGGACAATTAGAGAGCAGTGGCCATTGCAGGTCTGTATTTGCCTGAACCTCACAGCTGATGCTGAAAAAAGTGTCTGAGCTGGTGCAGCAAGGTCCAGCTCATCCACATCACACTGACTCTCTCTCTGAACCTCCTGATCCCTTTTGGGCACACTTGACATGCCCTGCAATATTAATAAAGAATAACTTTAAAAGTAAGACATCCCATGGCCAAATCCTGCCAGCACAGGCGCAAGAACACGACAGAGCYAGTTCAGGCACAAGAGGAGGCCAAGCCTGGAAGAGCCCACCTGTTCATTTCACCAGTATTGGAAGCCAGAGGGAGGGACATGAAAGAGGGGGAAGGTGACTATGGAAAGATGAGCCACTATGGACCACAAGACTTCTGCCTTTACAGACTTGGTGAGATCAGTCAGCACATCTGAAAACTCAGTGGAAAGAATGGCAGAAGCGAACCCTATCCAGAAAAGTCTCACCTTCAGGTCTGTCTCTTCCACCCTGTCTGCTGCACGAGTCAGTAGTGCAGCAGTCAGAGCTGCCCCATGAYCAGCACATCTGGCACCCACATCTGAAACACTGGTCAGTGAATTTGCCTCCAATGCTCCACATAAACAGAGCCCTTGTGCCCAGCTTCCAAAAGTCAGAGCTGGTATCACRCTCCCATAAACAAGGTTCACCTGAGGTTAGCAGTCACTCCGAGGGAGTATAATTAATCATTTATTTAATCATAATCCTTTATGTAGCTGATGATGAAAATGYTTTGTTCCTGCCCACATCACTAAGCCACACATCCTCCTCCTTTAGCTGGGAAGGAAATGGCACGGACAAAATCACTCATGTCTTACTGTAACACAGGTGGGTATTGTTTTCTGATACTCCACAAACAAGAGTAGCTCCCCTTCCACATTACCAGGAAAAGATATTCTACAATTCCATTAGCAAAACTATACTTTTCACATTCTTCATCTGTGGTGTAAGACCCAAAGCAGCTCCCAAGATACACAAAGATCTTAGAACAGATGAAAGAAAAGTCACTCTTGCTTGTTTCAACAAAGATTCCCATTTGCTTGAAGCAAATTCTCTCATTTTCACCCATGCCAAAACAATCTCCAGCCCCACCCAGGCGAGAACATCTCCATCTTGTTAAACAAGTTTCATTTATATATGTTCAGCATTTAAAGAGCTATTAAAAAAATAACTGCTCTGCACAAGTGATTCTTAAGTGAAATGCAATCATGAAAATATAYTGGAAAGTCAGATGTGAAGTTGCAACTTATTCCAACAATGGAGACACAGAATATGCTGGATACCACCATCCCTAGAGATGCCATCAGTACCACAGCTCTTCTGTTACGCTTAGTATGGAAATGAAGGATTCAGCCTGCATGATTACTGTATGGAAACTGAGCTGACGCATTCAGTGGAGAAACTGGAGCTTGAAAACTTCAGCAGATGGACAGCTTCTATGCCTCCTAAATAAAGTCTCCCCATACAAGAATTTGGCAGGGCATTTTTCCATAATAAGCATCTCCCACACTCCTGAGGTGCTCAGAATCCCACAGGTACGTCACGTATTATAATTGTTTTTGCTTTATGTGATTAAACATCACAGAATGAGGGCTGATCAGCTCTGTGGAGGAACTTTTTTAATAGATATATGCATACAGCTATTCATATGAACCCTAGCCAACCTCTGATTTGAGAAGGTAGATTTGGCAGCATTTGCCTTGGGCAATTAGATTTGGGCATTTAGATTTGCAGAGGAATTACTAAAATGGCCCATGCTCTGTGAGTAGTACCAAGGACTGATGCAACAGAACCATCTAGATCCTTGAAGTGCCACCAAAGCTGTCAGCTTCCCCAGATCCCAGCTCTTGTTAAGAACAGCTGAGAAGATAGTTGAGAGACACCTGATACTCTCTTTGCTGGAGTCCTACCCACAGCTACTTACTGTTAATTAATTGCTGTGCCACAAAGATTATCTACATTCTATTGTTTCTCTTCAAAGAATTCTTCCCTGGCTCAAATACAGACATTAACACCTCAAGAAAGTTCTCGGTAGGCACTGTGTGGGCTGTGGAGGAGCAGAGCAGTRAGCAGGGGGGTGGCAAAGTGACCGTRTGGCTCCCTGGCAGGGCACACACGYCTTTRGAAAGGCTGACGTCARGTGTGGTGGAAAAGACCAAACATCGCTGACGCAAAATATAAATGACAATGAAAACCCTAATAATGGTTTACTTTYGAGCACCAAACTGCACACAAAGGAACRTGTTAGAGAATGGGCCAATGACAAYGTGCAGGGCAACAACTTGCTGTGTTCAGCTGGACACACCAGTCCAGGTTCAGAGGCAGGACAGCCGCAATTGCTGCATGAGGTGTTGGTGTGATGAGCTCTGCCCACCCCAGTGCCAGCCCAGTGTCTCAGTGCCATGCACAAGGCCTGGCTGGCAGGACACCAGCCGAGGTGCTGCACCCAGGGTGAAGCCATGGAGCCCACATCGGGATATACACGGGCGCTTTGGATATCCACCTGTTGGGAGCGGTGCCGAAACGGGAGCTCATTTCCTCCTGAAAGTGGCAGGTCACAATATGCTATGCATATTGCAAAGGTCTGAAAACTAATGCCTGCGCAAACTGTAATCCAGTCCGTTTCACCGAACCTCGTGGCAAATCCTCTCACACCATCGTGTGCGCTTCTTTCGTTGTGAGTATAGTCTTTCCTTGCCTTTGGAAAATGCTAACCATGTGTGACATCCTTTCTAACTTCAAAAGAAACTGGACCCTCCCCCTCCTAAGAGAGAGATAGGTGGAAATAATCAATGGCATTCCAATTCTGAAATAAAATGTGAGAGGGAAAAAACTCAGAGCCTAAGTGGGCTCCTGTGGTTTTTATATCCATATTCTCACTACAGCATTTCAAAGAGTTAAAGTCTCTGGGGAATTATCTGAGCAACCCGAGGTGTCAAGCAGTTGCCCTATATTGCATTCCTCAGTGACTCACTGGGCTGTAACAGCTTTGCCTCTGTTGCAGGGCTGCACTCTCTGTGCTTTGCAGTTTCAAATCAGAAACAGTTGTCAATGTACTTGTTTTGCTGGACTTAACACAGAGAAAATGAACTGGCACCTGCGTGTGCCCAGGCAGTATTGTTCCCACCTCTCCACCCATGACAGCTCGCTGAAAGGCCACGTAGTGCCTGACATAAGAGCTACAGTGCATTCAGCCTTAAAGCAATCTCACTCCTGGGGAACAGACCCAGTCAAACCAAGATGAAATATAAAGCACTGAAGAAAAGAGCAGTATTTTTAAAACTAACTGGTAATAACTGCAACAACCAGCAACATGACCATACAYGCACCTACAGGTTGCTTAAGCAGCTCCATATCAGATTTTGGGTTCAGCCAGGCTTCCCCCTTTCTCTCTCACTCTCTCTCCCTCTCCCTCCTTCTGTCTCAGCTTTTCTACAAAAATACATCACTTCCTTATCATTCACCACAGCACTACAGTTTTTATATTAAAGACATATCAGCTAATCTGAACTTAGTAAATATGAATATTTATCATACATACTCCATAGAAATAAATACCAAACTACATAGCACACTTTCTTATACAAAGTTTGAAGAAATATTGTCTTTTTCCCCTCCAAATGCACCATTTCCAGCACAGAAGCACATTACCTAGAGACAGGAAAAGAAAGCTCCTCAGACAGCACAAAATCCTTCAGTAGCCTTACATCAGCTGATAGTTTTGCCCCAGAACCTGTTCCATAGCAGCCACAAAGCCCCAGGTGCCAAAGAACCAGCAACAACTTAAATAAACACCAACARTGATTCAGCTTTGCTAGGAGCAAGTCTTGTCTTTGCTCTGGCACCAGCTGCTTCCTTGGGGCTTTTACTTTGAATAAGTCAGCAGGCTTAGCCAGGATGTAAACTTTCAACTCATGCAGTAGTAAAGGCAAAAGATATGTGAGAGCTACAAAAACAGAGCACTGTGCTCATTGTTTATGCCTATGGATCCATTGGACTCATTGCTCACATGTCTGAATCTAACACATAGCAAAACTAAAAAAACCACATAAAACAAACTAGCAAAGAGAGCTAATATCTAGGCATGTGAAAGAGAGAACAAATTCCAAAGATTAATTTTTGAATTCACAATCAAGCAAAGCACTGGAGACTGCCACGGAGGAGCCAGAGCCAGGAAATACCAGTGAACTACTAGAAATGTCTAGTAAGTATTTAAATAAAACAATTACTTTTTCAGAATAAAATGACAAGAAAATTAATAACCCCACCAACAAGGAAATAGAGCAGATCTACCCCATCCCAAAGACAAAACACACAGTAAAGAATAAAAAGAGGAAAAAATAATGGCATTAAAAAGACTTACTGATCTAATGGAAGAGCTGATAATAAAAGTTACTGAGAAACCAGTAGATTTCTGCCTACTGCCACATTAGTTGAGCAAACTGCATTAGACTCTAATGTATTCCTTCTACCACCGTGTATCAAACCAAATTAGCATAAGAAAATGTTTCCATCAGGAATAGCCTGACACGGCCGTTGCGAGGCACACAGGCTTTACACAAGATCTATGCTAACACACGAACTGACCGTATTTCCTTCCAATGTTTCATTAATCATATCCCAGACATTTTCCAGTATCYAATACCACTGATTACTATGACTTAAAAACTCACTTCTTTTCAATCCAAATAGTAGTTAAACCAATACTTTCTTTTGTTATAGGCATTTATTTCTGATGGGGCTTTTTTGGCAGAAGCTAACAAAATACATTTTTTCTTTATCATATTCAATAAAATAAGCCTAACTAATTTCAGAAAAAAAGCACAGTTTGTTTTCACAGCTATGATTTTTTTTATCACTTCCTTGAAATATAAATGCAGCTGAAGRAAAATGAGGTGGAAATGTTAACAAGAGGATGACATTTCACATGCCACTCCAGTACCCTGAATTACCTCTCTGTTGCCATTCCTTGAACTGCAAAAGCAGAGTTTTAGATTTGCAAGCTAAACAARTTCAAAAGAGAAGAAAAGAAAACTCAGTCTTAGTTGCTCTTACTTACCACGACTTTATTCCCAGACAATAGAGTGAACGGATCAACTGGGCAGCCACTGAAACCTGCAATATATATAGACAGGTGTTGAGCAAAGTTTGCTTTCATCACTGCACACTAACATTCCTATTTTACAGTCCAGAGGCACTGCCTACCTGCAACTTAATGATCACAATAAAACTTTTTTTGCAGGAACGGGCAGCAACCAACACTGATAAAACTACAGGCTATTTCACAATTATCACATTCTAAAAAATGTCCCATCAGCATTTAAGTACAAGTTACAAATGTATTCATGTGAGTGCTGAGGAACKATTTGTTCCAGCCTGAAAAATTGCTGTCCGCCTGATCATTCAGTAATCTTTTTTTCCAATAATAATTTTCAAAAAAAAATTTTACAATCTCAAAAGCCTGTCAAAAGGGTGTGAAGGAGATGTAGTACTGTTATTTGTCTGTTCAGGTGCCTATTAATCTGCCTAAGAACAGAAGTGAAGGAGAATCAGATAAAAAGCGGTGTAAGTAGGAAACACGTAAGAACTTAGAACAGAGGATGGAGTTTCATTCTTATCAGTGCTCAATGTTTACAATTAAGGCAAGCTCATTAGCATTTCGTCTGTGGCTCTACTTCCAAAGTAGATTTAAAGGTGTAAGGACACCTTTGATAAAGGTGTTCAGAACGCTAGGGATGAAGAGGACTAGATGATAAATAGATATGTTATTCAATAAAACAGTGTGGYACTATAGATTAGAAAAAGCAGCCACCAGCATTTCTGTCTGTTCTACTGCTGATCTTAATGGGGAGCTGGGGCAAAGGGGCTGCATTAGGCACTGCAGCTTTATTTTCTTTGAAAATTTTCTATTTCTGTAGGCAGCTTAAACTGACAAAATACCCTGTAAACTAGCCATCTAACCAGCAGATCTGCTTTTTCTGCTTGTAAGCAGTCATATCTCCCAGCAGCTTGGTGACTTAGTAACTTAGTAAAATAAAACTCTTGCTTTTTGCACCTTTCAGTCCCGTGGAGATGCYCAGCCTTTGGAGCGGTGAGTCAGAACTTCCCCTTCTCCCGCGTCAGCATCAGAAATGTTTAATAAGCAGTGACCATGAAAGCCTCTGCAGCCCCGTGTGCAGCATCACATCCTGGCAGCAGAACCACCAAGCACCTCCCCTGCCTGCAGTGGCTCTGCTGGTGCTTGGTGGTTCCACTGCCCACACGGCACTGGGCAGGGCTGATGTTGCAGCCCAAGGATGGAAGGAAGCACCAGCCCTGTCTCGCTCTCCCCACTTGCAGTTTGCACAGAAGCGGAAAGGATGGAAAGGAAAACAATTTCTCTTCTGTGTGAAGTGGAGAACTGTCCAAAAGTAGAAAGAAGTAATGGAAAATGGACCCAAGGTCTACCTTGGTGGTTCACAGGCTCAGTTTTCCTTACAGAAGTGTATTTTTATATTGCACCTGAAAACAGGAGTTTTAATTGATGCCCTACATGTAGGAAATTAGATGAATCTTTTAATTTGGAATCCTTGTATTTCCTTCAGTTGTGGCTTGTTCTCTTCTGAGTCACTGTTTGTGAAAYCCAGCTCTTCTGAGTGGGAAGGTATGAGATGTACATTTCAAGTACCCTGTCATGGCTCAACCAGAGCATGGAGACGTCTTCTGCAGCATTTCTATTCCAACACTGCCCATTCCATTTGCTAAGCACAATCCTAAGTGCTGACCAAGTTACCGTTTTA
>NW_026623279.1:1286639-1374948 GCF_030028575.1 Malurus melanocephalus
AAAAAAAAAAAAAAAAAAAAAAAAAAAAAAAAAAAAAAAAAAAAAAAAAAAAGAGAAAACTTCAGGAAAGAAAAAGCAGTCCCTTCCACAAAGGCAGACGATCTACAGTCTATCTTTGGAAGTCCGGGGTGAATCTTCTGCAATCACTCTGGAAGAGCCTCCATAAGAAGCTTGTCACAAGGGTGGGTGTTACTTGTCCCAGAAGGCTTCCCTTCATTCAGAATCAGAGGAGAAGAGGCTAAAATTCATCCCAGGAYACCAGGGCAGTCAGAGTGATAGTCCAGAGTCCTTGTCATGCATCTGGCACACATTCAAAAGATGCTGCTGTTGCTCAGGAAGAAGGCAATTCTCTATCTTCCCACTTTAGAGTTTACTTTGAAGCAGCTGACCTAAAAAAAATATTTTGGATTGAAAATACTTAAGAAAGCAAAGGAAGCAAGCAAATTTTAAGGGTCCTGATTTCCTCTAACAACCATGCTAGATTATTTTGCAGCTATTTGGAAAAATACCTGTGATAGTCTAACATTTAGCAGGAAGTGCAAAAACAGAAAATGTCTTAAACACAGAATTAGAAAAAATTCCTAGCATGTGCAAATTCTGTGAGAGGTGAACTATGTCCAGTCACTGTTCTGTGTTGCAAGAAGTTATGACACAGAMAAGGAACATGTCTAAAGAACAGAGATCTGTGCTACAAGCACCCTTACAGATTTACCCCACAAAMGGGATATCTGCTGTGCAAGTGCCAACCCCATCCATCTTTAAGACCTAAGCCCTAGTACAGTAAACCAAGCACAGCTAAGTCACAACTAAAACAAAAATAATTAAAGGGAAGTAAAAGAAACATCCACTTATCCTGCAAAGGTGTCAGTGCAGCCCAAGACATTCACTACCAGTCACACTCACAYGATGAGATTTGCTCTTTTAGCAGGTGCAGCTTAAAGAGAGAGCATGCATGAGCATGGCTGTCAGCCAACATCAGGAGAGATACTATCCCTTTCTTAAATTTTAATTTGCAATATTCCACAAATCCAAAGAATGCACACCTTAACAATATGCATTCAAAAGGGTGGGAATCTAGAAAACTGCTATATGACTTTTTACTGAAGAGAACTGGTATAGATTCCGTCATTTAGAAGCAACAGTGTGTATTTTACCTTGCTCAGAAACTTTGAACAAATCTGGTTTTCTACATTTGGARCCAACATGAGAGTAAATCCACCTTCCCTCTTACAGATATGTAAAACACAAAGCCCTGATCATTAAAGAGAGAGGCYAGTGCTGATTTCAATAGGAATTATGGCCAGAACAGTTATTTGATTAAGGGCTTACACCAATTCAGCTGAAGAAAATTTTCCTTCTTTGTGCAGTTACATGGAAAAATTTATGCCCTGRCTTTATCTATGGCTTGAAAAGCATTATACCTCTAAACATTTTAGCAGTTAAGTTTATTAATGAAAACACCCAGTCAGATATGTTTTGTGGGTATGAACTTCCATATTGGAACACAACCGGGTATCTATTTGGAAACAATATTTCTAGCAGACTTTGGCCATGGCTTTATATAGGATGCTTTGATTTTGGAACAGAGTGTAAGTTTACAACTTTGCTGTCTATTAATTAATTTATTTTCCATTAAGAAGTGTAAATTACTGTTTGAAGGAAATCACCGGCTTTTAGCTACCCTGTACTTTTCTGCTTTAGTTGGCTTTTACTGCAATACATCCTCAGAATATTTTTTCCCCAGTATTTCTGCTGYAGTTGGGAAAATTAAAGAATAACTCCTAAGTCTACATTGAAAGTAATAAGAAAATACATAATTTAATTCATAAAGAAACTGGATCCTTTCACAAGGTTGTGTATTACAATACTGCGCATTTCATCTTACATGAATGATATGCAAAAAAATTTARTGGAGTTACAGCAGTTAACATACTCCCAAAACTGAGTAATGAATAAAGTCACAAAGAAAGARCATTCAACAGAACTGATGCCAGGGATGGGAGGGGGAAATAAAATGTGGAAGAGTCATAAAGAGAAAAACTACAGGAGGGGCTCTCAGACATGCAAAGGAAAATAAACACTTCAACACAGGAGAAACAGTTTTTATATGGCAAGCAATTTTAGAGAGATGGAARTTTTTGAAAGGGAAAAAGAACTCTCTTTTTGTTTTATAATAACTGAGCAGCTCCTTCAGTACAGAATGAGTTTATTCTCATTACCACCATGTCTCAAATTTTTTATCAGTACTAAYACATCCTTGAGACATGAGTTAAGAAGGTTATTTTGTTCACATTTTCCATGATAGCTATGTTTTCCATTTGTAATTTATTACAATTGTTTTTATTGTTCCTGAAATATCTTATTTTAACATCCTATTCAGCTGATGTTTTGCTACCAAGATGTACTGTTCTCARCATTTGCTGACATGTAAGGTACTGCTCATCAGAAGCCTGCAGTCCAGGCTTTGGGGTGAGGGGTTCAGAGCAGGGGCAGTTCTGCACAGCCCTGCAGCAGACAGACACCACAACTTCAAACCTCTCCCAGGGGAGGCATGGCCAGAGGCACAGGCTGAAACWGGGCACGTGTGAAAAAACAGCACCAACAGTAGCCTGCATTTGATTTCAGCAAGAATGCTAAAAATGTGGGTCATATCATTTGCTTTGACCACTAARTTCCAGATAAATTTTTAAAACTTTGTTTACCATAGCTATTCTAAACATCTACTTCTTGTCTGTAGTGTGTAACTAAAAGGTTTAACTAAAGGTTAAGATAATTCATTAAAAACAATCTCCAAAACAAAGACCTGGTGATGCTTTGGGGTCAGAAATTTTTAATCACAAAAGAAACCCAATATTATTCCCCTCCTGCTAACCTTTCCTTACACTTTTTATAGTCTCTCCCTTTACCTYGCCCTGACACCACACCCATCTTCTCCCACTCCTGTAAACTCTCTCAACCAATCTTATATTCCAGAGCCTCCAGTTGCCTCCCACTTTGGACACATATCCGTGAATGCAAATAGCATCTTCACAACAAACAAGTAACAGGAAAGAGGAAGAGAAGAAGTGAAGGGAAATGTGAGAGCTCTTAAATAAATAATATTATTCACACTCTTAGGCAAACCTTAATTTACAGATTGAAGTGCTTTGGGAAAGTAAGAGGTGTTGACTCCTTTGTTATTCACTGACAGTTAAAAATACCTTTAGTTTTAAGAAATCTGTTGTTTCCTTCCCACACAATTTGTTAACTCTTGGCTGACACTGGACATGGTGTTGCTGGTAGCAGGACAAGCAAGTATAAACACTGGCTGCCAGCTGAGTATGTTTACAGAGAGGAGAAGCTTCTTCTCACCTTTCCCACCTGTGCACTCCCTCTGCGCCTGCGTTGTACAGCCTGCTGGCCTCCATATGCTGCCCAGGGAGCAGCTGCTCAGGTTCCACAGCCACACTTATTTATCTTCTGCCCAAATGCATTCTGCCAAAAAGACCAATTTGAGAGTGATTGAGACATGAGGATTTTTGCCAAAATAAATTGTTTCCCAAGAACACACTACTCATTCTAAGGCCATATGACTTACTTTGTACAAAAATGTGCATTCCAAATAAAGTATTAAACACCTCAAACTTTTCACACACCACTGTGAAAAATTACAAATTATTTCATCAATGACACTGTTTGGTACTTATTGTTGCAAAATGCTTGGCAATACCTCCTTTCTCAGCCTTCATCCATGACACAGCTTTTGGACAACTCTAGGTGACTTATCTAAAGGCCATCTGTTGCCATAAGGTGAGAGAATAAATCTCTTTTCTTTGAACTTACTTTCCAGACAACTAATAGTCCAACTCACTAATTCTGTACAGGTCATTAAACTAGCTCTGCAAAATTAACAGCAAAATCAAACCATCTGCTACTTAATAAATATCAAATACAGTAACTTTCTGTAATGTGTGGTGAATAAGCAATAACTCATGATTATCATCCAATACAAAGGTCCTTGAATATGTCCGAAGAGGAGCAACAAAGATGGTGAAAGGTTGGAAGGAATGTCCTGTGAGGAGCTGCTGAGGATTCTGGGTTTGTCCAGTAGGAGAAAAGGAGGTTGAGGAGTGACTTCATTGCTCACTGGCAGCTTCCTGAGGGGGAGAGGTAAAGAGAGAGAACAAGCTGATCCCTCCTCCTCGGGACCCAGGGACAGGACACATGGCAGTGGTTCAAAGCAGCACCAGGAAAGGTTCAGACCAGACATGAGGAAGCATTTCTTTACCAAAGGGTGGTCAAACCCCAGATCAGATTTCCTAGAGGTGGTCAATGCCCCAGGCCTGACAGCGTTCAGGAGGCACTTAGACAATGCCCTTAGTGACCTGCTTTAACTTTTGGTCAGCTCTGAACTGGTCAGGCAGTTGGACTGGATGGACACTGTAGGTCTCTTCCTATTGATCTAACCTATCCTGTGCTATTCTATTCTGCCCCATTCCAATCCTGTCAGCATAATCAGGAAAGGAATCCAAGTCAAGTCAGGTGTGAGGACAGCCCTGTCCTGTRTGAGCACTACAGTAATTTTCTTACTGCATTAGGCAAACTAGTCTCGCTGCATAGTTGTGAGATTTTGCAATTAGAAGTGTTCCAAACAGCAAAAAATTGTCTCCTTCTGTCGCAGCAACTTCTCTCAGTGATGCCTGTGCCATATAAACTACTTTGATCCAACCCTGCTGTCACCCGTTAAAACAACAGATTCTTTTAGAGGATTTTATTCTTGGAAACAYGACATTGTACATGGTGCGAGAACCATTTCCACTCTCCTTCAAGAATAAATTGGATATAAGTCTTCAGCCTTAAGCCACACATAAAGAAATGCAACTTTTTGCTTTAAACACAGTACAATTCCCAGGACTTTCTGTAGATTTCAGGTATACGTCTTCAAGATGCATGCAATGAGTGACTTCACTAGAATAAGAAAACAGCTTCTTGTAAACTTTTGAAAGGTGAAATCTGCAATTGACACACAATTACCACTCCCATTGGCTCTGAAGTGTAAATGTATGTATGTAAGGCATTATATTGACCAAGGCACACCGGCAGCTGCTTTTTAATTGTTTACAGTTCATCCTTTTACACAAATATTTTTAGATTTACAAGGGGTAATTAAGGGAGTAACAAGACCAATATTTTCTTCTACAAAGCAAGACTGTAATAGACAGAGACAAACCTGAAGAGAAACCCAAGGCAGCAAACATTTCCTCTTGTGCAGGGATTTTGCTGGCTGTTTCCCTTAAAGAGCAAAAAGCAGTGTTCTTTTATTGCAGTTGTGTCTCTTTATATGGAAAATCATAGAATCATAGAATGGTTTGAGTTGGAAGAGTCCTTAAAGGTTGCCTAGTTCCCAGGTCCCTGGGGACACCTTTCATTAGACCAGGTTTCTCAAAGCCCCATCCAACCTGACCCTGAGCACATCCAGGGATGAGGCATCCACAGCTTCTTTCGGCAACCTGTTCCAGTGCCTCAGCACCCTTATGGGAAAGAATTTCTTCCTATCRTCTAATGTAGAACTGTCCTTTTTCAGTTTAAAAACATTGTCCATTGTCCTGTCACTCTGCTCTTATAAAAAATCATCTCCTTCCTGTATATAAGCCCCCTTAAGGGGGCTTATAATCTATAACAGATTTTCTTACTGAATACACAAAGCAGAACTCAAAGATTTTTTAAAAATATCCAAACGTTTGGGCTCGGTGACAGCAGAAAGATGACAGTAAAAATTCATGACAAAATAGTCTCAGTCCTGTTCTTAAGTTGAATTCATGAAACAGGAATTGGAACATTTATTGGAAATACAGAGAGATACTTCAGGGATATCTGAATACATCATTAACTACTTTTCCTAAAGGAAACAGATCTAAACTTTGGCTGGTTGGTCAAGTCCAAAGAAAAAAATCCACAGCAAAGACCATCTTCTTGGTTTAAAGAGTGGATCATGTTACCTTTTAAAAGCATTATGAACAATTCCCCTGCACAAGAAAATATAATTTTATCTCTCTAAAAAGATTAATTGATAAACTGTTGGCTGTATAGCTTGGTTGCTCTTTAAAGCCTCTTCAAACTTAGGCCCAAATATTATGCTTATTGATGAGCTGGAATTTTCTGGCATAATGTGACCTAATTAAGCTGTTGCTTTTAAGTCTTGCTAAATATCTCTATCTGTTTGCAGACACATAGTCTTAATAATCACTTAATGCATTTTCATTGAAGTTGCTGCACTTACAATAAAAATTACACTATTGCAAACCTATGACTTCCATTTCTTTAAGTGTTTCTTTTATGAAGCATAAATTAGTTCAGCAGGAAGACAAGAATTGCCTCTTAACTGTACTGGAAGAACTTTTTTTTTTAAACCTGAAGGTAACAAGTGTCATTTTGCATATATTAAGATTTAAAGAGGTGCTCCTGTTACAGCTGATGAGTAACTCAAGACTTTCGGAGTTGTAAAACTGTAACTTTATGCTAATTTATATAAATTATGTATGGCCCATTTACAATACGTTACGTGCTGTCCTTGATCCTCACACCATGCTTGGATTGGTCTGTTATTTTTTGTCAGCTCTGCCTCCACAAGCCTTGTAAGCTGTTAGTGGTTCCAGGAACTAGCAGCATTCCCTGTCAGTCACAGCAAGGGTTTGCATTTGTTGTATGCTACAGAGCACTTTGTTTCTTTATTATGTGCATTTGGTTTTTTATTTGAAAAATACTGTTGAATGAAATAAAAAAGTACAGAGCTTGTGATATTCAGAGATAGTCAAAGAAGACATTTCAGAATAATTATTATGTATGACTTTTCCACAGACTGAAGCCCTTGATCAGATTTAATTGTTCCATGCTTGCAGCTGTTCTTTACACTGAAACTTAGCATCGGGATTAACAACCTGGATTCTTTTTCAGTCCAGGGGCATTAAGGGCAACAGGGAGCACTGCATGGGATGAAAACCTGCCTAAGGCACCCACTGTGAACGGCAGCCAGCCAAGACAAGCAGTGATGGGGATGAGCACAGCAAACTGCCAAGGTTTCCACTAGAGTTTTCAGTATGATTGCACACAGCAAACAAGTGCACAAARCTCGATCCAACTCCCCTTTTACACATAGAAACAGTCCACATAAACTCTGTTACCAGTTGCGGAGTGTCTTTCATGTGCGTGATAAATCAGGCACTTGCCTGCAAAGCTGGAAGCACTCTTACATAGCTRGATATTACAGAGATGATGACAGCAAACCGTCACAGTAGCATGAAGAAGGAAAAAGAGCTTGTGCAAGCCATTTATTTGTAATCACAGGCATACTGTTGTTCCTCTTTTTCTTACTGATATCTCCTCTGGAAAGTCACTGACTCTTTTCCGTAGTGCCACCATTTCTGAAAAGTGTAGTATTTACTATGTGGCAGATTCAACTACTCATCTTGCATTCTGAAAATTAAAGCAGACCATAAAATGGCATTAAAGCATTTCACATTAAAGGGAATCAATCTGTTGAAGACGTAAGATGCATGTTGAAGATGTAAGATTAAGAGAGATATAAATGGCTAAGATCAATTCCTGGTGAATGGCAAGATAATGTAGCTCAGGACAGGTACCTTACATGAAATACTGACACATCTCTGAAATATTTGTTTTAAAGTTTCCTTAAAGCTTAAAATTGTTCTTTGAAAGGGAGGACAGTGAGATGCCCATTTGAACAACCATTTCTGAGAATTTTCTGTTCTTGAAATACTTTCTTAAAAGAAGTGGTTTAGTGGCAGTTTTATCCAGGCCAATAAGCACAGGAATATTGGGGTTGCCAGCTTGAGATGGCTGACAAACTGCTGAATTTTTCAAAATGTGCCACCTTTCAGTCAGGTGACAGCATCATATCATCTCCACCAGTGGAGCAGCCTCCTCTTGACTCCTAGGGGCCCCTTGGTCCCTTGGCCTGGGAGATCAGGCTGCCTGCAGCAACCCAGCTCATGCTGCCACCATTTGAAACTATATTTGGGCTTACACAAGCTTCAAGGAAACGGTGGAAACCTTCTTGCCCTAGCCACAGTCCTTGCTGGATGCTTTCCTTTGAACTGGTTCTCACCCCCAGCCACCAGCAAATCCAGCCATACTGTGATTGTTGCCACACAGAATCATGCACCAGCTCCAATGAACAGGGTGAGATGTGCAGACCTCATCCTCCTCAAAGGGTTTACAACTTACCAGCAGGAATGAAAGTTCACAGGCCTGGAGGTTCAGGGTGTAACTCGCACGTGCTTAGTCTAGTCCGTAGATCCTGGTGATACAGTAAATTCTTCACAGATAAGAAAATGCAGAGAGCTTTTTTTTTGTGGGCCTTGGTTCGCAGGAATTGCAAGATGTGTTTTGTGAGATTAACCTCCATTTTATCTTTACTTTTTTCTCTTCTGAATTAGAACAGCCTGGATGCTAAGGTTATTTCTTCCACAATATTAACTCCGTCAGGCAGAACAAGCTCCACTAAAGAAATTTTAGCCTTGACCTGAGATTCAAGGAGTTAAAATGTAGCATTAGAGCTACAATGGAGTTTCTAGCACTGGAAGATGACTTCTTCGACATTGCAGAAGGCAGGGAGCCAGAAATGGCTAGATAAACTACCCTTCCTGCTACTCTCCCTATTAGTCCCCTCCTAAACTACTCTCCCTTCTCTGCCTAAAGCAAACAATGGTTGACTGCTAATATTCTTGTCATCCATTCATTCTGTATATATATATATTTAGACTGATTTCTGGTATTGCAGTCCTCATGTGGTTTTTTGGTATGATATTACRGGCCAATACCAAGTGACTGGCACTTGTCTTCAGATACCTCTTCATCCCATCACATTTGTCACACCAATACTTCTCCATATYTGGGTATTGCTTTTTCCTGAGAATATATTCAGTTTCATAGGAACTCAGATAAGGAATTCAGCAGAATTAGAAAAAAAAAAATGCTTTTATTCAAAACATTTGTGGGTTAACACATCACATCTGCCCCCAAATTTCTGTTTTATCAATCTCCACATGTTCATAATTCTCAACTGTTTTTCTGAGACCTTGCACACTACAACCTTACCTGCATTGTTCTGAAAAAACATTCACTGTTTTTTCCCTTCTTACATTGATAACATGCTACACTTGCTATTTCCAGTCCTGTTATCTCCCTCCTGGGCTGGCAGCCATTTAAGCCATCTGACCCACATTCCCTCTGACCTTTACTACAGAATTTCTTCTCCCAAATGATCAACCTCCCCAGTGCACTATAACCATTTCAGGTATGGTCTATCTATCCCCACACTCTTGACCCTAATTGCTTCCCTGTGCTTTCCCCCTGGAAGAGAAATCTTTTTTTTTTCTTTTTCCCCTCAAAGATGCACCATTGACCTGGGGATCAACAGAATACAGATACCCACATTGCCACAGTTCTCTTAGTGGAAAAGAAAGGAAGAGACCATCTGAGGCATTTTTAACAAACCCAGTTACCTAAAGCACATCATGGAATAGATCCTCCCTGTCTATGGGTATAAGCAAAGACAGACTGTATGCTATTTAAAGACAGAATACCCACCTATCATTTTCACAGACAGAAAAGGGCTGTATCAAGGATTTGTTCTGTTTTACATTCCAGAGCCTTTTGAGATTCTAGGCTTTCGAACACAGTAACTCTTTATAAAAAAAATCCGTTCTTAAATTCTCTTTATTTAGGTAGATCTTGAAGGAAAAAAATGCCTTACAGACCGTGTCATCCCCTCAGCTGTTATTACATCACACAATAAACAGTAAGAGTGCACTGTATCTCCACAGCTTGGAACTCACCAGTGTTCACCCAATGCAATTGCATAAAAAGCAGTGTTTCCTGAGAAAAAATGCCTGAGAAGCAAAACCGGGCATGCTTTTAGTCATTACAGTAAATAACACTTTGCTACCTGAGAGCAGAGAGATTTTATTGAAGTGTGTCATGCAGGGCAGCTGGCATAGCCTTCACCTGGTGCAGCCTTCATCTTGTGCCAAGTCACACAGCTCGCACCTCTGGAAGCRCCTGCTCACATCAGGACTCTGCTCACAGCCCAAGTCACAGCAATCAGAGCCAGCTCAGCATGGCTGCTAAACCTGAAACGGCCAGGACAGAGGCCTTTCCTTCTCCAAGGAGAAGAAAACCACTCCATTAAACCAGAAGGTGTAAAAGCTCATAAAGAAGTCCTCCCACCTTTCCTGGAAACTTGGTCAGGCTTGCCAGCACAACTTGATCCTGGTCCCATGCTGAAATCACTGGATAGGAAAACAAGAATGTCAGCYCCCAGGAATTCTGAGAAGGAAACAACTCTAAATCCCACTACCTTTAAGCTCTTTCAATCAACTTTGGTGTTMTTACATTTTATTCAAAACACCTTGTGTAATTTATTACTTATATTTTACAGAAGGCCAGCACAGTAAACATGGGCTTGTATTCAGCATTTGTGTACATACARGTAATCAGGAACTTGGAATGGAAATTAAATATGTCAAGGTGCTCATCACAGCTTGATGGAACAACATAACTATTCAGCGTCTTCTTGGCCATGTATTCAAGGGTTTGCTATTTGAGCACTTCAAGAGAAATGAGAGCAGATCACTCAAGCTACATCTCTGAAGTATTCCCTGGAACCCAAGGAGACAGGAGAGGAGGTTAGAGGTGGAGGTAGGTGCTTGGGACCTTTAACTTGTTTGAGAATGCTGATTCATCAAAACTCTTTGTGATTCATACGTTTTTTAAACAATAAAACTTCTGAAGGAAATGTTCCTGAACTGAGAATTGCTGTGTTGTTCAAAAAACTGGAAAGATTTGTGGGATGTGAGCCAAAAAGTTTAGCTCCTGAGTAACTCCCAGTAAGGCTTGACTGTACATTCTCTTCTAACTATGGCTGTCCATGCAAACACCTATGGACAGGGTCACTGGGAGGGAAGCAGCTACTGGGGTCAAGAGCTACTTGACATAATTTTCACTTGAAAAGATTAGGAGTTGATAACCCGAGCAACTCCACAGCAGAACTGGCTTTGGAGTAGAGGCAGCCATCTGTCAGGGTCCTGAAGATGCAYCTCATTTGGCTAACCCAGTTACCCTTCCTACAATGAGAAGTGACCAAAATTTTCAGTAATAAACTTCATATTGAATTTTGTATGTTTAACACCTAATACCAATTGCCTGRTCAGTAAGACTACAAATGAAAGATAATAAATTAGAAATATATATTTTTTAATTAACCTTGTGGTCACAGAAAATGGTTGCCCATATCAGATGTGTATCACTCTTTCAAGATAGTGAGGACCCAYGTGTGAAATTCTGTGTTCTAATAACAGCAATTCACAGCAACAATTTTTAAAGTTTTTTTCTGTAAAAAAACAGATATTTATATGAAAACAAAACATAAAGGTCGTAATAAATGAAAGTTAAAAGTTAGAAGTTCAATGAAGGCAAGGAAGAGAGGAAAAAATAATGTATGTAGCCAATAATTACAACACCATGTGAAGAACGTAGTTAAATACAAAGATTATTATGCTTTAAACAGCCCAAAATAAACAGATGTACAAAGCCATTCCAATTTTGATCATTTCCTTAAACATGTCTCTTCTACTGACTCACAGGAGTAATTTGAGGACAATACATTTAAGAGTTGGTCCTGTGGAAAAGCCTCCCTCATGCTGTTGCTTGCCATRTATTTCAGATACAAAAGCAAAGCCATATGACAATTACGCCTTTCTYTGAGCATTAGTTTACATTAAAATCCCCTTTTCTTGAGACTGCTGCTCTTACATTTGTGTGATTCAGATGTTTAAAGCTGATTGGACCTAGCAAGGACTGTTTATAAGAAAAACAAGCAATTGCCAAGGAAAGATTAAAAGTACTTAGAGCTGTGATGAGTATCATCAAACAACTCAGAGGTCTGTAGAATTTAATGGCATTAYTAAAAGGTCTATTTCTAGTGACCARCAAGAAACTACATTAYCTTTCCAGTGCTGATYTTAACTTTCTCTGCTTAGAAAAATGCGGCTTCTCTGTAAATCCCTTATTTTTAGTTTCTAGTCCATCACAACCAATGGAGAGAGACCGGCTTTTCCAGAAGGTGTTCAGAAGGTAGCAACATACCACAGTACTCCTGCAAAAACAGCTTTTTTTCTCTGCTAATTGAAGAGGCAGCTTACAAAAGTGCTTATTTGAATTCTTTCCCTAAACTCATTTTCTGAACCAAACCAGTACACTGTGACCCCTGCTGACAGATGGGTTACGTCAGGACAAGRACTCTGGTATCTTGAGCTCCCAGAAGGCAGCGATAAGAATCTTTCCTGTCCACTGGAAAGAAGGTTGAAGGACTTGATGACTTTAGACACAGCAGCTGTGAGTCTTCTCCTTGGCAAGATGGGGCTTCCTGAGCACAGGCAGTGGGGTGAGGCCAGAATGCAGGAGAAGAAAAGCACTATGAATATTAGGGCATGATCCCTCAAAARGCAAAAAGTGTGGGGGAAAAATACACACTGTGTTTCCATTTATGATGTAGGCTAGGCCACAGTGTCTACAAATGACCTTCACAAAGGTCAGAGATATATTTACGTGTTCAGTGGACTCAGCACTTAGGTTCCTTGATCTGCTGCCAAGCCAGCTCCAGAACTGAAACAGCACAACAGCATCACCCAGGTAGTGCTGCAGAGAGGACATTGTGATTAATCAGGACATAATCCCATCCTAGAGCAGTGTCTCCAGGTGCCCYTGCACTGTGTCCACATTAGGGCATTGTACCACACTGATTCCTCTTGGAGAGTTCAGCTAGGATGATGCAGAGTGCTTGGCAAACATCAGTGGTTATCACCAGGTGAAGAGATACTGGATGTTGACTTTTGAATTACACAGTTCAGGAAAGAAATGTCGTGGGATATTTAAACACACTAAATACTCAGGAACTCTCATTTATATCTGACTRCTGATTGTACATGCTACAGAAAACTCAACTTTACCTCTGGAGGTGAATAGCATGCAAGGAATGGGGAGATTAAAAGCCAAACTTCCTATGACTGCAAGAGGAAAAAAAAAAAAGGAAAAACTAGATGTTTCCTTTTAAAATAGTATTTCTTTCCCTTTTAATCAGGGAATTACAGTTCTATACAATTCAGATCCAAAACCAAGTCAATCATAACCAATAACTCTTGCCCTCAAGCAAAGTGAGAAGAAGATGAGATTTAAAATAAAGACATCCGAAAATATGAGTTCCTTGTCTAATTCCACTGTTTTAATCTTTCTGCAGTAGTGGAACTTTTTAGGTTAAAAAAATAAAAAGACATGACAGGCTCCTGGTCAGTGTAAAGGGTAGTCCAATTTCACTGTTGGCACTCAAGTTTCTGGGTTTAATTTTCTGTAGTCTATTTCTGGTATTTCTAAAAGAATCTGAAAGAGGTTGCATCARCTTTTCAGGAGCTATACCTGTTGCTCTGTATCTATGTGTGTACGTTGCAAACTTCTCTTATGCTAATTTTAACTACTCTCAAAATTCAACACACCTTCTAAAGAAGTATCGTTTATTCCAGAAGTAGCATTAAGGCTTTAAATAAATACTTTACCAGCTGCTGAGCAGCAGCATGTCTCAGGCTCCTCGTTGGTCTCCATGAACTGCTGGAACACAGATACCTCTAAGGAAGCAGCATGAAGTGTGGTGATGCCACCACACCAGTCCTAAGCAGTGTCTGAACTAGCAGGTTGTACGTGATGGGGTGCAGAATTTCTGCAGTGCAACTACCTTGATTTTGGCTCYAAACACACAGCTCTGTGCAAAAGCACTGCTGGTGTATAGATGAGCGTGAGTTGGCACTCTTCAAGCCTTTCTTGTGCCCTCCTTCAGCATCTGGTGCAGACCTGTCCTCTGTGAATCAGAAGCCCAAATTCCACACACATCTAATAAGACTGTTTTTGACATTACCAAGGGCTTCATTTTACTGTGACAAACACTGTAATTTAGGGTCCATATATTTGCTCACACTCGGCACAGAAGTCCTGCAGAACCATCCCACTCCTTTTCCATGATTCTGTGGCCCTGCCATTCACTTGTTAAGATTTTCACCAAACACAAATAGTTTGGTGAAATAGTTTTCTCTATCATTTATAAATAGTTTTCTCTACCATTATAACACTCCTGTTTGGAGGGATTTGCCAAGAGCAGCTTGTTTTGCTCTCTTGTTTCTCCTCTGTGCTAATAACCTCAGATGGAGCTGAAAAACAGCCCCAGCAGAAAAGACATGTTAATGGACTCCCCACATTTTACAGAATAGGAGAACATGAAAAAGGAGCGCCAGAATACGATTTTTTGCATTCTACTTTGAATGACCAAATGCCTCCAGCTGAGGTGGCAACAAACCACAGATAAAGACAAAAGCTGAGAAGCCTGGGGGTTTTTTAGACACTGATAATGTCAGATTCTGCAGACTAAGTCTTGAACATCTAACATTGCTTCATTCCTGAGAAGATTGCTTTATGATCTAATTTTAAAAAGTGTTTTSTTTGGAAAGCTTGTTAGTCTTCCAGATAAAGTCAGCTTAGCTGAAAATCTATTAAAGTTTTATTTGATTGTAAAAAAAGACCAAACAAAAAGGCCAAGCAGATGCCAGCCAAATAAGAAGACTTATATACTCAGGGTTTCSAGATTCTCTCTTTGTTTTCTTTGGCTTTAAAGTCATGATTATTCATTACTATTTTTAGCACCCAGGCACATGCTTCTGTGAATATTAAAGGAACAAGCAGCATTGCATTCCTACAATGAAAGGAAAGTCAGACAATAGAGCACCCCAGCCTAGTTCCTAGTGTGGGAAGAGTGAGTCCAAGTAAATGAATAATACCCCTTGTGAAGTTTGCAGGTACTATGCCTTGACCAGACATGTGCAGGTACAAGCTGGCATGGAATTGGCCCCAACTATCTTGATTCCTGGGCCAATAATCAGAAAACATTTTTCGGTCAGCAATACCAGCCCCCTTCCCATTGATTTCTCAGCTGGGGCTTCCTCCTTTGCAAAAAGAAAACARTATCAAGAGAGACAGCTCTGGATAAAACAGCATTTGCAAGAAACAACTTTGGGAACAAGAACAAAAAAAGAGCAGGTTTTAAAGCTATATTATACCCAGCASTGCAGGAACTTGCAATGCTGACAATTAAGTGCTGCATGCTCAAGATGTCTAAAGTATAGGTCTTATTTTGGAAAATTGAGAAAGTTGAGCGAGTACAAAACAGCGAGCACTGGTTTGCATAGCAGACATTGCAGGAAAGGGGCAAATGAAAGGCTCAGRTGAATCTCCTCACTCACAGTAAACAGCTCATTTCTCCCTACAGTAGGATTTAAATCAGCTGGCCTACAGAAGAGCTGCCTCAACACAAATATCAGAATCTAATAGATGCCTTTTCCATTTGCAGATCTGGACCTGCTCCAGAACGACAAGATAAAACAGTCCCTTACTAATTCAGGAAAGGAGAACCAGCAAAACACTTGGGTGATTTGTCCCTGGTGGAGAAAAAAGCAATGGCACTGGCAYTAGTTTATTAAGTTAGAAACTGCCATCCACTCTGCTTTCTCCTCCAAACCAGAGACTGCAGCTGCCATACCTTGTTGCTTAATTGAGATGACAGCAGTAGCTGTTTCTGTGCCTGAAAACATGCATTATACCCCTGAAGTACATTCAAAAACGTGTAGCACTCCATAAAATCAACAATTGAGGAAAAAATTAGTACAGATGTAAAAGAGAATTATTATCTCTTCTGATTTGCACAGCTGCAGTTTCTGAACTTGACCAAATAACTTATCATCAAACCCATGATTTTAGATTAAGATGAAGCATTTAGTTTATAGAAAATACTTAATCTTGGACAAAGAAACCAGATTATGAAAAAGCCAATAAGTACTTGAATTAACTGTTTCCAGGTAAATAATCTTCAGTTAACAACATGAAGGGCACACCATGCCTCTCTGTCCATCATTAAGGTCTTGAATACTTTTCCTCATACAATGAAATTAAGTATCTGGTAGTAACCAAATTCTGGTTTGAGCATACTTAAAATGGTGTCTCCCAACCTGCTAAACTGAAAAAAAAAATCTAAAAAAAGGAAATTTAAGGGCAGAGCAAGTAATTTTTCCAAGATAATTTTTTACATCAGAACTGAATGTTGTGGTTAAAACCATGTACAAATCCGTTTTTCATTTTCTATATTCATTCAAGAATGCTTATAATTAGAAGCTAAATTCTGATGGCATTAAAATTTCAAATAGACATTTACAGATAAGAAATACAAATTATGSTATAATGTGGAAGAAAAAAAACATTGCAAAAATTAAAGAATAATTTCTATGTCTATTTGTTTTGTTCTGTGGTTTCTCCTCCATTATTTACCTTACACATTCCCACTAGCAGACCTTTCCCATGTCAAGTCAGATTTTGATTTATCTTTGTCATGTGTTTACATTGAAGAATACAACAGCAGTGGTGGACAATAGGTATGTTTACTAACCCTTTTCCCATACCTGCTAAAGTTTTAATTCATCCCTACCACGTATTTATATCTGAAAGTACATAGCCTGTGACCATCTGATATCACCTGTCCTGGCTGATGGTCAAACACTTACTTCCCCACAGGCAARCAACGGGATCACTCAAGCCTTGCTCACACTCGGCTCTGTTCACCATAGCTCGGGTATAATGTCACCAGAGATGCACTGAAAGATGACACATTTCGACCAGAAACAGCAAATCAATACCATTGCCACAGAAATAATGCAATCCTTTTGCTTAACAATGAATGTCTGTGAAATGACAGATGACAAACAAGCACTTTTTTTTAACTGTATTTGCTTTTATAATCTTTGTTGTTTCCAGAAARTATTTACATAAATAAACCAAAAGGGTGCTCAGTAATAACGAGTGCCAGGTTATGCACCCCAGAGGAGACAAAGGGTGTGAAATGTGCCCCCTGCTCCCATGCAGGGGGTGGTGGGGATGGGGCCCGTGGGTGCAGCAGCTCTGTGCCCATCAGCACAGCCAGCAGCAGCACCCAGCCTGCCCTGAACAGCACCTGCCAGCACCCTGCACCTCCAGAAACTGCAGTGGGAGAGACCAGAAAACCCCACCACAGGCAGCAGAGCATCCACATTAATGCCTGGGATGGGTGAGCAGGCAAAGGATTTGTAAGGGGAGTCCCAAATGGGGGGCAGTGCTGCAGGTTTGTGAAAGGTTGGCTGCCTCAGAAACAGGATTTCTCAAACTTGTTTCTCTTATGTCTGCACTTACTAAACAAAAGGTATTTGGCCACACCCTACCTCATGCTAGGCAACATTCAGATGTAATGCAATATTTAATTTCATGAAACCTGTCTTGCCAAAGTTCRCAATGACCTCAGCCAAGGTGCTGCATTCCCACCTTTCTCTGACACAGTCACCTGCCCTTATGSTGAGTTATGTTGCCTTCCTTTCCCTTCATGGCCAGCCTTCTGCTTTTTCTTTAATGCTCCTACAGTTCTCATGAAAGGCACTTGCCCGTCCAAGTCCTCTGCAACTCTCCTCTGCTTTCTATTAGCATCCTGCAGCTTTTTATCTTGGCTTCTTTCTCTTCACCTTGAATAATTTCTCCTAGAATCTCAAGAGCAAACAAATTACAGCTACAATTTTCATACGAAGTGTTAGGGATAGAGAAAGWGTTACTTTTTTAAAGTTAGACTCGTTCACAAAATAAAGATAGCATCTTGTGTTAGAGAGCTTTTTCCATGTTTTGCTGTCTGGTTTTGTATATGACTTCCTTAAAATTTCATATACAAAAAATTGACCAAGCCAGAGCTACGACTGGGGTGAATTCATTTGTGTTCTTAAAATACACACTTCAATTTCATAAACTCACAGAATATGTGATATGAAGGTGGGAGGGACCCATAAGGATCATCAAGTCCAACTTCAAAAACCTGGGGAACAAAATATGGCCTGGTAGCATATTATTTAAGAAATTATATGGTATATAACAAAGACTTACAAGTAAAGTAGAAGCAGCATAACATTTACACATGCAGGCTTAACATGGCTGTATTTTGGCTCATGAGTTCTTGCTATAGGCTTTTTATGTTTTCAGATAATTCATTGAGAAGCAAGGAATACCTACAGAAATAGCTGCCAGGTGCCCTGCTCTGGGCATTATGAGTATGGAAATAAGAAGTCGCATCCATTGTGAGACAACTCTTGGCCCTTCTGAAACAGGGCCAAAAATCTCTATTGACAACTCCAACTTTAAATGTCATCACATTTAAACYCAATGTAGCCTAATTTTGAAGTTTGATAGAATATGTGCAGTCTGCACTAGATGGGAGTAGTGCCATAAGTAACCACRCACATTTCCAAAAAGAGCAGAACAACACAGCAGCTCTTAAAAACACCAACAGTAAAGAGCAATAATTGATTTTGTGCATAAAGTCATCYAAGCTGGCTTTATCTCAGCAAGCTATTTAACTTTTTGCTCCATCATTGCAAAGCCTACATCAACCCAAAGCGGCGCAAGCGATGGCAGGGGGAAACAGTACTGGAGGTAGCAATGGGGAAGCCTGGGCTCCTGTGTTTGCCTCAGAGACACTGCCCACCACCAGGAGTGSCATTTAACCTCAACAAATGTGTGCAAACACAAGAGATTGGGAGAGGAAACTGCTTTAGAGWCTGGCATGAATTGATTGTCTAAGAGTGAGGAATCGCAGTCATAGCTGGTCATCAGGGCTGGCCAGATAAGGAGATTGGGGTTTAGAAATGATGAGCAAGGAGGGAGACAAACCTGAGGAGGAGTACTGGTAATGTTGGCAAAGAGTGTGAGGAAACATGAAAACTTTGAATGGAAGGATAGGCTGGGGTAAGAAATTATGACTGAGAGGGAGGGAAAGAGTAGAGAAAAGAGCTTTTTTGKTTTTTTCACAGTTCCTATCCAGACTGCAATAGGAACTAGCTAAACAACCCTGTCTGATCTTTGAGTTCAAGCAGTGGGTTTTAACCTAAATATAATCCAAATATTCATTATAGGAAGCAAGAACACAGAACTTGAGAAATTGTAAACAAGGACCATCAATATTAGATATTGGCTCACCTAGCCTGGTGTAGGAAGCTGTATAACTCATTAAGGGTATTTCAGAAGTCGATTTGCCATGAGAGATAATGCCAGACAGTTGAATTCTGCCAGAAAACTTCTTCACATTATTTCAAGCTTAGAAAAATATTAAATTACAGAAAAGTATAATTAATCAAATCTGGTTATTAATTTCATTAGTGCAGTAACAAATACTTACCAGAGTATGAAAACACTTGTAAGTCACTGTTTTTTAACAAAGATGAAGTTGAGCTCAGAAGAGGTCATCTGAAACTGGACACTTAGACATTATCTTGATGAATTTGCTGATTGTCTTTCTGGTCTGGTCATTAGCAGCTACCAATAWCCAGCTACAGGGTAAGAACATACAGCCAGTGCAGGGGGAAGAGGACAGGGCTGCACTGTGGGGATAACAAGTTCTCAGATCAGTGTACACTAGAAATGAAGACTGACCCCTTTGAATCAATTTYGTCAGCAACAGTAGACCTGCATTCCAATAACTCTTGGTGCTTGAGAAGGTGGGAATCACGTAAAATTGTTTCATTTGCAGAAAAAAAACAAACAACATTTCATCTGCATTTAGGAATGAAAAAATAATCTACTACGCAACAATAATTTGAAGACCCAGTATACCCGTTATTCTTGGGATATGCAACTTACATCTGGTAAGTAAATAGAAACAGTGTTGACAACAAAACAATTTGGTTTCTTGGATGCGAATAAATATATTTTTATTACACRTATGTTGATATATACATGTGCCAGTATTCTTTGCAAAAGACTGCTTGATAGCTGCATGTCCASATTGTCATCTTTCAGGAAAACAAACAGAACAGCAACCATAGAATGCATTTACTCACTAACCTGCACTGGTATGTTTCTGCGAAAACCAGATAGGGAACATGCAGTCCCCCCAAAGAAGAGATGCTTTGCCTCCCTTACCTGAGAGTTCCCAGAYAAAGCCCATCAGCTGGAGCGGGGAACACAGGTTTTACAGCACCAGTGTGTCAGCCAGGTGTGGGYTGAGTTCTGGAATTTTGTAAGGGAAGTTGGAGGAGGAGAAAAGGTTGGGTACCATCTTCCCCTCCCTCCATCAACTTTACAACTAGCATTAATWGCAATTTTCGTTTAGTGCTGTTGAGATTAAGGAAAAGCCTTATGGAATGAGCTCCTTYCCCTCTGTCAGCCCCTGTTCATCRCTGTTCACTTTTGCCCACCAGCCTGGGATGGACTCGGTCACGGTTCTGTSRCCACAGAGCAGCCTGTGTGATTGACAGGCGATCCCCTCGTGTGGGGAGCTGTGATTGGTCAATGGGGCGCRTGGACACCAATGATCAGAGAYGTGATTGGCTGGAAGAGCCYGTGGGYGGCACTCTGCAGGGCAAACAGCCAATCAGTGTTTAGACCACAGACGCTGAGAATATAAAAAGGCTCAGTTTGTTGAGAATAAAGGATTCCCTTCGGAGCAGCCAGTGGGTCATCAGTGTCTGTGTTCCCCCATYGTTACATAGCACCACCTTCACAATACTGATGGGATTAATATTGGAAAAGCTTCGTGGTGATTATTTCTGGGTGAGCTTTCAGTGTTCCCTTAACTGTGTTTGAGGTTAAGATCCTAAAAATAAGATAAAGAAGTTGCTAGTTTTGCTTTAAGAGCAGAAAGAAACTTGCTGGAAGACTCACTGTCTCTGCTTTATGGCTGTTAAAGCAGTGCCTACACYTTACCATCGACATGTATGATGGTAAGGCGTAGGCCAAGATGACCCTAGGACAAGACTGAATCATCTGAAAACTGAACCCTGATCTCACATAGGGGATATTATTTGATTTAGCTTTCCTTCTGATGTCTTCATCTCATGGAAACAATTCTGACATCCTAGACACAAGCTATTCTMCACCATTTGTTCATTTCACTACAGTTACAGGTTCAGAATATCCGTAGAATGATCTGTGATTTTTTTCCATATTTAACCATCTTCTTCCAGTGATGAAGCTTTTGAATTATTTATTTACAGTAGGCAGGAGCTTGCCATCATCCCTGCTACACAATTGTAGCTCCTGCTCTTTCTCTAGTGCCAGGGCTGCTGACATCCCATCAGGTGTACTAAGGCCACCATGAAGGACTGGCCTGATCACAGGGTTCCAGATCAAGTTTTGTGCTTGGGCTGTCTGTTTGACAGTTGCTAAAATGACGTTAAAGAACATAGGGAACCAAGGCCATGAGTTTGTGTTTTGAGTCTGCTCTACATTTAACAGCACTTCTTTGCCATTACACATAGGTGGATTGTAATCCAAAGTCAGACTTAGAGAACACTGTTAGCTTCAATTGTGAATGCAACCTTTGATCAACAGCGGTTAACAACTCTGGAAAATCCCATCCTAGAACAAATAATTCATAAAGCTTGTGGTATTTGGGGCTCCACATACAAAAAAGTACACAGATTACTTTTATAGCTCACAGGAGGAAGTGATSGTTTATGCTCATTGAAACAACTGTACAAAACAGGTGGAAGGGATGCAAGTGCTCCACTGACTGGCCTGCCAGAAATTTTAGTTTTACCTCTATAAAATGAACTAATTTTGGACTACTTCCCCAACATTACTTTCATGCAAATGTTGTTGTGTTTCTGCTGACACTCTTACCTTCTATTTCATGTCTGCACTTCAGGGATGTTGTAGAGCTCAAGAACTTCAATATTAGCAGTTACATATTCTGAGGAAGCATCAGGAATTGAGGATACATTATGCATCTTACTCTCTTCAACCTCCTTTGGAGAATGGCCATCCTCTACCTCTTCCTCTGGGACCACTTGAAGAAGATGAATCAACTTATAATTTGACACACCTAATTATTACATACTGCTAATATTCAAGGATGCTGTCAGATAAAGAAGAGGGTGTAGCYTTCATTCAAACATGCTTTCCTGATYTTAAATTAAAGGCCTTCCTTTAATTACTCACCTAATTAATTTAGGTCCAAATGAGAYTTCACAGGAAAAAGCAAATCCAGATGAGGCATCATAAATGAGCAATTAGAAGTCATTCACTCATCTTATAATTATTAGATATTATCAAATCAAGCCTTACAACACGGAGGAGATCCCCTATTGTTTTTATCAGGGAAGGAAGAAAAAGCTTCTCTATTCATCTTATTTCGAAATTAATTTATATAGAAGTTGATTAAATTAATAAATACAGTAGCCTAAAAAGTTTAAAAAGCAATTAAGAGAGAATTTGAAATTATTTAAAACAGCTGAAGTTATTAGAATGATGGGTAATCAAATTCTTTGCTTTGAAATGGTTTTGGCAATTGGCCTGTATTTCCTGGTTTCCTGATTATTGAAAGGCTGTTGATATTTTTAATTTAGGAACTTCTAACAGAGTGAATCATTAATCTACCCCAAACATCACATTTCAGCACAGTCAGAGATTTGTATGGATGGGTTTCAATATTAAGTCCAATATTCAGCTGCCTTCTGGTACCAAGTGATGAGCGTTCAACCAATATTTAGCTGTAATATTCTCCTTTGCTTTGGTCCAAACTATCTTTCAGCACATGCTACCCTCTAATCTGGGTGGGAAGGATGGCAGAATGAGTGCAGCATTAACTTCCCCATCTTTCCATCTTTCTTTTTAGGAAGAAGCAAAGAGATGCAGCTGAAGGGTGCTCCATTCTTCCAGCTACTGCAGCACCATAAGGTGAATGAGATGAGAGTGAGATGCAGCGTAGCAGGATTTCTGCAACAGGAAAACTGGCTTTTCCCTGTTCATTGCACCTGTCTAGTGCTTTATCTCCAAGGCAGCACTGCTCACACAYGCTATGGAAACACTCTAAAAAAAGTGAGTGACTCTCATGCCGCGGTTTAGAAGGCAAATCCCTGTGSAAGTGAAGGAAAGGAAAGAAGTATTGTCTCTCTTGCCATCTCTGGATCCCCACACTTCACCATCTGGGCTAGCACACATCACACTGCTTCAAGTTCTTCCAGGCTTCTTCTGAAAAACACCTTGAGACAGCCACCAAATCTGAGGCTAATGAAACACTCACAACAAATTCTGGTATTTCACCTGAATCCATATAGCAGTAAACTCATTCTCCCCTCTTGATCCAGGTAATCCAGACAATCCTCGCTTTCAGTGAGAGTTATTACTTGGTGGAGTAGCAGGTTATAATATCCTCAGGACATTAGCCTGAAGAAGGTCATTAGCCTTTTTCAAAGCACAAGCTAAATGGATTTATAGAGAGAAACAATATTTTGGGGGTTTTCCACAAATCTGTTGCTGCTACAAACTTTCAAAGACCGAAGAAGCACTTCTCTTCCGTAAAGCAAATCTGGTTTTTTCCCAGTTAAATCTGTTGATCTGATAAAATATATTGATTTCTTTCTATAAATACTGCCTTTCAGAACACCACCAACACRTCAGAACTACCACTACAATGACTGAACATGATGGGTTTGATACTTGGAAATCATTTTAGGTTCAGCTGTGAGGGAGCACTAAACCTGTATTTCTGAAGTGCCAGTAATACAGCCACAGCATTTCAGACTGCACAACCAAAGAGTACAGAYTGAAAGAGGGCAAATTAAGTTCTTAGTGAGCAAAGTACCTTTCCCCAAAGCACTTTGAGGAGGAACTCCAAATGGTGAAAGCATAGGGCAAGATTCCTGACAGTGGCTGACCTGCACAGTCATGTATCAGAAGATTCCCTAACATGATGATGAGAATAGAGAAAGTGTAACGAGGCCTCCGGCAGGTCATTAGGCAGAACATATTGGCATTTGAAGCGTGTGCCTGATCTAAAGAAAAACATTGCTTGAAGGCTYCCAGAAATAAGTGTTTACTTAAGATGAAGACAAACAGGAATTCAATAGCAGCTTTTACAGTTAGAGAACAATGAATCCCGTAAATATTTTCCACTCATTTAATTTAAAAACAAATCCACTTAATCTGTGTTCTCATTTTCTGCATTTGCTCTCTGTTCTCATGATTGCAAACAATTTAAATAGGTGGAATATTCTTAGAAACTAACTTTTAAGCAATTACGACAGAGAAATCACTTTAAATGTAGAATAGTAAATACCCAGACTGAAGGCTGAACAGGCTCAACCTAAACAAACAAAGGGGAAAAAAAGGAAAAGCTGTTCTGTGTAATCAAAATGTAAAAGTAATAAGAGTAATGGCAGAGCTGGCTTCTTAAAGTCCATATTTACTTCAGTCACATGCTCCACCAGATCCTAGTCTCCCCMAAAAAATACAGGAAACCCATGGAAAGTTTCTGAAATCAAACTTCACACTATAATTCCTCTTTTCCCACCTCTCCTTTTTCAAAAAAGATAGTGGATCTGTGGCTTCTTCTTGAGCTTCAATTGCTCAAACAGAAAAATGCTTCCATCTTTCTTCTCCAGGTGGGCTCTAACACTCTTAACCATCTCAGATCTAACCACACCTAGCTGGGTATAACAACTGGAAGACAAGTRAAGAAGGCACAGCAATATTCCTGCAGTGTCACATCACAAATAATCAAAAATGGGAAAGCATTGGTTTAATCAGAAATCTTAAGTCATTGATATTGTTTTCATCTGAAAAGGAAAAGACATAAAGGAAAAGGAACAGCATCAAAAACCTTCCACAGTTTCTGTACCCTGGTACAGTTAAGGTTTGGCTTTGASAAAGTAATGAATAGGCCAAGCATCTTTAAAATAATTATTGTGCTTTACATACAGAACCATGCAAATTATCCAGGAAGTAGACACCAAAATTCTAAGGCTTTCTGCCCACACACACCTTCTTCATCCCCTTAGGTAYTTTATTTGTCCATTACTCCATGTTTTCTGGGTGTGAGGTAGCTGCTGTGGSCTATCAGGTGTCTCAGAAACCTTTGACAAAAGGCCACTTAGCAGGTACAAGCCAATCCTACAAGGTGTGCACAGTCACTGCCAGCAGGTCAAGGGCCAGCTATTTTTTCATCCAGAGGAAGTAAACATAAAAATCAAACCTCTCACCCATGTGTTGTGAGGATGCATCAGGTCCATACTTCAGATGTGCTCATAACAACAACAGCATATGCCCAGAAGCTTCAGTYCCATTCTCAGGATACTTTTCCTGACTGAAGCCCAGATTTTCAGGGTACCTTCCTGGTGTGCAGAGCCTCTCACAGCCACCAGTTAGTCCTGGATGGTTCTTTTTTCTCACATATTCTCACTGTGCTCATCAGAATTATATCAAAGAGAAGGTGCAGGTTGTTCTTTCACCAAAAACAATTCTACTTGATGGAAAGATATGAAGACATGACTACTAAAGGAATTGCTGTGAGCTGAGGCAGGGTGTGGGCTTMCAGCACACACCCAGCATTTCACAGAAGCTGCCCTTGAGCCTGCCCTCCTCACAAGGTGCTAGGTACTCTCACTGCAGGGCAGCTGCTGCACCATGCTCTGAGTCCTGTGGGCAGCCAGTAGCTTATTTTTATAAACCCAAACACAAAGTCATGTCATATCTGTTTGTGGATCCATATCTGCATCCATCCATCCAGATTTTTACAGGAACTTAGGCCTTTATCTTAGCTGATAAACATTTAATGGAKTGACACAAAGCAAGGTTACAGTAAGTCCCTGATTACACTACAAGGATGACTGTCTAGATTTTCTTTTTTAATAATGTGATACAGTACAGGACTCCTAAAGCACAGCCCCACCTGCCCATGTGAACCTTTTAAGATACCCAGAGTTAATAACAGATGGCTTTATTAGCCTGTAGAAATAGTACTGGGCAGGTATTGGGAATAACCAACAAGGTGTCYTTTATTTTAATTCACATTTTTTCAGATAGATAAGAAACTTCAACTAGATGTTTTWAAAAAGGCATTACATACTTGGCATTGCATTAGTATTATCAGCATTTGCCTACAACAGTTTGAAAATAAACCTTTCATTATGTCCAGACATGATTTACAGACACACTCCTTCAAACAGAAACCCTGTGCTAATTTTAAGACAAATCCTTTCTTATGTCCGTATCTGATTTACAGTTAGTTTTGTTCAAATAAAAATGTATGACGCAGATTTCCATTTGCATTCTGCCAGGAGCTTCTATTTTTAGATGCAGGTCAGCTTTATACTCCTTTAAYATGCCTATGACTCCAATACAGCAAACGCTGCACCTTAGCAAGTTTATCTAGCATTCTGTTAGATAAAAAAAAAATCTGCAAAATTGCTGACAAAATTGTATCWACATTGATAAGAGCAGCAAGGTGTTTGGGCCTCCTACTTGATAGAGTYTGCTAAAGCAAATTACTACTTTTTTCCTTGTTCTTCCTTTCTCTTTTTTTTTTTCTTTTTAATTGTAATTTTTTAATGTGGAAATAAACCAGAAAAAGGAGTAGCTCTCTGGGGATACTCCATGCTGGAACCACATTGCTCTGACACCAAATGTCCTYTGAATCTCTCAGGTTGGGGCTGCTGCAGAAGCCCTCACTGGCTCACTCTGTCAGGGCACAAGATCTCAGCTCCAGATGTCATCAGCTCTGCCAGCATTGTCTCCATCTATGTCTCTCCCACTTCCTCTCACACTCACCTTCCACTCTCCACGCTCTGCCCAAATTACTGATGACTGGCCCTTCTGGATTTTTTATCCACTCCCAAATGTGGATTTTCTTATATCTCACCCTCACTAATAGAAACAACCTCTCAGCCAAATACTTCCCCTCCATCAAGGGCACTCAAAAAACTCCTGTTCTGAAAAACACTCCACTGTTAAAAATAATGGGAATAGGTAGAAAACATGAAGTGATAGGCACCCTACTTTGTGTCTGATCCTTTGTCTGGCACATTGGTTACATACAGACAATATAGATGAATATTTTGTTGCTAAAGGAAAAGCAAACCCAAGAAAACTGTTTCAGCACTTTCTTTTTTTTCCCATGACAAAACTGGGTTTTGTTTTTCAATAGAAGTGAAAACTTGGTACATGTTTGATACATACATATTTTTTCCTCTCCCCTATGAAAACATCAAGTCAGTTTTCTTGATGAGAAAAATAGCTTTTTCAAAATATCTTATCTTTGTGATGGCCTGGGGTTTGTATTTTCTGAAATAATGACACCTTAAAAATCTGGACACATAATGTGAGAGGAACATGCATTTACTACAYCTCTTGAAATTAAAAAAACTTACAATTCAGTGTGTGGAAACACAGACAAAAAGGGCTTAATTTACTAATTCCAGACTCCAGAAGGCRTCTGCAGCACAAGTGATAATCATGCAACTCCAATGTGTGGTTCCGGGATCTGTAACATTCCTTGCTGCAAGCTTCTGGGAAAGAATCAACATTYTCTGGTAAGAAGTTTTTCTTCTATTAGTTAAATGATTCTGAGTTATTCGAAACTATAAATATTTGTCCAAATGTTTACACATGGCTGAGAAATAKTAGGCAAATTCCATCCAAACAATGAAGCAACTTCCAGCAATGTGTAACAAAAATAGTGCCTCCCTTACATTTTTACTTCAGTAAATGCCTTAAAGTAATCCCATAATCAGGAATCACAATGAGAAATGAAAGATGMTAGGAGGATGGCAACATTTGGAACAGAAATTATTTTACCATGGTGTAGATAACATGTGTAGGAAGGGAGATTGTACGCAGTTTCATTTCTCAAGGATGTTCTCACTTATCTGTTCTTCTCAAAGCTTCCAAAAAATTTCTTTCTTTAAAAAAAAACAACTATTTTTAGAGAATTTCTGAGCTCTGGATAAATATTTTTAAATGACACTTGGAAAGCCTACTGGAATGAAAACGCTGCTTAGTCTAACTGGCACTATCAAAAATTTCCCATTTTATTTAAAACACTTCCAGAAACTGRGAAAGCAAGATCCTGCAAATGATTATGCTTAAAGTAACCCACAATTCTGATCTGATAGGATAAAAAATGCGGTCTTGTTTACATTAACTACCAGCTCTTTCTAAATAATCTATTGTAGAACTAGATCTACAAGATCTACAAGATCTATGAGATCTGTTAGATCTATAAGCATGTCCTTAACATTACATGGGTTAAAATTGAAGAACATGAGTACGGATCATGCAGAAAAAAATCACAACTGAGTTTTACCTGTGACCAAAAGTTTTAGTTAACTAGGAAACCTATTAAATTTAAAAAACACTGTTCAGTTATTTTTGTCATATAATATTKTCTCCATTTTCTACAGAATTAGTGAACGAAGTTGAAAGAAGAGTGTCCCCCATGCAGCTTAAAAAAAAATACTCTTGCATATGGCTGTGTAAGTCAGTGCCTGAAATTTTTGCTGGCTACCTACGACTGATATATTCCCTTAGGTCTCAAAACCTCTGGCTACCATGAAGCTACAGCACCTTACATCAGCCCCACATTTTCTGTGGGCTTTTAAATATGTAAGAGGAGTCTAAGTATTTAAATGAAAAACAAACAAAAAAATCACAGTCCATGATGTAATCCATTAACAATCATGATGTGTGGCGCTTAGAAATATTACTAAGTTCTTTACTGACAGAGTGGTGAGGCACTGGAAAAGGTTGCCCAGAGAAACTGTGGAYGCCCCATCCCTGTAAGTGTTCAAGGCCAGGCTGGATGGAGCTTTGAGCAGCCTGGTCTGGTGGAAGGTGTCCTTGCTTACAATGGGAATTGGAACTAGATGATCTTAAAGGTCCCTTCCMACCCAAACCATTTTGTGATTCTATGATTGTTGCAAATAACTATGAAGTTTGACATAGGACTAAATAAGATTAAGTTCTGCGCAGTGCAAGCAGTTTTCAAGGATTTGACAGACAACAGCAATCCAGTGCTCTGACTGCAGAAGCCTGTACAGGATTTCCACCACTGCCTGTTTCCCTATAAGAAGGTCCCAGGATGTCAGAGAAGGCCAATTCCCACCTTATATAAAGAGTTGGTTTGAGAAGCAGAATTTCACTGTAAAAAATCTGCTATAACAAAGCAGCAGCTGGAAGAATAGAAGACAAGAATGGTAATGTGTGGCATGATCCATTTCCCGTAAATTATTTCTCATCCTGCAAAACTCACGATCATAGTTCCTGACCTCCCCATATCTCAGAGTGGTGGGATTTGCCGATGTTGTTGAAGTGCTGACACACAAGGCAAGTAACTCAAACTGTATTTGGCAAAGAGATTGATAAAACAAAACTCTCATGGAAGATGATAGAACTTCAGGAAACAACCTCAACAGGCATCCCTTCCCAGTGCTGACATCTTAGTGACATGATACTATGCTGAAGCTTTAGTGTACTGCCTAGTTTGGTACCTTCYTGAGAATCTAAATTGAGCATAGAATCTAATTTGAGCAATTGTTTACTACTACTTTTAGAGCAGAGTCAGAAGAGTTTTGGTGAGCAAAGACACCTGGAGCAGCTTACGCTGGATAGAAAGTTGTATAAGCAATACTGACTTTGCAATAGATGAGTGAAGGCATCTATTCCAGAGTAAGAACATCTATTCCAGAAGTGACTGTAACAAAAAAKAAGGCAATAATGAAGGACTTGGAAAAATAATGTAGCTGCCAAAGCAAAGTGAGGAGTCTTCAGTGAGGAATCAGGGAAAAATGCTATCCCCCTTAAAAGCACCAATGGTGCTCTGTGTAGCACCAAGAAGTCTCTTGTTCATCTCCTCCATCAATCCAGTCACACTAAATTTATGAGATAGTCACAGCAATTTGCTATAAAATTCCCCCCAAATGCCTTTTAAGAGTTGTTAAAACTTTGAACTTCATCACCTATCTTATATTACACTTGAAAGTGAAGTCACRAAACTACCTGATAAAAACACACATACTATAAATCCATAAACCTACAGCACAAATAAAACTGAATGGCCAATAAAAAGTAACTTGGATTTTAAAAAAGAAACCAAACCAGAAAGCAACAAATTACTCACTAGAAAGTAATTACCTCTCACAATCCCTCCCTCCAACATTCACAAAGCAGCTCTGTTGCTCTTATTTACCTGGTCCAGTAGATGTCTCTGCCCAATGCAGAGGGTTAGCAGTAGGTGATCTTTGAGATCCCTTCCAACCCMAACTATTCCATGTTTTTATGATTCTGTACTTTAAGCATCCTAAGATATTTAAAAAAAAAAGATAACAAAATGTAAGAAAAAATATTGTCATAACTGGTAACACTCAAAACAGGGCATTAATCTAGATCTCGCTAAACACACATCAAGGGGTGATTTTGAAAAAGTCAAGCTGATTTGGTCTGAATTTGCATGCTTTCCTTGGACTCCTTTGGTAGAGAAGCAAGAATAAAACCTTGAACTTTCCTCTGATATAAACTCAATARCTTGTTTTAAAATATCATCACTTGAATTCAAACTTTGGTTATCTCACCAGTGCAAAGTGTGTGCAAAGAGAAATGTATGTCCAGTCTCAGGCTGATGAAGGATCCCAGTCTGAGAGACAATTGAGAGCATTGGAGACAGGCTTCTTTTAAAAGCATTTGTGCAGGTCAACTACTTCATTCTCTAAGTCACTGGCAGCTTTTCACATGAACAAAATATTATACTCAGAAATAGCCTGAGGATATAAAAGCTCCCTTATGAGCTCAGGCTGTCACCAGCACAGCTTTGGAGCTGCAGGGCAGAGCACACACTTCACCCACAGACACAGCAAAGTYCCACCCATGAACCAGAAAACAGAGGAACAGGAGAAATATTGACTGAAGGATGCTGTTCAATTAAAATAGACTTCRCCTTGAATATGACCTAACAAGCAGTGTCACTGCCAGCCACATCTGACTGCACTCAGAACTATTCTTTCCTGTTGCAATAYTCCCTGTATATACTCTGTCCAGTAGAAAGGGGACTGAAGTAGTCCTACTGATGTTTTACTGAAAGTGGCTCTCCAAAGATTGGATAATTCCAATCTAGAAAGTCAAATTCAACTCGTATTACAAACTCAACACAGCAACAGCTGTGCTCATGTACTGTTGCCATGAGTACATGCCTGTCAGCATGTCTGAGAGACGTTATGGAACAAAAAGGAATGCAATCTCTAACGCAAGGAGAGAAACTGAAAGTTTGGGTCTGTTACAGGACCTTAAATCTGAAAGTCTCTTGTTGTGCCACAGGAAAAGAAAAGCAGTCAATACACATTGGGGGAAAATGGAAGGTGTAAATTTCACTTACATTTGTTTGGACACTCTCCCCTCCCTGCACCTATAATTAGCAGGGAAGTTCTGCTTTGAGGTTCTGCCTTGGTTCACTTTGAGGCAACCCAATTCCATCATGGCTACAGAGACTTTGGCACAGCTTCACTTCAAGAGACAGTTTTTGCAATGAAGAGTTCCTTCTGGATTTGCTCTGCAATGCATGCAATTGGCACTTTTGCTGATGCACTTCATTTCAACAAATTGTAAACATTTTTCTTGGGTTTGTTTAGCACTCCTCTTTGAGTGTAAAGACAYGCAGAGTTCTCCTGTTAATGTTTTGAAGTGAATCAGATGAGCATGTTCACTGACATCTTCTAAGGTGCTTTTAGAAGTAGCTCAGCATTAATGTAGGAGAGAGGAGAGGGAAGCACTCCCCCCTTGTCAGAAGAACTCCTTCAACCAGGACTTTAGAACCAAAGGCTAACCCTGATCGGTTTAAGGGACAGGGTGGRTTAAGGACAGGTGGCACAGGACTTTGGCTACAGCTGAGATTGTGCCAATCAAATGTCAATATACTCAATCATGACAGATAAGGTTGTTCCTTCACTCAGTACTGAGCAATCAAGGTTCAGGTCAAGGAAATATCAGTAATCTACAAACATAAAATGCACAGGAGAGATAGGAAAGTGGGGACAAAATGCCTCTTCACTCTCTTGTGGCTGCAATGTCTATCACCTCCCTGAAAATCACACCAAACCCACTCTCTGTGTCACTCCTCCTAAGCAAGCCATCAGATCTCTCAGTTTAAATCAGGCATGAAATTCATTAATAAGATACCATAAATAAATCAACATACCCTTAGAGACTTTGGATTGGTATTTTAAGTCTTCCAAAATCATAGAATCATAGAATRGTCTGGGTTGGAAGGGACCTTAAGGACCATCTAGTTTCAACACCCCTGCCATGGGCAGGGATGCCACTCCCTAAATCAAATTGCTCAGGACACCATCCAGCCTGGTCTTAAACAGCTCCTGGGACAAGGCATCAGATACATTGCTAAAAATATTTGCATCCAGYGCTCTCCACTTTCCCTTAATACTCTCTTTAGACTGGGTCCATCCTTCAGTTTTTAATGAGCACTGGCTCTCTTTGCCCTAACTTCTTATGTAATCAACACTGCAGCAGCAACATAGCAAACCACAAGGGCAGGCAGTGTAAGAAAGGAAGCCAATTTCATTTTAATATAAAACTGATTTCATTCACTCACATCCTTGTATCCACATACAAGCGCCTGAATGTGCATGCCYAAGCACAAAATTCAGGAGCTAGAGCCCTGAATCCAGGAGGTCTGTCTAGGACTCCTTGTGGCAAAAAAGAGAAAAAGGGACACCAGCTATTGTGTCGTCAGCAAGAACAGGCTCGCTCTGGGAGGTAGAGCTCCTAGGGGGAGCTGTCAGAATTAAACCTGATAGGATTCTTTACTTTATCTCTAGGTTATGTGTGAAAACTTCATAAAACCAGGAGCAGGCATGATTACATAACTGCAGAGCTGTGATGCTGCCAGCTGGGAGCAGAAGCYATAACACCCCCTGTGGGCAGAATGCCACGGGACACATCCTACTGTAACTTCTTKCAACCCTGGACTTCACCGACACCAATGCTCTACAGGCTGATTTCCTTGCAACAGCATTACTTAACCTAAAGGAACCTGYCAGTGGCATTTCTTCTCTGCAACTTACAGGGGTGGTATGTAGTTTTGGCTTTTTTCCTGGGACTTCTCCACAGGGCATTCTCCCTAGAGATTCCGATGTAATTTTGCCTTTCTCTCCTTCTTCTTGCCACTTTATAAAGTGATCCATGGTGAAGTTTTCCTTCCCTTCTCCAGTAGGGGCTTCTTAGACTGACACCATTGACACAAGCAAAGCCAGCTCTTCCCCTAAACCAGCTTGTCAAGCAAGAAATTAGATTATAGYCACAACTCCAAGATCAACAGCTAGCATGAGAGGTAGCATGATCCAGGTAGCATGAGAGGTCTCAGATGTTACTGCACTAACAAGGTAGCAAGACACATGAAACAATTCTGACTACAAATATTAAACACAGGCTACAAACTTACGAAAGAATTTCCATGCTTACAGAGATGCCTTTCCCATTTTTTCAGGGTTTACATACAGGTTTAAGGTTTTTAAGCAGATTTTTCAAAGTCAAGGAACATTAGGTGTAGCTATTGTTACAAAGCTATACATTCCTTKTTCCCTCTGCAAAAATAAAGCTATAATAATTATAAAACAAACTTTTGCTCCTTATTTCTTTACATCCATCTCCTGCTTTTTGTGCAGCTCAAGTGGCTGTTTATGAAGGAAGGTGCAAATGTGCCATGCWATCCATGTAAGTGGGAGGCAATGGTACCACAGCATGTCCAGGCTGTAAAGCAAAACAGCACCAGCTGGTGAGAGACTGAAGCACACACCTAGCGATGTGGCAAGCTTTGAAATCAGGGATCAGGCAGAAAAGGTATGGGCAAAAGGTTCTGGAAAAGGGATTACACAGGTAAAGAGCAGAAAATGAAATAAAAGTTGTCCACAATCTTTAAAATAAAATAGTAATGCCAAACACAAAMCAAGTAGATAGTAAAAGAGGCAGCAGCAAATATTTCTTAGAGACCTAAAGATTTGTATTACAGAGTGGCTTGTTTGCATGCTTGCTGAGATGAAGTTTTTTTGACTACAAAACCATCAGTAAATTATAACAAYTCCTCACAGAAAAAGGTGGACTGAGCCTTCAGTTACCATAAAAGAAAGAGACAAGAGATGAAAATGGCAAGTGAAAAACCACCACAGCCAGATACTATCAAAATCCTAAAATACTTCTAGATCCAGTACTTCTACTCATTCTTTTGAAAACAGATGCATAACCACATCACCAACATAGTTATTTTTATAGAAATCTTGAAGCAAAATAAATTTTAAAAAAGCTTGTCAGAAGGAATCAGCAATGCATTCAGAAGCACTGACYGAAGGTTGTCTGTATCGTGTCACTGTGAAATGCAGAATGGGCACATGTACTCATCCAAGCCAGACACAAAGCTCCCACTGACTCAAGTTTATCCAAGACTGGACTAGAAATGTCCACAGAATAACCTTAGGGAGATCTCTGAAAGACATGCCCCTGTTACATGGGACACATCTGCTACTAACACAAATTCAGGCACTATTATGGGCAGGACAGATCAGATTTCCCTATGCCCACAGACTAAAATTGCCTAGAACAAAGCACAGCAGAACAATTACTTCTAAGCCCTCCCTGTGACAACTCTAAGTCAGATCAAAAGAAAAAGTTTCCTGGAAGAACACAAGGCCAGGTTTAAGCTGTGTGGGCTCTGTTACATCATCAATTTCTTATTAACTGCTTTAACAGAAAATCACAGCACTTCTGAATGGTCATTTCTGCCCCTGCCATCCTGTAGCTTCACTGCCCCTTCAACTACGACCATCTGTTGGATGAGAATGAAGAACAATAAGCAGCTTTTAAGGAGGTTGTTAGGAAAGGGAAAAAATTAGTCTCTTTCAAAACTAAAAGTTTCGCCAGAGTCTCCACCAAACAGTTCAAAACCTTCAGAAATCCACTTTTAAAAAGTTACTTAAAAATATGCTATGGTACCAAGAACAGATGTTATCCAAAGAGCTTTTAAAACTATGTATTTAATTAACAATTGCTAAATTTTGTTGTGTTAACTAGTCTTACACTGATTTGCAGTCTTAGGTTTTGGTTCTACAGGAAGCTTTTGTACCATTACTAGTTCCATTACTAGAACACAAAGTCTGAGAAGCAAAGACTTACGTCCCAAGTGTTGTTGGTTTTATATACAACTTTATTTTATCTTTGTAACAGTATTCAGGACTGAACAGCCTAACTACAAAAATCTCAGCTGGTATTCCTTTTTCTCCTCATCTAAAAAAATGGCAAGTAGAAAAACTTTCAAAGTTTTAGATGATACCAAACCATGTCCCMCACAAAAAAGTCAATAAAGGTAGTCTAGAACACAGTCTTAGCTGAGAAACAATACAGAATTCCAACTTAATTCAGCTGCTTGAGGAGGTACAGGATCCATCATTTCAGCAGCGTGAAGTCAGATGACTTTCTAACTAGTCAGACAGCCTTTCAAATCGCTGAGGTCACCCCCAATACAGTACACAGGTACTGTATTAACATAGTCCCTGCCTATTATACCAGCCAGGGTGAGTCTGAACTTGCTTTTAGTATTTTCTGTTCATTTTTTAATACACAATTTCTTCATGCCATTAAAAAAAAGTATTTACAGTTTGGTCTTGAACCTTTACTATTATCAAAGCCTACGTCAAGGATCCAGACTTGTCTCCTGTTCTTCACTTTCGTCAGGAAGTTCTTCAGCAGATGCATCACACACATTGTCCTGGCCATCTGTAGGCTGATTCAGCTCATCAYGCTCCCCAGCTGCAGTCATAGTTGTTTCTTCTTCCTCTTCTTCTTCAACTTCCCCATCATCCTCTACATCCATCTCAAACACCCGGACATGGCGGAGATTTGAACTTAACTACAGAGACAGTAAGAAGTTTCTGTTAATAACTAAATAAGTAAAAACCCCAATAGCATTTTAACTGTCAGCCAACAGCTTTGAAAATAGCCTTTACATTTGAAATGCAGGTTTCAAGAGAATTAGCAACTTTTTTATTGCCCTGCGGCCTGACAAGTAAAGCAAGCAGATCTATTACCTTCTGTTAAAGTTTTTTTTTGCCTATTAGACAGATAGGACTGTATCCTGACACACTTATAACAGATTATAAGAAAATAATCTACTTGTTAAAAAAAATATAAATCTTAGGTTACCACTTCAGTCAGCATAACTTCTTTAATAGCTTGCATGATTTTTCAGAGATAGGGCACTTACCACACAAGAAACTTTCCTAATGCCATTTACAGAAACATATTGAGCTTTCATATTCTCCAGCACTCTCCACTGATTCTCCAAGAAGACAGTACGTGTGGGTATCTCACCACTTCGCTCATCCAGCCTGCATAAAACAAGAAAAAAGTACAAAGCTGGTTCATAAGAAACAACTGCAGTTGTAAGAAAAACCTCCAGTTTCTCATGTCTAAATTTCACCATATGCAACAAGCAGATAAGCCTTTGAAATCATCATAATGCTGCTACAGATACTCCAGAGCAGGAGAYCCAACTGTACAGACATTGCATGAGTTAAAAATATTACAGCAGGTGAGAAGAGAGTTGCAAAGTCTGATCTTCCCACAAGAAACAGTTGTGGCAGGAAGATGAAGGTGGCTTTCCTTCAAACGTCTCCTCTGCATGAAGAGGAGTTTCTGAACAYAGTCCTGGATGCAATGCCTCCCCTTAAACCAAAGTTTGGCCTCCACGACCTTTCAAAGATGCAGCACTACTCCACCCACAGGAACTGTATGAAGACACTCTCTGCCTATTACAGCAGCCAGGATTAGTTTGAGTTTGTTCTTAATATTTGYTGTTCACTCTTCAATACACAATATCTTTGTGGCACAAAAGAACCAGTTCAATATGGCTCTTTATTTTGAAATAAAAATGCATCTTAAGCAAACCACCAGAGAAGAATGAGAGAAAAGTAAAAGCAAGGGAGATACAACAACTAAAAGACTGGATTCACTACTTGAACTACACTGGCCTTTGTGTGTGTGTGTGTGTGTTCACTTCCACCTTCCACCTGTGCTCTTCTCTACCTGTGCCAATGCTAAAAACCAGTACCAGTTCTGATGTTGTAAGGCTAAACTGACAAYATTTGTAAGGGTGACTGCCAGGGAAAGATGAAGAAATACCTGTGTATTCTYACTAAAAGGCAGAGGTATATGAATAGGTATGCTGAAAACATCCTAAATTGAAGTATTCTGATCAGCAAAGTCAGTATCTTCTAAAGAAAGCAGATTTCTGATTCTACAGGGTGTCTTTAGTTGATCCTTGCATTTCATGACAGTCAGGCACACAAGTAGTGTCAATCTAAAAAAAAATAATGCAAAACCAACCTCCCAAAGAACACAAAACAAACTATTGAGGAAGCTTCCACCTTCCCATCCTACTCTCCTGRAACAAAAAGAGTTTGTGTCTTTAAAATACTAACATATACACAAAGCATGAGTAATTGTACACAAATACAATATTTGCTTAATTTGCTTTTCAGTTCTATGTTTTCAGATTTGCTCAAACTTTCAATACCTTTCCATAGAATCCCAGACGAATTTCCTATCTTGGTCTTCATCTGTATATACTGAAGATAAAGGCAACTGAGCCAAAACTCTCTCCTTCCCCTCTTGTTGCACACTCTCTTTCAGAATGACAGTTACAGTTTCATCATCATAGAAGTGAGCATCCAAACAACTGTAACATCTATAGGAAAATAATTTAGAAAGCATCAATATAAGAGAACCAAAATATTTTGAAGTTGCATAGCACTCATGTTAAAAGGTATTCAGTATTTAACAGTGAGCTTTATTGTAAATGACAAAAAAGGTCAGTTGTGCAGCTATGACACTGAATGATARCCATAATATGGCAGATTCCTGTACCATACAGGAAACACTATTCTGAAGAGAAGAAAGAAGCAACTCATAAAAAAAAAAAAAACCTTACTAGCCATTTAACAATTCAGATTAAATGTAAGAAAGAGTAAATATAAACACTAAAGAAAATTTAGAAACACAACTGGAGGTACTGTGGGCAAATCACATCTAGCCTTTCTATATGAAAAGGACAAGTTTAGTCTATCATATGCCTTGTAAGATGGCTACATTCAGGCATATCAAGTTTTATCTTACTTAAAGAACATCACAGAGATAAGCAATACCTGTCTCCAGCTAGCTTTGTTTCTTGCATGTGTGTTAAAGCTCTAGTTTTCAACTGGAAAACTAAAATTTACTTGACTTTGAGATGAAATGCACAGTAAGACTCCCACAACTCTGCGAYTTCATGCACTTGTGCCATTTCTTACAACCTGATTCACCCAGGTGAGGTAATTTCAAAGTCAACTTCATGTAAGAAGAACACTATGAAACACAACCTTTAATTCAGCAAACTGGAAGAAAAGTCAAATACACTGACCTGGAGTCTGAGCTCTCATTTATACTGCTGTTCAAGAAGTTTCCAAACTCTACTGCAAGAATCCCATTACCGACAGACCTAGAACAACAGAGTTGATTATCTCAGTGACAAATACTTTTCCCTTCACAGGGAATCCAAAATCTCTAACGACAACTGTGGTACAAGATGGTGTAAGCCTATCTAAGCTTAGCACAATAAAGAGCTGCATGAGAAAATTATGTGATTGATGGATGGGAACCTTTTAAATTCTATTGCTCCTCAGAAAAATGTGGCTAACGGAGTCAAACTGAAAACTGCATCTGGCTTATGGGATACAATTCTTTGTCAAACTCCTGGCTCAATTGTCCTAGTCCTTACATTACTTGTTACTTCACAAGCAAAAGAGGTTGGATTGTTTTAGGTATCAATGAGAGAGGATATGGAAGTCACCACAGGGCAGTAATTTTGTCATCAGCAGCTCTCAGCTGGAAACACAAAAGATAGTTTCACCATGTGCTTTCCTCAGCAGTAAAATTGCTTTACAAATTCCCACCCCATCACAGTTCATTGTCTCCTCAAATTAAATGACACAGATTATAAAAATCAGTATTTTACAGAGAGSAGGAGTTTTTGCTGTTTTTTAAACCCAGCTCATTTCAGCTATCCCCCTGACAGAATKCAGCTTGAACAGTTGTATCAGCACAAGCAGTCTGTGACAAATCCCATTGAGGACACAGAAACTCTTGAAGGTACACAAATCTATACCCCAAAGAGATGCATTCTATTTGATGCACCTGTGAGTGCAGTTCTCATATTTCTATGAAAGTATTCTAAAATATTTTTAATACTTTCTAAAGCATTAAATTACTGAATGCAAGATATTAATCAATGAATACTGTTCACAGTAAGACAAAGCAACACTGGAAGCACGATTCTGTGTAATTTTTCAGAAGTTTGCACAAACAAGTAATTCTGTGAGCAGCAGTCTAAAGGAGTCAGATTTTTTTCCTTATCCTAGAACCATCTTGGTCTTGAGATGAGATTTTTTAAGTCTAATTGTGTTGGTTTTGCAACAAAAATATCTGCTGCAGCTCCTGCTGCAGTTTCCTGCAGCAYTTTTTAGTGTACTCCTCATTTTCTCTAGCATCCAAGAAAGAGCGTAATCATGGTGCTCATTCCTTACTTTAACAAACAGATTTGAACTGTAACTGTCTCTGTACAAACATGGCAAAGCTCACACACTTTTTCCCTCTTTTTGTCTTACCTGGAAGTATCAGTATGTCTCCTCAAAATGTGTATTTTAGAAATAGAATTTTCTAACATGGTGAAGAGAACGTAATGTAAATTGGATGTTTTGTCGTTCCACCTGCAATGTGGGGGAAGAAATGAAAATTTAGCTCAAGTTTTAATAATTGGTAAACTACATGGAAAAAGGAACAGCAAAATACTTACAGAAACGGTAGTTTACATAACTGAGGTGTGGAATCTTCACTGCAAAGGCAAGACAAAACAGTTTAAAAATGCTATTCATGTATTTTAGTTGCAAATTCATTATTTTCTTTTAGTAAATAAATACCTTTGAGAAATTTTGTAGAGAGAGATGCAGACTGCTTGATGCACTGACTTTCCAATTACATCCTAATAAATATAATAAAAATAGGCCATACAATACTGGGAGTTATTCATAAGCATATACGTTTTTAAGACAAAAAAACTTCAACCAACCAAAAGCCTCTGAGTMCATCGGAAAGAAAATTCTACCAATATTTATCCTGGAATAAATAACCCTACTGAAAACACTACTGTCACTTCATACACTTGTTTCACRTTTCTTCATAATATTAGACTAACATATTGCCAACTAACACAGTTACCTGGTACACAGCATATACACACACATAATTAACATTAAAACTAGATGTGGRAACAGAGTATGTTAAACAAAAGAATTCCCCATTATGCTCCCTCTAGCCAAAAGCTTGAGGCATCCCAGAAGTGGTGAAGTTGCTCTACAGCCAACTTATAGGCACTCAAAGGCAAAGATTAAACCTTCAGACCTTGCTAAGCATAACTACTACCTTCAGTTGACCACTACCCCTAGAAGAAAATTATCATTTATAAAAACTGAACTTACTGCTGGCTTTTGTAAACAGTGATCAATGACCCCTTCCATTTGCCTTTTGACAAAATGCAGTGACTTCTCAGGATAGTAGGGAAACAGAAGTGGGCTTTCTGTAAACAGATACAAAGTTAATTTAAAAAATCTCTATTAAAAATCTCTAATAAATACATTATTAAGTAATTCTAAAAATTACTTTTCCTAAGGACAATTTTTCAAACAAAAATGCTACCATTTTCCCCCTTTCTATTTAATTAAATAGGCAGAAAAAGGCAACTGTGGCAAATTCTATTACACAACAGTTGATGCTGTCAAGGTTTTTTGAGTTGCTGAAGTTAAACAAGAATAATTTTCAATATCTGTTCATTATAATCTTTCTTCTTTTTCACCACTAAACAACAAATTAGTCTCAGATTCCAGTGAAAGAGAAGGAGTTAGGACACTTCGCTCAGGTACAACCTAAGCATACTATTACTTTCTTGAACTGGAATTAAGATRTCCTGAAATAGACATCTTCTGGGATTCCTTCCAAGGCCACACTTCTGAGATTGGTACAGAAAAGATGGGGAACTCCCAAAACCCAGAAAATGGTAAATGACTGGGTAAACAGGTGCATAAACCCTGTGCAAAATATCAAGRCCCATTTATTTTATTCTACTCAGATGAAGACCAATGAGTAACACTACAGAAGTTAAGCACTCATAAACATGAAAAAAGGTAACTCTTCTACTTTTKTTACATTCTACATATATCTTGCATTCACTTCTATTTATCATGAAAGCACACTACCTTTAAGATGAGTACTATCTTTAAGAAAGTTAAACCACTGGTTTCCCTCTGTATTAGGTGGTGATACAAGGTCATCATCTTCATCTTTCAAGTACTAGAAAAGAAACACATTTTTAGGACTGCAATTTAAGAAGAGGGAATATTAAAATTCACCTTCACTATTGCCCCTAGTGAGTATGCTAAACATTTGTTCTTAAATTAACGTGTCATAGTCTTAAAACTAAATATTCCACCCCATTTAGAAACAATATGAAAAATCAACTATTGTTTAAGATCATATGGATGTATTTCCCTAAGAAACTGATTTTTAAATCAAGTCTGACCACAAACGTTTTGAAATCCAGTAATTCTTGCAATAAAGACAACAAACATATCAGTTTTACTAAAGCTGGCTTTTACAGTTTTACTACTGATGAAAAATGCTTCTGTCTTTTCCTAAAAATACAGCCTGTGTAAGGCATGGATTTAACCCCCTGCTTTTGTAATAATAAGGGGAAACAATTAAAATACTCTCTTTTACTATTACTATTGGTATGTCCAATACAGAGCAAAAGGGCCATGGAAGAAAAGTGGACACAGCTGTAAAAGCTTCTCTATCTAAGGATTTTTTTTATTTATTCTTTTTGCATTTATTCCTTAGTTCTTTACCTGGCCAACTCTCTCCACATTGAAATATTTTCCTTTACGATTGTAAAGTTCTGGTGCCTAAAAAAACGAATGCAGACAAACCCATTATTTACACACAAAGTTAATGAGAAGTAGTGAACAAAGAGATGATTGAATTATTTCATTCTAAGATTTTTCAGGCTCAGTTCTTGTCAGCAAAAATAGAGTCAGATTCTGCACTTGGAAAACCAGTATTACTTACCTCATTGAAGTGCTCAGTAAGAAAATCAGCAACAAAAGTGATATCTTTTTGAGTCATCTAAGAGGAAAAAGAAAACAGTGAGGAAAATAAAGGGTAAGAAATACATTTCAGTGAGCACAGAACACACATTATATTATACAGGCTACATAAGCACATCTCCCTCAGCATGTGCTCACAGGGCAAATGCTCCAGCCTCTAACTTGCTTGGGAGCCCTCTGCTGAACTCATTCTTGTTTGYCTTGGACAGAAGGGTGTCAAACCGGAGATGCAATTTGAAAACTGCTAAATAAGGATAGTAACTACTTCCTGTGACCTCCTGGCCATGGTTTTATTATTATTTATTTACAGCCCCGGTCACCCCTGCCCACCTTTGCCAGGACACACTGCAGGCTCATGCCCAGCTTGTATCCAGTGATTCCCACATCATCTCAGTAGAGCTGGCATCTGTCCAGGCAGCTRGGCTCCAGCTGTGCAGTCACAGCAGGTTAACCAACCCTCCCCAGGACAGAACCTTGCATTTTGTCCTTGATGAACGCAGGAAGTCCCTACCTGTTCATTTCTTTGACCTATCTATTTCTGGAAGGCTCCTCTACCCTCAAGTGAGGGCAGTGTGATAGTGGCTGCAAATCTGATGYAGGTATTACTATATTATTATGTTTTCCTTCTTCTCTACTGGGGCATTGGTAAAGTTGCTAAAATCTCATTCTGGTTAACTTAGTCATTTAGGGCACATAAAGAGCTGTTACACAGAGACCTTGCATACACAGGGTACTACACACATGAGGGTTAACAAAGGAAACTGAAAAAGCAATTTGTGCATGACATTATCTTAGTGTGAATCTGCAGACATCAACTTTCTCAAAAAAATGACACAGATACTATCATTTAAGTTTTGCAACAACAAGAAACCTTAAATTCTGCTTTCAAGATGAGCAGAAATCAGAGAATATCACCATTTATCAGCAAATGTTACTATTACCTTGTTCAGCTCTGGAAGTACATGATCTTCTGACATCCTCAACATGGCTGAGGGAAAAATTACATTCTTATTACATTAATACTGTTTTCCAAATATTCTTAATTTTTCATGTCTGTGTAATAAGACACTGTACTGTTGTTAGAATAGAAAYGATTTATTCATTCCAGAAAGAGTCTGGAATGAAGAATTACAAATTGAGGCTGAAATTAAGCCTCACTTRTCCCTCTAACCTGCATTACAAATCTTGAAGAATTTTTATATCTCTAATCTTTTCCAACTGCATTACACACTGTATGAGACCGAGATAAAATTATTATTAAAAAGGCTCATAAGAATTTGTACATGTATATACTAAGAGTAGTAATATGGATGCATGTGAAATACATGAAAACTGTCATGCCCAGAATAATATGTTTTAAGAGAATTGCACAGGATTAATTTTAAAGCAGCAAGGCTTGGATACAGTTTTCTGTTTARTCTGAAACCAAACAAACACAGTGAACATAATATTATCACAGAGAACTCTGACAGTTCTGCTTTCTGCAATTTTTAAATTAGAACTATTATGTTCCTGCTACTAAGTGCTAACACTCTGTATCTGATGCTTTYACAGTATATGGTAAGAACACTTATGTTTTGTGCAATAGTTCTAAAARGATCAATTAAAAGTTATAAACTTATTTATAAACACTTTATAAAAACAAGCAGGCTAAAATAAGCATTCTGCATTTCCTTCTAATATTTTCTCTGCAGCTACACAGACACAACTGAAGGTKGCTACTAAGTGCACCTGGACATTCAGAGACTGTTTACATCTGTGCAGAATCTTATAAGAAACGAGGTTGTCATAGAGGAAAATAGCAAGTAATAGAGTAAAAGAGAATTAGGCTATACTTCAAATTTGGGGTAAACTAAATAAAGTCCTTWATTTTTCTCCAAATCAAGACCAGCCAATTGTTCATGAAGCAAAAAAGTTTGGAGCAGCATTACAGGTCAAGTCTATACAATACCAAGTATTGTATAATATTATTTTACACACACTAATTTTAATTGAGAACTATTGAATTTATAATCTGTGTTTGATATTGTAATTACTGTTGCCTCATCAACTGTACCTCTTTACATGTGTCCAGAAATTTTCTATGATAGAAAAAAATAAAKAGTTATAACTAAGATTGGCCTAATTATTTGTCCATGTTTCAGTGCTTACAGTATAAAACAAATACTGGATTATTACTATGTCATCAATCTTACCAACATAGAGCCATCGAAAAAATGCCTTGAAGTTTTTCATACTACTGTCAATAACTCTAAACAAGAAACAAGAAGAGATATTACAAAATCTGAATGTCACAAGCTGCTCCAGGTTAAAGTCTCATCTTTACCACAGCAATGTCTGCAAGCACTACCAGATTTTTTTCAAAATGCCCAGTGCAACATTCCATGTAAGACTATTCTTGTGGTATGAGTCTGAGATGCAAAGGGACAAGATGAAAGCCCACCCCCAACAGAGGAGTCTTGCTCTCCCAACCTCCTCTATTCCCAGCCACATCCATCCCCTTCAATACAAGACTGAATACGAATGTTTTTTAAAATCCCCAGACTTCATACATACTGAAGCAGCTCATTTGCCTTCAGGATGAAAGAACCAACAGCAGTAATAGCCTCTGTAAAAAAAAGCTAACCATTATTATAAAGGTTTCAAAAATAAAATCAGAGCAGGTAGGTAGCACACACACTACTGTACCTTCAATTCCAGATGCATCTAATCCCAGAGACTCGTATTTCTGTTTCCACAAAGCCATCCCTTTCAATTCACTCAAGTGGTATAACAGTGCCTCAGAGCCACTAGGAAGGCAGAGGAAAGAGGCATCATTTTTTATTCACCCTCTGGAAATTCATTGCTCTGCTGCATGCTACATTTTTATCACTTAATGCATGAAGTGCAAAGCTTTATAAAGTGGTCTGACATGTATAAGAGATAAGCTGTTACTTCAGTGAAAAGCAAATATTGTCCCAATGATTTTAACCACCACATAAAGTAAGTGTGAATATTTTGCATAGATTCTATAAAACACACCAGGCAGCAATTTACAGGTGATGAATCGCTGAGATTGTTCAAAATACTTYAATAGCTCTCTACTATGAAAAAGTAAAATAATACATTTTGCCATGATTACAGTCTCCAAAGCAGCACACCTACATAGAAAGCACCACCAATGCAGCATATTATCTTTTGGCAAAGCATATAATATGCCATTTAATCTATAGTTAATTGGAAATTCTGTGACTTACCTCTGCAAATGACTTATAACCAACTTTTGTATACTGGAATAGGAAGACTCTATGGACTGACCAAGTTTTTTTAAACCCTGTTAAMACAGAAATACAATCATATAATGATGTTTTGTTAACAGGAACATTATTAGAAAATATTGAAATAGATTAGTTCAGTATGTTTAAAAAAATATTAACATACCTTTACTGTCAATTGGTTCATTAGTAATGCCTGAAGTTCCAAACTGAAGAAGATGGGGAGAGAACCAAATATGCATTTAATTTTGTGTTTCAACATCAAGTGCAAATGCATACTCAGATAAAACAACAGTAACTACCTTGCTTTGCCCCATAACAACAGCTGCATAAACTCATCCTGAACAGAAGTGGTTGTATTCTTTTCCTGTCAGTCAAAATGATTGAAATAGATTGGTGAAGAGATTAAATCCAGGTCATCAACTTTTCTCACAAACACTTAATTTCAAGTATTTCAGAGAACCTGCCCCCATCCTTGAATATTGAAATGAGACTGATCACGGGAAAATTTTCTGACCACTGAAAATATTTTAGTATTTCAAGTTATCTTCAATTGCATTACCCAATAAAAATTACAAGCAATTTGCCATCACCAAGAATCTATTTTAAAAATAAATAAATTACATGATTCATTAACTTCTGGCCACTCACTCGTCAGTGAACACAAAATTTAAGYAAATCCAAGAGCATCTTAAACATGGATATTGTATGTGTTCTGTTGAACTAGGCTGTAAATGTTGTTGCTCAACATTTACAGTAATCAGTTTATCAATGGCTAAAGTACAAAGAGCACACCCTTAAATAGAAAGCAACTGATCAACAGCTGGGCAAGCTGAAAGCTATCATTTTTTAGAATTCAGAATAAATAAAATTAAGTATCACAATATAATCATGCTTGATTGTACATGGGTACTTCCAGCATAGAGCAACTGACACACARCAGGTTCCACGCTGTCTCTGAACTTAGAGACTGTTATGTGGAGGCATCATGATTAAACACTAAGATATGCAGTACACTAACAAGAACAACAGAACTACTGCAAAAAGTGTTTTTCCAAAAGAATGGGTAATCCTACAGTACCTGTACAAACTTTGTTAGTCGTGAGTCCATCTGCATCAATATTTCTTCCCATGCTTCACACATGCATGTCAATGACAGTTTTATATACTGTAATGCAGAAACTGGCATTAGTATTATTTCCATTCTCCCTTTCAACAACACATTCAAAAATTGGATGTTACAATGCAAAGGGAACATATACTGTAGATCTTATACAAAATTTATTATCAAAATTCCAAGTTGGAGCTCTACATTTACTTAAAACCAACTCAAGCTTCCTATACTGGAAAACATTTAATTCACTTGTGTTAGAATGTCAAAGCCTGCAAGAACCGTGAGACCAAAAGGATGGTGTAACACAACTGTACCTGTAACAGAGTTGAAATGTGAGTAAACTTCCGGGCCATCCGAGTTACCTCAGGTAGGTAACTTGACARTAGACTAGTGTCCAACTATAACAGATGAAACAAGCATCAAGAGTTAACAGCTGATTTGTCTTTTAAGAAYATATAGATTACAAAAATTAAAAGACATTATAATTAATTGAAAGAAATAAATTAATTGAAAGGACCACAGAAAATCTCTCAGTTCTCATTTCCTTAAAGTTGATTTTAAGAGGAAAATACATTTAATTCAAAGAASCAATAAATATTTTTAATACATCTGTAAAAACTCCTGATAAGGTTTCATATTTTGGAGTTCTAACAGAAATAGTTTYAAGGTTGACTGTTCTGGATAGATAGGATAATCAAAAGCATTGCAGTTATGCCTTTGTATGCAGAATAAACAAAACCTGAATAACTATAAATGAATAAAGAAATTAATTAGTTATTTTAAAAGTAGTATTTTAAAAGAATGCCTCAGATCACCTTTGTCAGTCTCATCAGTGAAACTGCATGTTAATATCATAAATTTAAAAGCTGAACTGGGGTGAATTTCAGCAAGGATGGAACTGGTAGTTTGTGTTTTTTCTGCAAACAATGAGAATGCAATGAAGCTACCAGAATGCAATTTAAAAAGCAGTTTCATTTTTAAAAGACATTTTAAGATTAGTTTACTTGCCTGAAAATACGTTATCTCTGCTTCGCTGTCTGAAGAGCTTTGTATCTCTGTAATGAGTGATAGTGATTTCAAATCACTAGACAAACACAGCCCACGACATGAACCTGCCACCTGAAGGATTCCAGTTTACAGGTTAATAAAACGTCTCATTTCCTCTAGGATTATTATTGCTCTAACACATTGACATATAAAGATGACTGTTTTCAACAACGTGCAAAAAGTAAGTTTAATTTTCAGCTCCTGCTCAAGAATAAAGAGCTACTGCTGTTTTTATTGTGTATTAACAATGAACTTTGAAACAAGATGTTAAATTTCCCAGTTACAATGTCTATTAATAACCAACAACCCAATCAATTAGCTTCTTTAAAATTCAGCAGCCCACTTTCACTTTTGTGAAAGTGTATATTTTMATTCAATATATATGTATATTCACTGTATATGCATATTTTCACTCAATTCAGCTGTAGTTTGGTATATGAAGAAGAAAAAACATGGAAAAGAACCAAACGTACCCCAGTTACTGTAGCAATCTTGAACATTCCATAAGCATAAATCTCAATAAATCCTGAGCTGCCRCCAAGGACAAGAGCATTAAGTCTATAAAATAGAARAATGTGTTGACAAGCAYACTGAAAGAAATTTAAAYGYACACAGATATTGATCTCAATACTTWAATTCCATCCCTTTAAAAATGTTCMTCYAAAGAATYACTGCACTAAAGGAAACACTGTGCTACCTTCCACAATACAAGAAATTTAAAAGCAAACAAATTAACTTGGATTTTATGGAYAAAACCTATCTCTAACATTTACATTAAGGGTATCAGTTATTACCTTAACTGAGAAAATAGAGAAAAAATAGCACAGTTAAGTCACAGAGTCCTTTTTCACTAGAAGTATCAAGCGTCTAGCAACAATCCACCTATATATAAAGGCTGCAAGCCATTCTTACAAAGCAACTTTGAGTTTATCCTAACTACATGCAGAGTATGTTTGTCACACTCACTCAGTGGCACCCCTCAGCAAAACCTCAAAGACAATAAACATTTGAAAAGGATGCAGCAGCAATAAGAGCCACAGAAGTAACAACATCATCACAAACAGAAAAACAGAAACCCAGTTCAAAGAATAGAGTGTGGGACAGGCAGGTCTGTGTTTTGCTCACTTATTAACACCAATATGCTGCAGGGGCTTGGGAAAAAGCCCACAAATATAAGAAAATTGACTGCAACTTCTACCTGTTATATCCCTAAATAAATACATGTTGTAGCAGAATGTTTCTGTTAACACCAACACAGAACTTAGAAAAACAGTATCTTAAAAACTTTTGCTTTGATTGAGTGGATGAAGGGAGCAGAGAATTCATAAAGCTCCTAAAACATAGGCATCTCTGTCTTTCAAGCAAGGAAATGCTACTGTAAGAGCTTTCAAATTTTAAGGAGTAACTGGTGATAGACAGAGATGCAAATTTGAATTAAGGAGGATGATTCTCAGTGGTGAGACTGTAAGAACAGTGAAATGGAAAGAACAAAGCACAGACATCAAGTGCCCTCCTCAAAAAAGCAGCACAAGGTACTGCACAGTCTCAATCTGCTAAACTCCAAACCAGCTGCTCCTCATGGTTCTCAATAATAGATGTTTATTTTAAAGTAACACTAATACAGCTAGTTTCAGAGCTACTTGTAAATTTAGATTTGTCACACTCCTACAAACTCCCAGGAATTCTCTGTATAAAACACACATTCAAAAACGTTACCAAGACCAGCTTAAGTAACATATAAATCAGCCTTCAAAAGCATCCCAAGAAATCTTCTAAGAAAAAGACACCAACAGCAGTTGCTGATAAAGTGCCTAAGTGCCTCATAATCCCTCTAAACTGATGGGAAAAGTTGTAAACTGAGGGAAACTTTTTTTTTTCATATATTCTTTTAAGTTAATCTTTGTACATTAAAAAAAGACATTCCATATAAGTTCTTGGAGACTAAAAACAATTACAAATTATTTAAAAGTAAACTCACTTATCCATTATTTTATACCTTTAAAAAAGCAACCAAACAAAATGCCTCAACCAACAACAACCCACAGACAGACTTTACCTGACATCACCCAGAAGCTTCATAATCTCATCGGACTTTTCTTCACTGAAAGTACAAAACATGGTTAGGATTTATGTAGCTTGTCTCAATGCCAGAAAACAAAATAAAACAAAAAAATATAGAGCTGCAACACRACAATTTCTTACCTGAAAATTTTTGCAGTGGTACTGTAACTGAAAACAAAATAATTACTCTCAGTAACAGTGATCAGACATCCATAGAGCATTAAAGAAATGACATCTTCTCAAGCTTACCAGTGTAACACTTACTTTTTTGGTAGTGCTGGTAATTTAGGCAAAAGGAGGTTTGATTCATCCTCAGCATTGTAAAAGGAAGTAAGAACACTGAAAAAAAGGTAATACTGTCTTTATTACCCAAGCTGTAAAAATGAGAAGGGACTTTTTTTTTAACTCCAGTGTTAGTGCATATATTCAATATGTTACGTATATCGAAGTTAAAAGTATCAGAGGATAATTCTTTATGGGGCATTTAGTAACGTATCAAGTGATCAAATTAATAAAATAACTGTTTTGTCTTTTTTTTTTTATTTCCGGTGAATTAAGTTTGACTCTGCTGGCTCAGAGGCTTGCCACCAAATCCTTCATTACCTATAATGCAGCTACTGTCAGAGACTTTCTGTTTAAACTGTCTCCAAACCTGCAGTACAACCCATCCACACCTTAATAGCTAGAGGCACACTGCAGTGAGAGGAAGATGAAAGCACCATACTTAATATCACACCTGAGATATGTCAGAAGGTTGAGATTCTCCAYGGGAAGCTAAGCCTATCCCCACCCAGAGAAGAATGTTAGAGTGATTTAAGACACAGTTATTRTCTTGCTATTTTAAGACTGATGCTTACTGGAGGTGAGGAGGGAAATCCTCAAGTCAGGATCTTGCACCACTTGCTTAAATGTTTTATTTAATTATGTTCTTGCATTGCCATAATTGCATACCAGAAGTTTCTGTAACTCAATGGGACTGTGATATCCTCCAGCTCACAAGTGCTGCTAAATATTGTTTAATCACACAGAGTTCATGGTCACTAGGGATCATCTGACTTCCCAAACAACAGAATTGCTAATGGGACTGGATGTGACACCAAAGACAAAACATGACWGATGCAAACACAAAAATAAAGATCTTGAAAACACCAGCGAAGAAAAATTTAACAAAGTAAATGAACGTAACATTCTTATCATTAGTTTACTACATTGATTGGTGTTGAAGCAAACCAGATCAGAAGACAGGCTGTACATGCTGGTCTTAAGAGGGAGGTGCTCAAGATCACACTGAAATTTAAAGTATAACCTAAAGAATCACAAGATTAAGATTTCAGCATTAAAAATAGYATATGAAAAGTGTCTATTCTAAAAAAAAAGCAAAATTTTAACCAAGTGGTGAAAAMCAGCCATAGCTGARGAATACTGTACTATTTTATGGGACYGCTTGTAACATAACAAGTATAAAGTATCAGTAAGATGGCATTACATAGCCCATAATTTACCACTTTTTCAGACTCACCTGCTTTCCTCAGTTACTTCCATCCAATGCATGTATGTAATAGATAAGTCCACAGAGAAGGAGTGCAAGCTTTCAGGTTTTTCTACATCACACAGAATAATCCGCTTGGTATCAGCAAGGCCAAAAGCCAAAACTAGAGAACAACAAGTAAAATGTATAARTAACCAATATGCAAAACTCTGTTTTCTAGGTCAGCATAAAATACAATGCTCCTTCAAAGCCAACTACTGGACACTTTTCTTTGTCTGCATACAGTCCTTCCAAATTTGCATTTGAAATCCACTTACTGCAATGAAAGTTTGAACTCCTGTCATGTCTGAAGTGATAAATTTAAGGCAAAGGTCTGATTTTACAATTATTTATCCATATGTTGAACTGAATATGCTTCTAGCACTTCTAACAATAGTTTTGATAAAGGAGAAACTTCCAATTTTGCAAACTTGAGTCCAATATGATATATAAAGACTTTCCACCAGAAATATTTGGGTTTTATTGCAACAAAATACAAATTAGGACTTGCTGAGCAAGTTTTGCATCATTTTCTTTCTAACTTTCTTCATCCATAATAGCAAATAGGAGGCAGAGGTTTCTGTACTTACTTCCTTGTAATCATAGGTAATCAGCTCAAAAAGAAGTTTCATTAACTCCTCAGATGCCATAATAAAACAATATAGGTAACTTCTATCCACATGTTATGGAAGAAGGCTGTTCCCAATCTCCCAACTCCGAATCAAAAGTTGATTTCAGGGCTAAGTTTATTAATATACTAATTTTAACACTATTTTTGTTGATAGAGAAAAGGCTTTCTTTTCCTTCTCTGGTCTATACTTAGAGCAATTTTAGCCTAAGAAGTTCTGCCTATGCTAGGTAAGCTTATCCCTTCAATCAATCCTGGTCGGACAGCTTGCTTCTCTCCCAACAAACACACAAAATACCCTACGTAGTTAGGATGGTGAAGTTTTGCCATTACCTGAAAAGAAGCATTTGGGACATAAATGTGTTTTACACGTCTTTCTTGCAATTGCATTCAACAGTGCTAATCTCTCTATCACTGTGAACGAACCTAAATAAAATTAAGGCACCCTTCTCTTCAAACACAGTTTACTTATAAATTTCCTTCACATATGAGAGCTCTCATCATTCACGATTTCCCATACAATTTTCATCACACCATATCACCTCATATACTTGACATTACTTTTTCCATCTGGTCTCCAAGCAAGAGCAGTCACTTCTTTTCCTGTATTTTCATTTGGAGGCAAACTCCACACTCTTTGAAAGTTTGCAAGACGATGAAGTAAAACCTACAAAGCAAAYACATGGAAGACAAACTTAAACCACACTCTCCCATTAACTACCTTTTGTAAATCAGTTCAAGATGCATGCGTTTTTCTACCAGTTTTTAATTAATTCCTGTGTCTTAAATATCACCTGCTCCTCTAGCAGCTAATTCACTAYTATGCTCTTTTAGAAGACAGTACACAGTTTACAGCGATATAGAGAAATAAACGGAACCTTGTAAAAGGATAGAAGCTCCGAACCAACACGGAGCAGACAGCCTAAAAGTACAAGTCTTGTCTTCATGCATGATCCCATATTGCAGTTCCAGCGAAAAAAGTACTTAAAAGCAAATTTAATTTAAATAGGAAATTTCATGCACTTTATAACTCCACAAACATAAGCAACGTGAACATCGCGCGTGAATTTRATCGGAAATTAAAATGCAAAAAATGAAGGGGCGGCAAGTATTAAGAAGCCTGATTTTTAAAAATTGCTATTCCTAAATGCTTGGCCAGGCTTTCAAGAAATACGCCCCAAGTAACAGCAAAGSCATCTCGGCCTGCAGGAAGAGGCAGCGCCAGTCCCTCCTGGGCTCCTTCCCCGGCACCCGCACTCACCTCCCCCGCTCGGTTGGCCAGGGCGATGAGGTCCCTTTTGGGGGACCAGGACATGAACACGACCTCCTGCGGCAGCTGCTTCTCGCCCACCTGCCTGAAGGAGGGCATGGCTGCGGCGCTCCGCCGGCACCCGGCGGCCATCCACTCCCGCTTCCGGGGGCGGCGCTTCCCGCCGCGGCAAGGAGAGGGGCGGGGGGCGGTGGCGACAAGGAGAGGGGCGGGCCTCGGCGGCGGCAAGGAGAGGGGCGGGGGGCGGTGGCGACAAGGAGAGGGGCGGGCCTCGGCGGTGGCAAGGGGCGGGCCTCGGCGGCGGCGGCGGGCTCGAGCGGGCGCGGGGAGGCGGGTCAGGCTCTTCCGTTCCGYCCACTTAAGCATACTAAATACAGTACTTTTTTTAATAGCCCCTTTTCCATTTGCAGAGAAATTTTTTAAAAATCACAAGGTATCCTGTAAGAAGACTGTAACTGACAGAGCTTAGAATCCTAGAACTTGTCTCTTCCCCCTCTACCTACCCTCACTTCCTCCCTTGCCGCASGTCCCCCAATACCAATGTAGCATACTAAGGGAGCATCCCTCAGTCATTACCTCACCACTCAGCAGTATTCCCCTTAACGTCCAATACCCACCAAATTAGACAAATAGCTAATCCGAAATACAAAATTATCACAGTATACAAATAGATGCTAAGAGCTGTGGTGGTTCACTTAGTTGTTTTGGGTGGGKTTTTTTTTTTGGTACCAGTAATGATGTAAAATAAAAGAACTGTCACTTCTAATTCAATCAGATTTTATTTTGGATGTTAACATTTACACTTTTAGAAAATGGAATGAAAGGCTGGCAATAAAAAAAAATTAATTAGCAACTATGTAACAGCAAGATAAGTCATGTCTTCTTTTTCTTATTTTTTACTTTCCTCTTGGAGAATACAGCACGTTTCATAGCTAATCTTTTACGGATCCCCATCATTACTCTCTTTTGAATTTTCTGCCCTTTCTTTTTGCCAGGTCTGTGAAGCAAAAAAAGGAACATAAAGATTAGAATAAAATGGAGAACAGCTTATACTGGACAAGTACATTTGCTTGTATTTTAAATAAATATATGAATTTTGTAACAATATGTGAAGAATACTTCACAAGGTGAAGTATTTCAGCTTCCTAAAACTGTCCACTTTATTGCCTTTAATCTTTCATTTTATGTACTTATTCAGCATTTAAATTTAAACAGATATTGAAACCAAGAAACTCACCAAGTACAAAAAAAGCACACACAGAGTTTCATGCTGAATATATAATGCATGAATATATTACAGAAAGACTAAGAAGAAAGTACATAAAGTTTAACACCATTAGGAAGCATCCTGCGATTAGTACAGGACCTACATACAACTAGCATGTGGATTGGTTTTTGTCTCTGAWGAAAGATGTATGTCATAGTGCAAAATGTTATATAATTAAAACATACAAAATTTGTATTAGTAAAAGAAATCTATCTTCTGCAATAAATCAGCAAGAACTAACTGACGACCTAAAAGTACAAAACCATTCTGGTACAACTGACGGAGTAGTCTCTTATTTGACAGAAGGAACAGATGAGGTTTCATTAATTTCTTTTAGCATCCTTTTAATTTTTTTTAGCAAAGAAGAAAGAAACATTGAGAGATGGAATTTTATGAGAGATATAGAAGATGAAATATTGGTACCTTTTGAGTCTAATAGTCCCTAAGCAAAACCCCGTTTAGTATCAGTAGGACATGAAACAAKACACCTGGCACTCCTCTACCATTCAGCAGGCACCTGGTGAGTCTCTTGATACTGATCCAAGAGGGTAATTATCTGAATCTCACTGTGTGACACAGGTACAGCTTTTGGGAGAGAAGAATTGCACTTCCACTGCTACAGCCATTCAAGCCCAGAATCACAGACCAAACCCATTTCTCTGGAGAGGAATTTACAAAAGTGGAGTCAATTATCCTGAAATGGAAAGACTGAGCCATCTGCTGGATCATGTCTTAACAAATCCCCTTTCTTCTTTTCAGCTAGTTCCATTTGAAGATAACCACACACCATTTACTTGGCTCTCTAATACATACACATATGTGTACGGTGTTCTGTATGTTACAGAAGGACAATCATGGAAGAATAAAAGTATTCAACGTGACATTAATGGTGGAGATTTAGATCATACTACAAAAAGCATCTGAAATACCAGGAAAAGCAAAAATATGCTACAACAAACAAATGAGACAGGAAGTAATAAAAGCATTAAGGTGACTCTTTTCCAGGACCTTTCATGTGGAATTCAAAGGGGATAAAAGTTCCATTACTTCAATTTTCAATCTTGACAGAGCTCCATGCGCCAGTCACCAAATTTGTGATCCATATAAATCAGTTTTGAAAGAAAAACCATAAGGAACTGGGAGCCCCGGTAAGTGACCTGCCTTTTATCATACCCTCCCTTCAGTATATACTCCCTAGCAATGCAGGGAGTGGGCAACAGTGAAAGCTGACATCAGCACCTAAAGCCAAAAATCATCTCTGTCTGAACTGATTCCATGACATAAGTTCTCATCTCATCCCAATGCTGTATTTAACTATATTAATGCAGTATCTCACTTACTGACAAGCTGTTCTGGTGCGGGAGAGACGAGGACAGGCACTGCGCTTGTGACCTGCCTTGCCACAAACAAAACAGCCAACATCAMTCTTCTCACAGCTGTGCTTCTGAAGAGTGCAGCAGTTGCAATYGTTACAGTGAAACCAAGCTGCAAAATAAGTAACATGATTTATGGTCTTCGARAAGTTTAGAATGAACACTCTGAAACGAAGCTTTAAATATAGGCCACAATGCCAGGTGTTTAATTCTGGATTAGCTTTAAAGAGATGGATGTAGTCATTTCTGGTACCTTACCACATTTCAAAAGGCAGCCAGGTACTTCATCAGACATAACGTGCAATTATGTGTGAATTATTTTGTCATTAGAACTATTATCCTGTGTGTGATCTTAACAAGAGAAGTACTCCAGATGTTRCAATGTCTTTACAAATTGTGATTTTTGTAACAGTAACAAAAATGACTGTTTCAGCTACTTMTACAGAGCTATAAATACAACTAAATTTGTTCATGAAACATAATTTTATCACGACTTAAACATTTTAGTAATTGTCTATTTGTTTATGAAATTCTAACTAAAAAGTTTACAAAATCAGGAAACACTTATATGACAAATAGAAGTATTTCAGTTTTCCCAAAATAAACAAAAATGGGATGTAGTGTGCCTTGACAGAAATTTATTACATTTCCACACAGTGCAAGTACATCTAAATTAATGAATAGCAACTTGTGTGAAATTGAGATGTTTCCTTTAATTTATGTCTTCTGAATTAATACATTTTACTTCTTTTGCAGAATATTTTCTCCTTGGTTTGCAATCTCATTTTGTTGGGACTAAGTGCACTTATATTTAGCAAATATTTTTCTGTACTTACAGGGTTTTACACATTTTTTGCAAAGAACACAATGTTTCCATCGTCTGCCGTCCTACAAAAGGCAAATAAGTGGTTTTAYTTATTACACCCTCCCACCGATTCTATCTTAAAACAGAACTACTTGTATATGGYCCCCACTTTACAGGAACAAGTCCTCTGTAAGGACTGTAAATCAGAAAGAACCATCCTGGAATCTGTGAAAACCACAGATGAAATTTTGGAATTAGCAAGTTCTACAATTTCAAAGCATAAGAAAAAATACATGTGTCAACAGATCATTGGTGAATAAGTTCCGGTCTAGGTGGCAAGTAGTGAACTTGCCCTGTCCTCTTTCCAAAGAAAAGAGAAAAAGAAATTAATTCCCAGCAGGTTATGAAAGGTGTACTGTGAATGTAATAAGTCTATGAAACCAAATTGTTTGGAGTTTCCCTGAAACTCAGTATCAGAATAGGTTTTTACCAAAGGCAGTATTACAGAGGTTGTTATCCAACTACTGCTGAAACTGCCATTGAGAAAGAAATGAAAATACTTACTTTTGATGTACATGAATTGCATATCTCACAGTGCTGGTTACCAGAACTAACATAACGCTGACATACACTGCAAAACCTGGGGAAAGAGATGTATGGGTCCACTATTTGCACACAAAATCATTAATTTTATAAAAGCTTAAGAACAAATATAGTCACTTTGTTGAAATAAAGATGATGTCTTTGATGCATGAATGACCATTTAAGTCATTTACATACAGTACATCCACACAGTAAAATCAAGATGCTTAAAGTCAAATTATGAATACTATCAAATGAAATTGATAGTATTGAAATTAGCAAATGAAACTAAATTCCTTGTCCTCAATGCTTCTCTTAGTGTTCATTTTTTTAACTACTGTCTCAACAGCTGATGGTCAGACACAGCTGCAAATCACTCATGTAAATGTTCACAATATGCCCTACAGACAAAATGAGAAATCTCATAATTTCACACTGGAAAATAGAAATGTCTTTCTAGATATTTCAGTTATCCWATATATTGTTTATATTACATGCAACCTTCGAATGAGACAGAAAAATATGCTCTTAAGTCTGGCATCCAAGTTAGGCAAGACAAAACTGAACCGCACCATCCCAAACTCCTTTGGAGACTTTATACCTTTATTAAGAACAAGGACACAGTTTTAAAAATCACCTGAGCATTAATATATCTTACCTATATCCCTCTTCTTCAGGAAGCACAATCATACTCGGGGCAAGGTTCGTGAAAATACGGACAGGAGACTGTCTACGACCTGTCTTGCCATGTTTATACAGTGCATGATTATCATAGTCTACCTAGAAAAATAAAACCATAAAAGAGAGTCTTAAACTGAATGCTAAGCACAGGCAGAGTTATTTACATGTTTATATGTGCCTTACGAAATGTTAATTTTTATATAAAAGACACTCATCCCAAATCAGATTACAAATTCCACAACATGTTTTTTGTCTTTTACTTGTAAATTCGGGCAARCATATTTTCAGGCTAGACTTGCAATACCTGAATAATCATATTTTACTTATTTCTTTCTGCTCATTTGGATGGGATACCTAAGATAACATTGTAGCTATTTACAAAACAACATGTTAAAAAAAGTATCTAAACTGTTTGGTTTGTGTGTACAAGACGTGACATCAACCCATCTCATAATAATTACAAAGTTGCAAATGCAATTAGTAGTGCTTTTTCCAGCACTGCCTTCAGAGACTTGTCACAAAAATTCACAGGTCTGAACACTGGCAGGAATGCTGAGTCTAGTCYAGCATTTGTTTTTAATTTTCTTCAACAAATTTCCATTCTACAAGACACAAACACATTGCTTAGAACATCAATGTCAAAATTCATTGATGAATTAAATGAATGAAAAAATAAATCTTCAGCATCATCAATACCCATGACTGAGCTCTCAAAACATACTGAAGCGTGTGTGCTCAAACTATGTACAGAATGGATACAATATTCAGGAAGCTGGTGCCAGATTATTGCTTTATCACTGACAAGTTCACTAAGTAATTCCAGACATTTCCATCACTGTAATTGTACTCTGGTCCCAGCAGTTTTGGAGATGAAAGACCTTAATTTTTGTAATTTTTTTTCAACCAGGGCTGGGGACTACCCACTGACATTTTTACACCTATGAAAAATTAAATACTCTTCATCCAGTTACCTCTCACCTCTGCAACATGCACCTGTCAAAATGAGTGCAGATCTTGTTACACTGAAAGCCTGGAAGAATAAATTAGTCCATGGATAAATAATAGATGAGTTAAAGATATATAACAGGACCATGATAAAGTTATCACAGATCTGACTGATAAAAATACAGGATCCAGGCTTCACAAGAGGAAGGCCCATCTACAGAGAAAAACTACMATTGTACCTGCTTTCACTCATACTCCTGTTCACATTGCACACAACTGGTATTTAGCAGATACAGTGTATTTAGCCATACCTGGTAATCCATCATACTGAAGCTTGGGAAAAAGTCAAGGATACGAGACTCAAAGAAGTATGGAAATATCCAGAACATGGSCATCTCTTTGTTGACATGACCTAGTAATGAAAAGACTCTGGTGCACATAGGAAAAAAACATAGTACATGATGCATGAGAAATTTACAGTGCACATTCCAAGTACGTAAACGTGGCTATGTGCATCATCTTGGGCAGAATAACTARTTTCCTCAAGCAACAGAAAGTTTAGGCATATTTTGTATATGTGGAGCTGTTAAGTGCCATGTAACTACACTCTTGATACTCACTTAGGTTGACACAAAACTGTACTGGTTTGATAGCTTATTTTTCCCTACCTTAAAAGTCCACTTTAATTGCAAGGTAGATTTGTAAAAACAATGGTGAAAGTTTTTAAAAGAGACTTTAAGAATTGGGCATTATTGAACTAAAAATATCAGGAGAATAAATTAGATACATGGCAGTTCATCTTTAGAAATTATAACATGAGCATGCTCACATTCACCTGAGAAACAAGAATCACTGACTTACAAATAGGTTCCTTTTCCTTACAATGCTGTTACAGCTCAGTCCACCTATCTGGGTGTAATACATACCTTCTTTTTCTGTCTCCTTCCACATTGACATCAGTTTTTTAAAACTAGAAGCCAGTGCTTCCACCAAACCTCCAAATGGGGGATCAGTTACCATAATGACTCTTTCATCATTCTCTTCATGCAAGAATTTCCTACAAGTTTCACGTGCAGCCTATAAGAATTTCCAGAATTAAAGATTCAAGAACTGTAAACATATTGTATTTGGCAATAAAATGATCTTTGTAGAAGTTTCAACTTTGCAAATAGAACTTTCTTCCTCTTGTGGAGATTAATTTCCTTGAGTAGCATTAAAAAAAAAAAAAAACCAAAAAAACATAAACCCCACTAGATTTCAAGGACTGAAAACAAGTGCCCGCTTCAGTAGGGCACATCAGCCCTCTGACAGGATTGAAAACAAGTGCTGTCTTCAGTTAACATATCAAAACAGTACTGAAAATCAAAGAATGAGAGTGCCTTCTCTTCAGTAGCTCTCTCCCACTCAATTCAAAGATGCCTATTAAATTCATTGCTAACTAATGCTGCTTACACACCTTAACTGCTGCTTTAATTAAAATGTTGTTAATTCATTTTTTTTGTGTTGTCTACTAGACTAATCATGACTTGCTTACAAAATTCTGCATCAACAACATGCATGCTTTTTTACCAAAGCACTGAATCAATACTTGGTCTTACCTCTCCTCCAAAAAAATGATGATTGAACATGTTGTAGTGGCAGAATTCATCCTCTGTGTAAAATTGGGAATACCTGTAAAATTAAGTTTAGATAAACAACTTTCCTTCTATCCTAAGGGGATAGTTAAAAACAATTACAACAGGCCTCTAGAAAAACATCATTGTTAGGTTCTGATTACTGACATACCAATACTGGGAAAATAAATATACTTACTTTTCTCATAAACTGGATGTCATTTGTGCATGCATACAGGAACAGAGATGCAGAGACAAGAAAGGGAAAACAACCACCAATTTATCTCTTAAAAMAATAAGAACACACATCTTTGTACATAGTGTTCTCATGGATAAACACGTGTTAAAACCTACCTGAAATCGATATCTAGCAGAAGGCTTCTAACACTCAAATCTTCTTCTTGTGATGCTTTTGACTGGATCATTTCATGAAGCCTGAAGTATAATTGGAATAAAGAAATTTAACACATAATCACTGGCTTCAGAAACGATCTTGAAAGACAAGAATGTGTGGTACTTTACTAAACCTAAAACCAAACAGATAGAGAAAATGGAGTAGGCTAAATTTGGGGGATTCCATCTGGCTGATACCCAAAGCTAGAATAACAGGTTAGTCTTAAAAGATGAGAAGTCCTTGGAGCCTACTGGATCTGCCTGTACAAAAAGCTAAGAGACTCACTGTCACTTCCATAAGGAACAAAGAGATCTATAGTGCCTGTGTGTTTTATTTGCAGTGCTGCTCATCTTCTCTGGTATCTCAAGAGTTCAAAGCTAGAYCCCACTAGATGCTGGGATAATCCCAACCAATTAAAGCATAGTGAATTTCTAATTATGGGAGAATCATTGATTATGTAATCATTAGTAAGCTGTGCCATTTTGAGAGAGAAATAGTATTTGAAAATGCAACAATTCTCATTGATGTACCTGGGTGTTCCAACAGAGAGTACTCGTCTGAATCCTAAATCTATAAGGAGATTCAGTAGGAACTGGCAACTTCTGTCTGCAAATAAATACTGTGCATTTGTCTTTTTATTCTCCAGYGGATATAGTAGTTGACTGGGACTTTTCAGCTGGGCAGTGGAGATATCACACAGGAACTGGTGATCTGAGTGTTTTTCCCATTCTGCTGGCAACAGTAATTGCTGGCATTCCTGGCAAAATCTCCTCTTTGATAACGGCAACAGAACAAAATTCTTGTACCTTTAAATACAGAATACAGTAGTGAACAAAGTTTCAAGAAAGTCTTTATCAGAGATAGGAAGGGGAGCTATAAAGGGAGTTTCATAAGAGTTCAGACATTTAAACAGACAATGCACTTTGCATTGCTCTTGCAAAACTCCAGGTAAATGAAGTAGTATTTATGAAAAAAAATATTCAAAGGACACTTTGCAATGCATAAAATACAGTGACAAAATATATAGGGAATCTCCATAAAATAAACAGATTAGAGCGTGACAACTCCATCACCTGTCAGCAAAGGCCGGTACATTTAAACACAAAATTCAGATGTTATTTGTTACTATACTACCCTTCCTTTTCACAACGGCAAGCCTGTTAGTTTTGCTCACTAAAGTCAGGAATAATTCTTTTAACAGAAATGACACATTATGTRTACTAACATAAGAATGACTATGTACACCAAAAAAAACCAAACGCAACCCCCTGAAGTCCTRTCTTGAAAACTCCATGCTCTCATTAAATGTTTCAGGCTATTTTCCGTTCCATTGCCATACAACAGTTCTTAATTGCCTAAATCCCTCTTTTCATATTTTAATGAGTCCTGAAACATTCTCTCTACAGAGTACCTAAACCTGCGTTACTTTATTTTTATTGAAAAAAATGCACATTAACAATACCTGTCCACATTCTGTTTGTGTGTAAAAGAAGGCTGATGATTTCTATTATATTCTTCACGTGCTGCAAGCCTAGTTTCTGACACCTGTAAAATTTGCATATATGAGAAGTTACAAAACGAACATTACTGCAGGGTGTTGTACATCAAATCTCAACATTAAAAAAGGGGTGCCAAGGTCTTCAAAGGTCTCATGCATTAGCTACCTTTGCAAGGAAAAATGATCACAGTTTTTGTTGCTCAGAAATACACGTCTGCAGCACAGGGGCATGCTGCAAAACAACACAAGCCTCTCATTGTGAATTTAAACAGTACATTTCTTCTGTCACTCAGGGTAAAACTCTAAACGTGATTATGATAAAGACAGAAAGAGCCATCCTTTCTATTAATATGTACCAGCAGTTCTTCTCTCTGAAGAACTATGATCTGATCCTGAAAAACCGATGACAGTAGAAATGTTGCCTAAGTCTTTCGTGTGTAATGATTTTTAAAGTGTGACAGCTCTTTGTTATAATCTGCACCTGAGTCCTTAGCATTTCAGTCTCTCACACTCTTCTCTGGTTTCACAACAGTTTCAAGACATTTGGTCAGAACTTATGGAACTGTTTTGCTTAGAGACTGTAAAAATCAATACAGTAAAAACCATCATCATACAAGTGATAGTCAAAATGAATGACAGAGAAATCGCTGCAGATATTCTTAGACTACTGAGCATCATGCTGAGCCCCACCATCTCACCATTTTGTATACTCCATTGTTTGTACCCAACAGATTTTCTCTRCCTTAAATCATGGGAAATGAGGGCATCTTGAGATCAGAAGTATCCAATTTTGTTCAACATTGCATAGCACTGGCAAACCTCCTGTATGTTTTGGCAATACAATAACAAATGCCAGTTTTGTGCAAAACATACACAGCCTTCCTTGAAAGCTATACTTGAAACATTTCTCCTGACAGAACAAGTGCTCAGCTAAAAACCAGCCGTTAGACAAAGTTTAGAAAACAGCAGTTGCTACAGACTTCCATAACAAAATAAACTTTTAAAATTGCTAAATAGAGAAAAAAACTTCCCAATATTTCATAGAACCATAGAATTATTTGGGTTGRAAGGGACTTTAAAGATCACCTAGTTCCAACCCTCCTGCCATGGGTAGAGGCAGCTTTCACTAGACCAGCTTGGTCAGAGCTGCATCCCGCTTGGCCTTGACTTCCAGGGACTGGGGCATCCACAGCTTCTCTGGGCAACTTTTTCAGGGTCTCACCAACCTCAAAGCAAAGAATTTCTTCTTAATATCTAATCTATCCTCTTTATGCTTAAAGACATCACCCCTTGTCCTATCATGATACGCCTTTGCAAAAAGTCCCACTCCAGATTTACTGGAGGCCCCCTTCAGGTATTGGGAGGCTGCTGTAAGGTCTCCCTGGAGCCTCCATGCTGAATAACCCAAACTCTCTTAGCATTTCCTCATAGAAGTGTTCCAGACCGCTGATCACCTTCGTACCCCTGAGTCTTTAGCACAGCCTTTGGTAGTGCTCTCTTACCTTCTCATCTTCCCACTGAAAAAAGTTACAATCTTTTCTATCCCTGCAAGCCGAACAAGCATAGAATCTTCTTCCTTCTTCTTTTCCTTGGCTGGTCTTCACAAACAGAAGCGCAGGACCTAGGGACAAACGCGATGATACGATAACACAAGGAACGTTTAMAGATCTGTTTCACTGCACCGCTGTAAGAGCCGAGCTTCCAGAAAAAGGCCTTCCCAAAGACTGCTGCGAAACACCCCACGCCGGGAGCCGGAAGCGCAGCGGAAAACGAACACACGGACGCTCGGCAAGTGCCTCCCCCGGCCCGGCTCACCGTGAGGGCAGCAGGGCGCGCCGGGCGCCGGCCCGGGCAGGGCGAGCACGCCAGACCCCGAGCGCTCCCGGCCCGCCGCCGCCATGGCACCGCCTCCTTCCCGCCGGGCACCGCGCGGACAGCGCCCCCCAGCGGAGCGGCGGCCCCGCCGGAGATGGCGCCAGGCCCGGCCGTTGCCACCGTGACAGGGCCCGGCAGCAGCACGCCCACCCCCTCATAAACACCAGCGCTCGTTTCTTAAAAAACTGTTCGGACAGAAACAACCATGGCAAGTTTATAAAGGCGGGCATTTCCATCTCCATTTAAACTGCATTGTACCTTGTGTTTTACATTTAAGACTTAAACGTTGCACGTTGTTGAATTTTTTGACGCACTACATTAATATTTACATCCACGCAAAATTATATAAAATACAAGCATTTTATTATTTCTGAGTTCAACAATATTGCTTCGAATTACAAAATACAGCAATGTCCGAAATACTGAAAGTTTCATAAAAGCAGCAATCTTTCTCTCCTTCCCCATCTTAACTGTCCAGAAAATTACTAAAATAAAAATATTTACCATGTTACATAAGCCACAGACCTAGAAACAYGACCATCAAGTCTTAAACCAGATAACTTAAACATAAATGCAAATGGCAATTGGCAGGTGAGCACAACATTATTCAGGGCACAAAAGTAATTCTCTGTGCTGTAGGTATTCCAGTTTTTTTTCCATTTTTTCTAAGTCGTAAAAAAAAAAAAAAAAAACAAAAAGAAAACCGTGTTTAGCTAGAAATTTAGAAGGCAGACTGGCTTTTTGATGAACACATTAGTGCTTCTGTCATTAGCAGAAGAACCACTCAGGTGACAACTGATGAACACATTTTTACATGTATGGCAAAAAAAACCTGTAACAAAATGGTGCAATTCCTTCATCACGATGCATCTCTAAAGAAATATCACAGATTTCCATATATGTGCTTAAAAATACAAGTGCTAAAYACTACAGTGAAATTTCAACCTCTGAAATATACACTCAGTTTATTTTGTCACAGTAGAAACTGTGTGCATTTACTTGGGTTGAATTTTTCTGTAATTCAACTATTTAATTATTTTTGGTCCCCGCCGTGTGCAAAAAAAGCCTATTTGGAGCATTTCTCTCCCTTCTCCCTTTGTTTGACTTGTTTGTCAAGCACAGATGGATTTTTTTTTTTAAGTGCACTAGTGTACAAAAATCTATATCCAGTTCAAAATATCAGGAAGAAACTCCAAGGAAAAGCAATTTCACAATCAAAGRTAACATTCTGAACTTTTTTTGTAAAGGCCATATAAAAAGAAATTGATAGTGTATGGATTCCCACATTTACATTAAACAAAAAATTCCTATTGCATTCAAAATTAGTTTCTCAGCATATGCAAACTATCTTCCCTTATTCAGAATACATTAATTTAGCCTATAAAAATACAGTATGGACAAATTCTTCTCATTCCCTGACGTAAGAATTCACAATTTTGACACAAAAATTGTAAACTTTTATTACATTCAAAATACATTTCTTAAGTCTTTAGAATTTAAGTTCTGAGGTGTCGGCAGTCAAAGCTCTTGGTATACAGCAGAAGTACATTATTGCAGAGCCTTTACACAGAAGTAGCTTTCTAAAGTTAARAGAAACTTACTCTTCCCACGTATTTGTGTTGCTACCAGGAGGAAAAGAAAGGCTTCCTGCTATGAAAGGTCTGTGTGAAAGCATTACTCAGATGAACAATTCGGCCCTGACTTCCAGTACTACTTCGCTCTACAATCACACGTGGCATCTGAACAAGCTGAATGGGACTTTTTTCATCCTTTAATGCCTGAGTAAGGTTTAGTATCTAAAAAGAGTAAAAGCACGTAAGGTTAGGATGCACAAATGAAACTATAGCTAACAGGCTTATCAATTTAGATGCCACTCAAATCAATTCTCTAGAGGACTGTGCTGTTAAATGAATTAATTTCAAAAGATATGCTATTGCAAGTAGAAATACTTTATTTATTTGGTAATGTGACTACATCCTACTGCTCTTGATTACCCTTCCATTCTTTTCCTCAGTATTTCGTGCAGGCCTCTTGAAATTTTCAGAAAATGTTAAGAGACAAAAATCTAAGAGCATTTTAAATTTAGCACATCTCTTGAAAGCACTGCACCTTCAGGGAAAAAATACCTACAAGAAAGCCATCAACACGATTTAACATAGGACATACCAGCATTTTAGCTACAAATWATTTTCATATCAGAAGATATGAAGCCGTATAATTAGCTCATACCAAACCCAGTGCAAATTCCCCAAATTCCCAGTGCAAAGACCCCAATTCAGCCCTCAGCTCCCAGAAGTGTGTTATCTTTCTTCYAAAACTTCAAAGCTCATGAACTGCCCTGATAACTTACTCCATGTTCAATGTTATCCYGCTGAAAACTGAGGCAAGTATTCAATTTAGCTCTAGTGACACATTTGCATTATCCTTAACATCAAGCCTTTTTTCCCCTGCACAATGCCTTTTTCTTCCTTGTGAGATTTACTGATCCTGTGCTCATTCTGCTCTTTCATGGCTAAAGAAAACTATGACAAGCTCTTTCACGTTACTTACTGCAATTTGGTTYTGCCAGCAACTCCATTTGACATTTACACTCTCAAAATTCTAAGGCAATTCTTTGTAGATGTGTTGCCCATTTCTTAGACCCTACATTCTTGAGCGAACTGTTTCATTGGGTTTGAAACCCTTCCAAAATTTTTTTTCCTACATTTTGCAGAAACAGGCTTCTAACCATGTTTGGTATCTTGGATTTAAAGAGCTTGACTCTTACATGCAACACATGTTCCTTTGCAGTCTCCTTATTTTTATCAACTAGATTCTTTATTTTCTAATTCTTAAWTTCTCATTTTTAAGAATTTATTTAGATGTTTTGGCTATACTGCAAATTCATCTGGACTGAATGAATCTAYTAGTATGCCAAGCATACATCTAGATAGCCAAGTCTTCTATAATGCCCTCATAACATACTATACTTTAGTTTTACATCAAAAGCAGCTTTAAAATCAATGCTAAAAGGCATTATTTGCCAATATATTTCCATTTGCATGCAAAGATTACTCATTTCCTCTGTGCCTGAACTGCATTTCCTCTGTGCCTGAAAACCTGCAATTTCCCACAGTGAAACACACTTTTATATAGCTAGAGAGAGGTAAAAAAACCCCAAAACTAAAACAAATCTCTGCTAAAATCCCCCTAAGGGAAAGGATGTGGAGAAAGGGTCTAGATGCAGCCTTTATATGGAAAATTAATTTTGACAACCTCAGCTATATCTCTCTCAATTATATCAATCTTATTTTTCCTCAAGCATTTTGTAGAATAAGATTTGACTCATGAGAAAAAAAGCTACTTAATACAGTTTAGGATGCATGAGTACTTCAAGAAGCGACCTTCCAATGATTACACAAAGTTCTCAGGAGAGTTATTTCAGAAACAACTCCTATAATACAATATACTAAGTAAGGTTTGCTGTCTTTTATCTACCAYACAACAGATGTTAACTAGGATTATGTTTGACTAAGACTAAGCAGAGCTCCAGCCATGTGCAAGGCACTTCTTGATACAGAAAATTCTACTGAGAAATCATTGCATTAAGACACTGTAGGAATTGCCTGACTTTAAAATCCATGCTAAATTTATGAACACAAAGAAGTAGGATTCAGTAAATTCAGGRCAAATGGGACTATTAATTTGTCTAGTCCAATTGCCTTACACCTGCAGAAATCGCTATTTTATGCCTACAATTAACGAAATAATTTGTTCTTACCTAAAGCCTTTTCTCTAGCATTTCACATGAGTCTTAAATTGTAAAATGAAGGAAGATKGAACAATTCTCTCCTCTCTTGCTTCAGTGTTTTAAAAAACAAAGCARAACAAAAAAAGTCCAGTACTTAACTATCATCAAATTTTTAACCTGAAATGGTTGGACTATTTTGAAGYATGGTTTCAACATTTAATAAGATGAATAAATTTTATTACCTAACAGGCTTTCTTGTGAGAGGTATTTAAATAATCAAGTCAATCCTCTAATATAAAGTCACATTTATTTTAATAGCATAGTGAAATCACACATCAAATTTCCATCCATATTTATGACTCGTCTCTTTTTTCATTTTGAAAATACCTTCTAAGAATATGCAGTTAAGTCCCACCCATCCCACACAAAACCAATATAACTGAATTAGATTAACATTTTCTGTATTTTTTTTTAAATTAGCATTCACGTTTCTGCTGTTTCATCTATCTGCAAATAAGAACAAACTCTAGGAAGAAATGTAGTTTTCTCAGATGAAAATACGTTCAAGTGTCATTTAGTTTAATAGGAGTCAATTTTCATAGCTCTAAAGGAAGCAGCTGAAGAGTGATGACAAATTAAATACATAARTAAAAATGTAAAAAAGCAGTCTTACCTGCCCCCTCATAACAGACATCTGGTTTTCAAAAGTAGCCTTGTCAAATCCTTTGTCAGTCTTTATTAAGAAAACAGTTTATAGTAAAYAATCCATTTAATTTTAGCTATATATTTAGTATGCAAATTAGTATCATAATATGCATATTCATATTTACCCACACTATAATAACTTTTGAAAGCTTCAAATAGAATCTTAGTATGAATCACAARAAGGTCTATTTCTTGTATCATGTTTACACATGTGAAAATGGTGACTGTTCAACATCATAAAATAAACTACATCAGCGGACACCACTCTTGGGCATTGATAAATACCAATAGTTGGTAAATTCCAGGCTTAATACCATCATACAACATTACACTGTTCTTTCTCTCATGTTTACTCCAGCAGAAGAATACTTCCTCCTTCAGATTTAATAATACTTAACTAACAAACCCAGAGGCATTTTGAATACAAATGAGTCAAAGATGCAAATATTACAAAAATGTGTTTCAGAATCYAGTTTTGACATTACAGCTGCATTTCCATTAAAAGTTTAAAATTTCCAAATCTTTCAATCCTTAATTGGGTTATTTCAYTTGAACATCTGACACAAATGTTTACAAAATGTTTTAGAGAAGGACAGTCTTTACATGTCAATCCTGTAACACAGTTTCAGTATCTTTAAATGAGTTTGACTTTCAATATGGYCAAGATTTCAGCATCAGCTCAGCACAATATATATGCATATAAAATTAAGTATATTACACATGTGGGTTCCTCAGGCTGCTACAGTTTAAGTTATACACACCACAGAGTGTGTAAATGCAGTTTTTACACAGATTTGTGCTGTAAGAGTGAATTAATTTTAATCAATTATGGGAAACTTATATATATATAATAGGTATTTTATGTTTTCAGATGAGCTCATTACTATCAATTAACCACACTGGTGAATTAAAATTAAATTACATAAACCCTTTCAACCACGCCAATGCTAAAGGTAAAATAGCATCGTGTSATGACATTCAGAGGTCAGAGGGCTTTTCTTTTTATGAATGTAACTGCTCCATTACAAGTATCAGCTATTTCAGTAATAGTCAATTCAAAGAAGCCCATGATTCACCTTAAATAGCTCATAAAGGTCTTCACAAAGGTCTTGGATGAAGTTCATATCAGAAATGCGAGGAAGAACTAGGTCTCTGGTCTCCTGAGAGAAAGGAACTTTTGCTTGAGGAAGCCAAGCCCAGTGAAAGGGATCTAATGCAGAAGAACAGTGCACTTAATGATAAACAATCAAAAATTACATTCTGAGTCAAGTACTCTGCTACCTACCACAAGTTCTCAGTAACACCCCTTTTTCCCTACGTTGTTACCCCCTACACATCCCTCTTGGCTACAAGTTACCAGAGCAGCTTTGCAACCACTAAGTTATTTTTTCAAACAGTGAAAATATATTAAGCAATAAGTATTTAGTTGAAGCAATAAGTAAAAGAGGTACATAAATTAAACCTGTAAGCAACAGTAGAGGACTTCCCCTAATTTAGTAACATAGTTTCCTTTGGAGTGAAATAATAACTGCAATCAAAAATCTTGGAGGTATTTKACTCAAATGGATTAACAAAAAAGTAGCTACTATTTTAAATGCCTTCTGCTAAGCATGTTGAGAGAAATGCATTAATAACTTTTCATGTAATTGCTGTTAAGTTTTTTTCAGATTATATTGCAAAAGCAATTAATATTATCAGATGTTAAATAAACAAGACACCGAACTATTAATTGCAGGAACTGAGAAAAGTCACAATCAGCAGGCCACCCCTAAACTTCCTCACATTGCCCACAACCCTTTGAGTCTGACAGTCCAGCGAGTTTTCCGCAAGCCTCAGTCTGTTCAGTTCCTATCTCGCATTTCACTACAAGAATGCTAGAACAGAGCATGTAGAAGTCCTCACCAAAGTCAAGAAAAAAAAAAAAATCACTATTCAATGCGCTGCCCTCAGCCACTGAACCAGTCATCATTAAAAGCTGCCTAATTAATCAAGAACAGTTTGTCCTTGGTAAATCCATGCTGACTTCCCCAYCACCTTCTTGTTCTTTATGTGCCTGAACATAGCTTCCAGGAGGATTCTATTCCAGTCTTAATGGAGACTAAAACAATGTCTCACATTACTGTAATCTTCCAACAGTGATGAGAAAACTGCATTACGACAACATAAGCCAGCTCCCACTGTTTCCAGTGCATCCCATCTACTGCTATGACCTTGCATATAACCATTTTCCTTAAGTGTTCCCTTTCTTCTGCTGTGGGGATTCATTCCCATGGGCTCTACTTATGAGCTTTGAGATCCAACAGCCTGACAGCAAATCTTACAACTGAAAACTGAGGCAAGGTCAGCATTGAGTAACTTGTTCTTCCTTATGCCTTTTGCCTTTATGTCTTTGTTGCACTTTTCTTCAGTCCCACTCTCACGTCTAATTTACTCAACCCTTTCTTGTTGCTCTTTATGTCCTCTGCTAACTTACTCCAGCTGAGCTTTGACATTCYACACTCCATCCTTGCACTTTTGGACAAATTCTCCATTTTTTCAGGGAAGTCTCTACATCTTTTTTTTTTTCCTTTTTCTTTAAATGTACTTAATTTTTACATCCCAGTTCAGTCAGGAGGTCCCTGTTCATCCATGCTGGACCAACTTCCTGCCTTTTGCAAATGCTGCTCTCTGGCCTTGAGAAGGTTATCCTTGATGGCCAACCAGTTGTAGTCATCAAAACCATGCACTAGGTGGTAAGAGACTGCAGTTTGTAAACATTATGCTACAAATTTATTTTTACAAAGTTAGCACACACCTGTCCATCTGCCAAAGAATTCTAAAGGATCTTGCAAGTTTATTCCTTTGATGCTGAAGATCGTATAAAATAAGCAAATACTGCTGTGTCTTTAGAACAACTACAGAAGTGACCATAGCCAAAAGGTATGTAGGACAGTATCTATTTAGTATCAAGATGGAGAATATATAGAGCTCTGGGTGGAGTATGTAAYTAGCCTTTTGACAGCATAACTAGCCCACACTTAACTGCTGTAATTATCTGATAGGATAATAGCCCACAGAAATGATTGCAAACCCTGTTGGGMACTTCCCTCCAAATGATAAGTAGTCAGAGATGTGGTCAGAAACAATCTCACTTTAACAGTATCAGTATTTTCAAGCAGATGGAAAACTGACTTACTAAATATGAACTTCTACAAAGTAAGCTAAAGCTGAGAACAAGAAAAACAACCAGCCTACTTGCCCACCTACAACAGTACTCTTCATTTTGAAATAGAAATTTGGCCARTAGAGGGACAACTTGCACATCCTTGCACTCAAGTTATTTTCCACCATTTTTTTCAAGAAAACCTGTGAGAAACATGTTGCTAAATTCTTCCAACTCCACCATGAGTCACATTACATACAGTACTGTGTTTATGAATGTCAATGTATTAATATTGTTTTAAGGTAAAAAGTATGAGCAAGGACCAAATCACATATGCCACTGCAAAAATGGCATTTGTTGCTAACTTTTTGAAGAAGAGTACTATTATTTAAAAATTCAATATATAGTTATGATTTTGTAGTTTCTTACTACAACAACACAAATAAAAATTACTTCTTTGGAAGTTATTTTCCCAAAAGGAAGACAGTTGAAGAATGTAGTACTTACATGCCCTCCACTCATCAGGATGCTTAAAAGGAAATGCTAAACCATTGTCAATTGCAGCAATTTTAATTGATTCCTTAGTTAYGGTCCATTGGCTATCCTACAAATGGAATATTTAAAAAGTAAGTGATACTTACGTGCTTACAAAAACAGTGAAACACATTAAAAATACTAAATAATATACTCTGTAGTCTCACTGGTTAAATTCAACATARAGTAGTATCCAATAAACTCCACCACATATAACTTCTTAGTCTCCCACCATTAAGAGAAGCCCTTCTCCAGATACAAGATAAGCAGAGCACAGAGATGAAGAAATATGCCTAAGCAACAGTGAACATTGTTACTGTTATTACAGCCCAAGCTAGCAGAGCAAAAATACAGAACAATATATTTCTAGCACTGTTCTACCTAGTCTAATCAAAATCACTTTCCACTCATTTTGCCTACAATAAATTCTATTTATCATATTTCTTGAGACCATGTACCAGGATTAAGGACAGGCCCTTAATCTCCAGCAAGACGAAGCTACAACACTAAACAATTCAAAGAATATAAGTTTCAGAGTACAATTCTCTTACCTTATCTGACAGTTCAAGTGCATCATCTTGCTTTTCGTACCTTACTAACCAGTTGTCGTTACCTCTGTCTTTAAACAGGAAAATGCATGTCATAACACGTAATTTATAAAGAAATCATCATCTAKAGCAACATGCAAAAATATTGTAAACTGTCACTTTACCCATGGMATTAGGCAAAACTGTTCAAAAAGGGTTTTTCCTATCACAATACATGTGGTTTCATTTTACTGAAATGTACAGGCAACTGATTCAGTGGAAAGACCACAAATTTATCATGTGTTCTTAGATATGTATTACTTCTTTAGGTTCCCCAACTGGCTGATYATGCAGCAAAATATCAAGAAAGCCAAAATAAACTATTTTCATACATTTTATGCAGAAAGATTGGTTGTGGTGTGAATTTYTCCTGAGGGCAACATTATCATACCACAATGACTTAATTTTTAACCTTGTTTTAATGCTGGTGGGGAAATGGAGAAGGCCTCCAAAATTATACATAGTGTGACCTTTGACTACATGGAGAAAACGGACTCTACAAAGATGGAGGGGAGGAAAATGAAAAGAATGGCAAGAAGCTGAAAATGTGTGCACTGTTAAGACAAAATTGAGAGACAGAACTCGCTGAGATCTTTCAGATAGAGGATGACTGMATGGATTTGTAGGACCTTCTGTCATTTTAAGGTGCTCCCTTAAGATTAATCATCATCAGATTTTACGTTCTATTATGATTAGATATATTAGATGAAGGTAAAATCATCCATGTAATAAGGTTTTTCCATTCTGAGTATTTGCCTCACAATTTTAAGAATGTAAAAAAACACTAACTGTTTGGAAACACTGAGGTTTATTTGATTAAGCTGACAGACTAYAGCAATAGTTAGCAAGTATTATGTTCTTACGATTCTTTCTTTTAGTTTGCTTCTAAGAAGAGAGAATTTGAGAAAAGGAAAATGAGCTAGACCTGGTATGTCTGAGGAAAAGCAAAGATGCCTGTCTCTGACAAAGCGGCAAAGTAAATATTTTAAACATAAAACCATCTTTGCATTCTTCAAGAAGTAATTCACCTCCACAACTAACAGAAGAATCCCAGCTTCTGCATGCAAGAAACAAGAGTGCAGGAGAACTGATGGTACAYATTGCAGTGGCACCTGAGTGCCTACACAGTGAATATGAACTACTGTGAGCTGATATGAAACTGTGCTATCATCAGCTCCAGCTTAGCATAAAAAGAATTGTAGTCATGGTTTTTCTTATGGGTCCTGAAACCCCACCAATCTTTATCCTAATCAGGGAAAACAGTTAATAGCCTACACACAGAATTAAAGCGTAATGAAAGCACTTGTTCTTGACTTCTCATATTGCTTAAAAACAACGAGTAACAATCAAAGAGTTGTTTATATTGTTTTTGTATGGCAATATTTAATGTTTTAATCCAAAAGAATTTTTTTTTAATTTAAAATACATCTATATGGCCTTCAATTGTGAGGAAAGCATCTGAAATGCATCAAAAGCCTTAAGYACCAGATTTCAGCCAGCACTGCTTTCTGCCTCACAAAATACCAAGAGACACTAACAAATACCTGTATTTCTGATTACATAATCCAAAATAACCAATCTTTCAAACTGTGACTGAAATTCTTTCCTTGTGTTCTCAGGTAAAGGCTCAGTTTCAAACTTCCTGAGCCAGTAGTCAGCTTCCTTATATCCTTCAACAAAAAGCTGGAAAGATCCAACCTGAAATATTAAGAAACTGCATTTGGAAAATGCACATGGGTAGGTCACATAAATAATCTCAACATCAATAGAAAAAAAATCATTGTATACTTTCAAAGTTCCAGAGCACAGGCAGTATGATATAAAAAAAAAAAAAGTGGTTTCTCTTTCATTCTTTTTTTCTTAAAAAAGTAAGAGTCAAATCATGAGAGGGTGCATTTCTGGAGGTTCTGGTGGTGATTTTTAAAAAATATTTGTTTAAATACTCACTGAGTGTACCAGGAATAAAATGCAGTAAGACAGCTCAGTGTAAATGAACAATTAGTATTACAAGAAATATATTAAATCAGGAGGTTTCTTCTTCTGAAACCAGTAACATCTATTCTCTTTTTCATTGCAAACACTTGTTTCGGTAGTTCAGAAAAAACTCACTAAAAATTACAAGAGAAAAATCTTTCTCTCTGAAAAGCCTTTAATCTTCACTGATAAGAGCAACAGCATCAACCATTTCAAGACAGATAATTTTTGCATAAAAATGACTGAAATATATTTCTTGAGAGTCCAAGGAAGAACATGAGAGTTGGCATAGCCTCCACATGTAMGTGAAAGCTGCTCAACATTAAAATTCAAGCACATGCATTTAAGAACTAAAATGCAGATAGACAAACACAGAGCATGTGGAATAACCATGTTCACACAAGCTTGCACAACCCATGTCACATGGAAATAAACTGCTGGGAACTGACACAAGTGGATTACCCAAGCTGTACGTAACCTGTGTTTTAAAAGCTTAGGATTAGAACAGTGTGGTGATATTTTGCAGATACAATAAGCCTCATTAGGCAAGAAAGATGTGAGGTTTTCAGTCAGTGTAGTCTGCACATAAAACAAAAGGAAGTTAGGAAGAACACAACAGGGTACCCAAAAGAATTTTAAAAAAACAATAGAAGGCAAAAAGACCTCACAAAAAAATTTTATAGATAAATCACAGGCAAAACAATAAATTTCAGTTAGCTTTCAACAAGCAGCAAGTTTTTTCTTCCACTGTTGAAGTTACTAATAAATACCCTATTTTTTAAAAACTCAAAGTTTTGTGTAATAATCAGGGAGTGCACAGATTATTTGTTTTTCATCTTACCTTAGGAGGTAGTCCAATTCGATTAAATTTTTTTGCAACTTTTGGCACTTTTTCTAAAGCGTACTTTTTTCCTCTTGACTTTGCACGATCTATTGCACTGTAATTAAAGGTCTCACTGACAAGCCAGACAACCTTAAAATATGAAAGTTAAACACAGCTCATACATTTATAGTAAATAAATAAAAAAATAAACCAAGAAATAAGCATCAGGCATTTTCAACAGATAAATTTTATACGAAAAGGTGAATATTCTCTATTTTAAATAACTCAAACAAAAATGGGAATTTTGTATGCTGATTTTTGTGAATTTGCATCTCATCAAAACATGAGGCACAAAAGGTATCAGAAAAAGCAAGAAAGTGGTTCCAAAGAAAAGGTTCAATTCAGATCTAAACTTATGCTTTAAAACAAAAATCAGTCATTATTTCTAATCCAAACCACTGTGCCTTGGTATTGCAATAGTTTATAAATGACACATGATATACAGATATCTMCTCAACCACAGTTCAGAGACTGACAAATCTGTTGCCTTTTTTGCTTTTTAATTCAGTAATTTATGTGTTTTAACTTTTACCTTAGTTTTAGGTACAACTCCAAGCCCCAGCTTCTCATCCACAAGATAGGCACCAGCTTCAGAGAGATATCCCTGATTTGGAACGAGGCAACCTCTGCCAAAGCAGCAAGGACAACAAATTTTGTGAAAATATTTGGTCCATTTTGGATTTAGATGTCCATAAGGCTCTTCAGATTTTGGTTTGAACACTCCAATAATTTTCTAAGATAAATAATATAAAATTAAAATATGAGCACTTTCAGTTGCAAATTATTAAAACTACTTTGAAAATTAGTTATTTGAAAATACTGGTTAAATCCTATCCAGTGCATTTTACARTTGCTCTTTTTAGATGATGAAATAATAGAACAAAAAAAACTAAATTCTAAATAAATTGATCATGAAATGCTTCTTTAGGATTAGCACAAATTCAAAATAAGCTCTTCATAAGAGAAAACATTTACTTTTTCAAAACATTTTGTCAAAATTAAAATGGGCTGCATTCTAGAATACATATTTATTTCTCTTAAGTTCTAGAAAAGGAGGTTTTAATACTAACTTTAATAATTTTCAGTCCACCAACAACTCACTGAGCAGCTATTTCAGAAAAGGGCCATAATGGCTCCAGGAAAGTGACAAACATACAGGACACTAACAATCAACTGATTTATTTTCTCTTAGTAAGAAACTATTTTTCTCATTGCCCTGAGTTTGAATGGATCAAAAGGTTCTCCACTTTGCAATTCCCAAGRGTGATGTCATTTACCATTGCTGCAGTTTCCTAACTCAAATGAGCATCAGCCACCTTTACATCAGAGACACAGAGAAAATCCTAAAATTTTTAGTCAGAGCCCTGTGTCCAGTTTTGGATGCTATGCTTGAAGAAATCTGTTAATGAACTGGAAAAAGCTGAGAATAAGCACAAAATATATGAATAATGAGAGACAGTAGGAACAGGGAATGCTAAAGCTAAGAGAAGAATGAGGCACAATGAACMACGGTTGCTATAGAAAAAAAGGAACAACACATTTACTGTTAACAAGCCAAAAAATGAAAGGCTTAAAGCCCAGCAAATAAATTGCAAAAAAAAATCCTTTTGAAATTTAAGTGCAGCTTGAGACTGGAAGAGACAGCCAGGTTCTGCAGTCTCCAAAACAGGGTGCAATCCACAACAGGTTAGCTARACATTCCTCAAGAATAATGTTAAAATGATCCTGCTCCATAGCACAGGCATTAAATAGATAATTTCTCAAGCTGCCTTCTACATGGAATTCTATACTTATTAACCTCAAATYATAAGTGGGTTATTACCCCACTAAAATAACCTTTCAGTGGTCTRTGATAAACTTTGGCCTGGTGCATGAGGTTCACATAATGACTCTTCCATAGCTTAAGTGGAATGCTGTAGAAATGCTGCATCTTCATTCCTTTTCACTGGACAATGGCAAGWAAATCAAATCCTTTCTAATAAATATTTAAGGACAAATGTTTAAGAAGCATTTTCCCATATTAGTACTTTACTGAATYCTTATTAAAAAAGTATCTCAATAAGCTAAATACTGCCTGCTGTTGCACCAACACTCAAAGCTGATTCACACTCAGATCATGAACATGTTTGCTGSCAGTCAGAAACTTGCAGTATTCTTCAGTAGCTGCTGATTCAGCTGGATTAGGGAGAGAATCTGACCAATTGGTTTAGCTTCTAGAGAGCTTTCAACCAATTCCTCCAAGACAATCTTGCTTTGTCCAAGATTGTCCAAGAAAAGGTAACTTCAGAAAACTTCATTCATTCAGTTTATAAACAGATACAGGCATTAGTAGCATTATCTGTCTCATCCCTCTATTTTGATTCATTCCTATTAACTACAATGAAAATTAAGTTACAAAATACCATTATTTGCATTCATACTATAAACTAAGTGTCTTATCAACAGAGTCAGGAAACAAATTGACAAGAATTCTCTTGGGTTTGGTATACTGTTATCTGTGATTCTAAGGATGCATTCAAAACCATGAACATAATTGCACAGACAAAACTCAACTTAGACCTACTCACATGGTTACACTGACAGTAAATATTCTATGCAATGTAAAAGGCCAGTTTGTTTTTTGAATAAATCACAACACTTGCTATACTACTTTAGTCAAAATTCCAATGTTAGGTGTAGAATTGTTGAAAAGTTACTTATTTTTTTCTTACTGCATCACATGTACCTGCTTAAAACAAAGCTAGCAGATTTGCATTTCTTGGAAATCACTGTGGTGTATTTAGAAGTACATGCCAAACCTTTAATTATCTCTTCTGAGTCACTCTCTGGCTAATACTTCCTAGTAAGTGCCCATTTAAAAAACCAGCTTAGCTCATTCTATTACTTGTCTGGACTGTACTGTGCTATACTGTCAGATCTGGAAATGGTTTTCAAGGCTTTCCTAAAGTTAGAACCTTGCTAAACTTTGCAAAGCCACTAMTGTTGAGGACCAGAGTAGAATCAAAAAGTTCAATCTATAGAACCAAAGCCAGTCTTAATTTTGTCAGTCAAAATGAATTTACAGATTGACTCCATTAAYACTAGCAATTAACTGAAACTGTCAGGAACACATTGCAGAACAATTTGTAAGAGACACAATGTCTTTTACTTATTGCTTACACAATGAACAACACTTCAGCAACAGTGCTGCTTAAGTACTGAGCTCCATCTCACTATGCAACTATATAATTTTTGCCAATAAATGCAAAAAGTTACTTCTATTAGGCAATTTGAATTTTATCCTTCTGATACAACYAAATCAGTATATAAGGTGACCCAATGGAAACAGCTTATTCCACCCGTATTTTAGTATTCATTTTAGGCAAACACTTCAGAAGCTGACCAGTAAGAAGGCTTAGCACATCTTTAATGAGCTCCTTCCCAATATGAGGTGATTACTCAAGAGGAATAGGAGAAAGCAAGTCACAGAACTGGTCTAAAATGGAATGATGCAATACTCAAACAGGATTTGAAATCCATTCTCACATGAAAGTTGCACTATTGACAAAATGAACTTTTAACAGACCTTTAATAYGGATACCAAACATAGATAAGCTCTAGAACAAAGGCAAAGAATAAATGCAAAATTTAAAGTCAGCKAAGAATATAGTATCATTATAATCACAGTCCCATATCCCTAATACTTTCATATTTTGCAATGAATTCTTTCTGAACCATATAAAATAAAGTTTTTTTTTCTCAATCTTCTAAGTTTCCTCTCAAGTTTCCACTAAAGACTTACATTCAAATCAAAAATAATAAATATTTAATAAATATTTAAAATTTAATAGTAGTGAAATTTAATAAATTTAATAAATTTCACTACTAGAAATTTAACTAGGAACAAAAACAACACAGAAAAGTAAAACCAAAAAGAAAATCACCACATAAGAAACAAGGAATAACACACTACATTCAACATCCTATGGTTATATTTATACAAAAGTACAAATACTCTCACACCAGCCCCGGGGGCTCAGCAAGTAGGTCGGGCATTTGCTAGTGACCAAAAATGAGCAAAATCAATCCAGGGAAGCTTTAGACAAAACAGATTTGCACATGTGGTACAAGTATGATTTTCTTCCCTTAGTGATTTCTCWGCTAACTTTCTAAGAATAAAAAAAATTGATTGCACAGTGTCAAGAAAAAATAAAAAGAACCCCCACTTAATCAATTGTAAAGCATTTTTAGCATGACACTCTAGAATTTTCTTCAGATACATCATACACTGAATTTTTGAAAAACTATTGATTTAAACCAACATTTGATTACTTGCTTTTTTTTCTATTGCATATTAAATAAGATATAAACCTAAGTTAAAATACTACTTTAAAAACAGCAAGAAGTTTGAATATGTGTATATAAGCCCACAATCAGAAAAATCTACAAAGTTCTAAGCTACTAAAATAGGGAGTGACCTGAAAGTGGAACTCTGAAGAGGTTTTTATATTTACAGCATTGCATGTGATAGCAAGTATGCCACAAAGCTGTTATACAAAGATTTWTTTTTTCCTTCAGCGTTCACAAAGAGAGACCCTGCTTCCCAACTAACTTTTTATTTACTCCACCAGAATGAAGGGGATCATTACTAACAAAYGTTCCTGGAACACAGGCATATGAACTGAAGTTTTCAGAAGATTTTAAAGAGGTGGTTCTGCCACTTTCCATAAAAACAMAACCATAAATTGAGGCATTTTGTTATATTAATGTAAGGTAACCACTCTAAAAAACTAAATCACTCATTCAACAAGGTGTAAAAACTATCACCAAAAATTGGAATTAAAACAAAATAAACAACTATGAAAATAAACTGGCAAAACAGGAATAAATGTTCTAATGACCAATAATATGACTAAAAGCTAAACAAATATGATACTACTTCCTAAATGAAAGAGAAATTACAGTTATGGGAATGTATGGAATAACAACAACATTGAACATGCTTTGAAAACCTAGGCATTCAAACTGTTCCAACTTCCATTTCCAGCACAATTGGGATTTTCAGGATTAACGAACATCTACATCTATCTAAGACTTAAAAACTGCTGATTGAGCTTAAAATAAAATCAGATGTGACAAACTAACAAAAGTTGAGGAGTTGCAGGTCTTATTTTATGAAATAGGTCAGCAGCAAAGCATTTCTAATTTAAAGAAAACAATGTGAAAGTATGTCTGAGACATCATTTCCTCTTACAAAATAATGCTAACTAAATGTTACTTTTCAARAGACATATTCAGGTAACTACCCCTTCTGTCTCAAAGTTACCTTAGGACACCTCACTGATAATCACTATTCAAGGCACCACTTGCCACTACAGAAGGGAAAAACAAATCTTCCGGAGAGGAAACAATCTTCCAGTTAAGATTCAGCAGACAAGCACAAGTTGATGACAAAGTTAGACTTGATGACATCACTCTTCTCACCCAACTAACAATCATATATGAGAAAGGAGACATGACCTAAATAAAAGACTATCTAAGAAAAATGAGAAAAATACAGGAGGCTTAGCTAAAGAAACTTAAACTATACTGAAATCAGCTCAGTTGTGCAAAAATCAACTGAAACATACAGAGAACAAGGCTGCACACAATGGAATTCCTGAATTGTTTTCAGATGTTAGAGGCCCTTTTATTCTCTCCATATTTCTTTGGTGCAGATCATTAAAAACATGATGAAACTGCAGCAAAGAAATAATAGTTATTTTGCCTTAACTTATACAGCAASACATAATTAGAAATCTAAGTATTACTTGCATTGACTTTTCAAAAATAAATTCTGGCATACAATAAATTATGCAATAACTTATTTAAATTGATTTGCATATAAGTAGAATTTTTGAATTTCCATTTCCAACTTGCTAATGATGGTGTGTCTGACTTTGCAGTAATATGCTCACCCCTTTTGGATCCTTAGCAAAGTAACTCCCACTGGATCCTTGAGAGATTCTTTCTGGAAAAACTCCACACTCTATAGCTTGTTCTGTTCTCAGAACAATTTCTGCAAATTCTGGATCATCTAAAAATATATTCATATCTGCAGTATGTCCTGTATGCCCTGAAAAACAAGAAAACAACCAGCCTTAAGTGCAACTTGTACTACTAATTAAACATAAGCAAACACACTGATAAGCCAACAGCCTTCCCTATTGACAGCCATTCAACAGGCTGAGAAACATGGTCATCAATCAGTGCAAGTTTTTCCACTGATTTATCATGTCTAATCAAATTTTTGTTAAAAGTATATCAGCCAAATCTGCAACAACAAACTTGAGACTACCACTGCTAAGTATATACAATTTTAAARGATTAAATTTTTTAGTATTTATTTACAAAACTAAGAAAAAGTTCAAAGTCACAACTGCAAAAAGAGCATGAAAGATTTTACATGTTTTGTGTCCCGATCGCACACTGTCCATTACCCACTAAGACACAAGGAAGTTAATCTACTGAATAACCCGTTACATGTAACACTCACAAGTGGCACCAACACAGCAGTGAAGTCCTGCACACCAGCACCATTCCAGCCTTAAAACACTGTATGWGACTTGGAGCATTTCTTTACATACTGACCAAAAGATCAGGTCTGTGTACACATTTGTGCAAACTCTATGACTCTATGTAAACATTTAGAAAGACAACTAGAAAGGAAGGTGCCAGAATATTATTGATCTTCCAGTTTTTTCAGATTATTTTTTCACAAGTTTTGATAATGTAGATTATTATGCCTTACTTTTAGGGCTGAGATTGTKCTACATCTCAGTAGATGTATTCAAATGAGCCTGTGCATTAGGGTTCATTTCTGTATTAATAAATAGCTACATTGTTCTAAATGAAACATTTACAGATAAAGTTGCTTTGTTCTCATTTCATCAATTAAAGAAATTTAACATACATCCTTCTGGAATGACAACCAACACATTAAAAGTTTGTGTAGAGTAAAATTTAAAAAAAAAATCTTTTTTTGTAGCTTAGGACAGTTTTTGAAGCTTTTTAGAACATCAGTACTTGCTTGCATGTATCACTCATAAATCGCAACATGGACTCCAAACAAAAACAATAAAAAAACATAAGAAATAGGAAAATCTTAGAATAAGTTTGCAACAAGGAAGAGAAAACTTAAAACTAATAGCAGATCGTTCTAAAGAATCAACAGATACAGCCCGTTGGATCAGAATCTGTTACAACTATTTGGCCAATACTGCTGTGAGAAACAACACTTTAAGACTTTGGAGTAGGACACAAGAGAGGGGAAAGGTTGAAAGGTTTTCCTGTCACAGAGTACTTAAGTGATTTCGGGAAATAAACCAGAAGACCCACAATACATTTACTGTTATGGAAAACGTCACTTTGAATTAGTGAATCTTATTTCACACTCAAGCCTCAGCTATCTCCACACATCTCCATTACATCACACAGCTGAGCTCCAATTACTATTTTGCAAAATCGGGGTTGTGCATTATACTGTTACCAAATGAAGTGCAACATCCATGCTAAGTCATTCTGCATAATTATCTTCCAGATGAAGAAAACTACAGATGAACTTTGTATCACATGGATTGCATGTGTCTATGTGGAAGACTCAGAGGTCAGTTTTCAATTTCTRTGCATTTATTCTAGAATCTAAAACCATTAAGTAGTCTCACTGCCTTGAGGAAATTCTTCAACCATATCTTTCCTAAAGTAAAAGATAACTTCAGAAAAAAAAAAAAAAAAGCCCACATTACACTGCATACTTAAGGAAGAAGAGATTAATTTTTGAAACTCACTATTTGTTCAGTATTGCTACTGTGCTGCTAGAAAGCATGTTACGACAGTAATGTCACTGTACAAAAACATTTAAGCTGACAAGGAAACTTGCAGTTTTAATAAGTTTATCAATCCTTTCCATATGAAAATGAGCCATATTAATTGAACATAGTATTTGCTGAATGTGGCAGGGTTTGTGGTTGAGTTAGTTTCTTTTTCAGAAATTATTTTAACCACGTTTTCCACAGAGGAAGCATRTTTTGTCAGCACATATTCCCAGTACAACCCCTAAACTTACGATTATAACTAATCAAGGTTTCTTCTGCAATTACTCTTGAAAATTACTCTTCTTTTAAACTCCCACTACAAAGACAGGGCTCACACACAGTCAAACTACCAAGCCTGTGGACTTTTTTCAAATTAATTTGGACAAGACCCAAGTTTATGAAGCTGCTATACTGGAATGATGAAGATTGCCAAAGAAGATACAAATACTACCATCCACGTATGCACCTCAACCTGTTCTTCCATCAAGTTAGCATGACATGAGCTAAGCTAAAATAGTAGTACGCTTGGCAAGAGTAACATGCATGAACTCCTTCAACACTAAGCTAATCGATAGTTTTTAAACATTACCATGATTAAAATAGTCCCTTTAGCCAATTCCATCTGTTCCTATACAGTCTCCTATTCTKACCATAGCTCCATTATGAAAACACTGTGTTGCAATAACATGCATGAATAACATCTGTTTCATGTTTGTTCCGTGAATCAATCCTGAACCTTCAAGGGTTACACGTACAGAAAAGGTAAGGACAAGGAAACCAAGGATGAGATGCTGTAATCAATCAGCTCTGAGATTTTCTTACACTTGGGGCAGATTCCAAGCAGTAGTCTGCATTCACCATCCTAATTGCATCAGTGGTGCAAGACCCATGATTCTAGCCTCCACTCTAAAGCATTAATACTTTTTTAAGTTTCTAGAGATGTTTTGCTAAAACATCTAGAGATGTTTTGCTAAATCTGTCTCCTTAACAGATCTTAAGTCATGTAGGAAAAAGACAGGAGAACTCTAACATTTTGATGGCACGTTTACATTACAGGTATGGACTACACTTGAGACCAGTGCTTAAAATATATATATATATTTCTGCCTTTGTGGCCAAGCAAGTAAAAGCTGTCTGTGGTTACTAAAAAAGAATTATTAGCCCAATTTACTTTGTAAAACTCGATAGGAGTTTTGTTTGGATTTTTYCTAAGTAGYCTATTGTTTCAAGAAACAGCCTTGCCAGTCACTGGCAAGAAATCCTATGGTATAATTACAACAGCAAAAACTAAGAAGTGATAGAACTCCACATATTTCTGTCAGCAAACCCTTTTTGTGTACATTCAAACCCATAAGTATACATTCTAGATATATACTTATGTAGAAACTTGCACAGAATGAGAAAGCTTGAAAGTCTAAAGAACACAAAGTAAACAATAAATATAATGTAACTTATCATTTATCCACTATATAATGGGTACACTTATGTCTCTTTTCAAATTAAGTTYTTGCATTTCTGGACTTTCACACTGTATTTGTCTCTTCAAGACCAGATTTGAAAATATGAAAAGAAAATAATTTTTTACAAAAAGTAAAAATATGACACTAAAGCCCACATCTAAAACTTCTAAAGCATGTGATGGCACAAAGTGAGCCTATGACTGAAACAAAGAACAGACACAGACTGAATWTTTTTTTCAAGATGAAGCGATGGGGGTCACAAAAAATTAATTAGTGGGATAGGCGAGACAAACTGAAAACTTGACACTTCTCCAAGTGTTCAGGAAGCAGCCGCCAGTCCTGCCACAGAACAGTCTTTGAAACACGCAAAGCCACAAGTTTCAAAAACCATGACAGAAACAAAGCAAGGCCCAACAAAGCAACAGACAGCGAGAAGCAACAGTAGAGACACTCATGAAGACGTAAACGAGCTCGCAGCCCCGCACATAGAGACAAAGTAGTCGAACTTCGATCCAGTCGCAGCATCTTCACTTCTAGTCAGCGAGACCATATGTCGACACAGGTCAACATACTCTGCACTCACCGATGCTGTGCCATCGGACACGGCATATCAAGCGCACTTCAGGTACTTTTGTAGCCTCTCTGGCAGGACAGAGCCAGACAGGGGCTGCCTGTGCCCCCAGACACGCGGGCCGCCCTCTCCAAGCAGAGCAGCGCAGCCCGACCCGCGCTGCCGCCCCGGCCGCTCCCCCCGCACGTCCCGSCGGGCCGTACCTGCGGCGGCGCGGCACTCCTTGTCCCAGGCGGCGCCCCAACGCCGCCCGCGGCCGCTACCCGACACCCGCAGGAGAGGCTCGTCCTCTCCATCCTCCTCGGTCCCCGAGTCCTCCGAGTCCTCCACCTCCTCGAGCCCCGGTTCCCCGCATTGCCGGACGGCCCCGCCGGGGGCGGCTCTCACAGTCTGCGGCCCCCGCCAGGGAGGCTCTGCCTGAGGAGGTGGCGACGGCGGTGGCTCCGCGAGGACCAGCAGCCGCTCGTCAGGCTCCTCCGCGCCCGGCTCCGCCATGGGCGGCCGGGGCCGGGGCCGGGGCCGGGACCGAGCGCGGCGGGCGGTGGCGGTGGCGGTGGCGCGGCCGGGCGATGTCGGGGCGCTCCCGCCGCTCCGGCTCCCCCGCCCCGCGCCTGCGCGTGGCTCCGCGCCCGCCCCGCCACCTGCCTTAAAGGGGCCGCGCCTCTGCCGGGCACCGGCTCCAAAGGCTTCTCCGGACCAGCGATCGGTCACGGAGCTCGGACACCAGCTTCCAGTGCTGSACGTTCAACAAAAACATCCCTGACACTCGCCTTGGTTCTATACCTGGAACAGGCTTGCTTCCTGGCCACCAGTTCCCAGAGCCAGCTGCTCTCCCTCCCCAAACTTCACACAACATGGTCCTATTGCCATCAGGGTAACTTCCAAAACGAAGCATGAAAACAATATAAGTGAAAACAGTATGAATATATTGCCACTATTTCTATGTYCTCCCAAGCATCCATGCGTTGTTAACTGGAAGAAAGAGAATACAACTCTAACCTCAATATACTGCATCAGATTTCACCCTGGATGCATTCTCCCACACTTCTCTATAGAAGAGGTGTTTTCCTCAGGTGCTGGTGAAATGTGGAAGAAAGATACATGCATTACACACTGGCCTAGAAGTGGGATTCTGGGTTATACTGGGAGCAAATCAGTTCTCAGTTAAGAATAGTAATTTTATAGATTTATTATTCATTATTCTCATTGTTATGCACGGTATAAAGACTTAACATGTGCATAATCTGGATTACAGTTAAAGAAATCACTTTTCTAGGTTATTGACAAAACCTTACTGAAATGCTGGATTGTGTTTGTTTTGTCTCAGGTTATTTGTCAGCGAGTGGACTTTGGAATTAAGCCGAGTGTCATTTACTTATGTAACTACTAATATCTGTAACATTTGATAAATTCTGTTCACACTTGCATTTCTGTTTCCATTACTTTCTATTAAAAGTTAACTTAGTCAACTGTGACTCCAGATGAATAGCCAATTTATGCCTAGTAATCATATTTATGAAGGTTACAGCAACCGGATGTAATTTTCTGTACAGAARATTATATGGATGTTAATTTCTATGTGAAACAAACAAAAAGAACAGACTAAAATGGGAGAAGTCTGACATTTTTCCCAGCAGACCATTAAGTMTACTACTGCACCTCCCTTTAGCTACAGGTGAGTTGTGGCTGTTTCAATAATGTTCCATTGAACAGTTGATTCATGAAAAGATTTAGAGTTCATTCTTTTGAAAAAAATAAACAAGAAATAACTCATTAGTTATTTCATAGAAAAGCCTGGGTTAGAAGGGACCTCAAAGATCATCTATTTCCAACCCCTCTGCTGTGGACAGGGACACCTTCCACGAAACCAGGTCGCTCAGACCTYCATTCAACTTGGACTTAAACACGGGGATGGAGTATTCACAACTTCTGTGGGCAGCCTCTTCCAGTGCTTCACCAGCCTCCCAGTAAAAACAGTAAAAAACCCTACTTCTTCTGGTTTATGCATTCATCTACACATGTTAATGTATTTATAAATGCAGCTAACTGGTAGTTTGTGTCTTCTGCTTCAATGAGAATCATGTAATTTGCTCACAGATTTTGATCTAACAAAACCTTTACATTGCCTCACTCTTCAGTAGTGCAGAGTTCAAATACCGCAAGAGCTCATAATTAAATAAAATACACATCACCRTCATAGTTATTAACGAACTATTAATTTCAGCTCCAAGTAGCTAATACTCTTTAATTAGCCACTGGACTAAAAGTACTAAGAATTACATCACGTAAATAAGATGGATCATTTTCCTAAAGCTTTTGTCCCTATCCTTCTAACGAACAGASCAGACTTTGTCACCTGCTTATATGTATTTGAGCACCACGTCGAAACACTGGGGTGGAAAAACAGAAGCGAAAACAGSGAATAAACGTACAATCCTGCTCTTATCGCTTTAGGTGAGCGCCCTCTTGTGATACAGACCAGGAGGAACAGMTGCTGCGCGTTTATAAAGCAGCAGCAACATCCAACAACCCAGGCGCAGACTGCGGGGACCAAGAAATAGGAGAGTTTAACTCGTAGAGCTCTCTTCTGCTCAAAGGGCTAAGAATCTGTGTTAATTRTAGTATGAGCCAACAGTTCAAACAGGTGTGTAAGACTACTCTGTCAAAAGCCCCAGAAGATTTTTATCAGGCTAACTAAACTTACAGAAGCAAGACGGTCGCTACGTACTCTTCACAGGCCAATTAGCCGTCTGAGCTTAAAACTGTAAAACAAAAGAATCAGATAC